>NC_138237.1:19457871-20043135 GCF_964197995.2 Scardinius erythrophthalmus | reverse complement strand
ACCTGTGTATAGTGGTGTTGTCTAGTTTTTTATAGTGAGGGTAACACTTATAACGTTCAGTTGTAAGTAAGTTATGGTTAGTTAATGATGAACTCATAAATTCATAAATGATTAGCAAGTGATATACTAACATTTTATGTATGTTAATTTATATATATTATATAAATAATTAACAAATCATTTATGAAACATGACTATCGGATCATAAATTATTAATAAGTTAATAAGATATGTTCTTTATTCTATGTACGTTTTGTAGATTAAGTTAAGTCATTTACAAATGATTAGTTAATGATCTAGCTAATCATTTACAAAACATGACTATGCGTTTCCTATATATATATATATATATATATATATATATATATATATATATATATATATATTTTATAAATGATGATTTTTTTTAAATAGTTTGATCACATCAGGTGACCAGTGGTTATACCCTATACCTACCCCTTTATACCCTCCCCTGTCAGCATTTACACTGCAGTACACACTAGTGTTCAACACTTGTTATATATGATGTGTAAGCATGAATGTACTGTACATGTCCCATCAAGATACAATCATGGACAGATCTAGAATTTTTTTTTCCTATTTAGTGCGTTATCCGATAGAAGCAGAAAGCATGTGTCGAGCTATCTGAACAGACTCCAGTTTAAAATGAGTAATGCATGCAAGTTTAATGAAAAATGGCTGGAGAATGATGAGTTCTTGTGTTTGAAGCCAGTGCCTGCAAATATCTATAAGGCAAATTGTGCAGTTTTTAGAGATCTGTGCGAGCTGACATTGTCAGCTCACTTTTGCAAAAAAAATGAAATACTCCAAAAGCATTCACTGCGTGATGAAGCCTATTAGAATGCAGTGAGAATGAACCTACGGGTTTGTCCTGGGTCAAAATTGGTCTTTGGTGGTGGCTGACGGACTCTGTCGTCCTTTCTTGGCCTCTTTTTTTTTTAAGCTGTGATTTTACCACTGGATTTCATAGTTTTGTAAGATAAAATCCTTCTTTGCTAGACCTAATAATTATTTTGGTATATAGCCTATCAATATAAAAAAATAGAATAAAAAAAGTAAATTTTAACTAATTGTCTATATTTTCTACCATATACAATTGAATACAATTAGCAGCTAGCTAACAACAACTTGCTTTACCGTTTTTTCCTGGTTTCACCTCAGTCTTAATCTTAACAAAAAGTTTTTTTGGGTTATTTTTCTTCACATTGTCATGTAAATAACCTGAAAATACTGTTGTTTATTAAGGTTAAATCTTGCTAACACTCTTACTAAAAACAAATGGGGTAAGCTCACTTATGTTTATCATATTAAGAGGTGTTCTGAGTAAATGTGATTTGTTAACATTAATGTAGCCTATAACTAACATGAACCATGCATGAGCGATACATTTTTTACTGTATTTATTAATCTTTGTTATTCTTAGTTAATAAAAATACAGCTGTTCATTGTTTGTTCATGTCACTTCACAGTGCATTATGCTAACTAATGTTAACAAATACAACTTTTGATTTACAGCTACTATTAAAATTTGGTGAATTAACAAAGATTAATAAATAGAAGTGCAGTTTATCAGTTAATAGTAATAGTTAATGTTAACTGATGTCGTTTAATAAATGGAACCTTATTGTAAAGTGTTACCGATTTGTTATACACCGATTCAGACGTTTTGAGAATTCAGTGTTGAACAGATCCGTTGTTTTAACCATTAATTCTATTGAATCGGTATAAAGGAGTCATTAGTTCGCGAATCGGACGCACATTTTTAGCACGTGTCGTCGTGTGTACCCGCTTGGTGAGTAGGCTACGACGCGTTGTGTGATTATCACAGCAGTTTAGGACATCGCACAAGCTTTGTGGTCATTACTGGATAGTTCTTTGTTTGTTTATTGAGAGTGTGGTTTATGGCAGCGCTTTGAAGACGGGTGAGAGTGGAGTTCCTTGCTGTCAACAAAATGGTGAGGTCATACGTGTTTGTGTACAATCATTGTAGGCTATTATAGGACATGTGGTTTAGCAGGACTTGTGTGTATGTAGTAATATAGCTGACAGCTCCTCACTGTCTCAAACGTGTTTGTGTATACTAATATACACTTGTTATAACAAAATGTTGGCTTTTTTCTAAACGGCTAATAACCTTTTTGTGAGAGAAATAAATTCACCACATATTAGAAACTCTGGCCATCATGCACATTCTGCGTTATGAGAATGATTGAATGAAAAATATTTATTTATTTATTTATTATATTATCCTTTAAACTTGTACACGTGATCATTACTTTCCCACCACACATTGAAATGTCCTACAGAACTTTCGCGGGGAAAGTCACGAGACTTTGACTGGAGACTGGAGAGGGACACGACAATTAGAAGCTCGACAATTAAAATTAAGTAGTTATATCATCTATAATTATTAACTAAATAATTTTTTATATAGGTGACAATAGTAATATCAAAAGCTTATTTTCATAAAGTTAGTGAAAGATCCAATCGATCTCTGCCTGAGATCTCGTCAGACGCAGTGATCAGGTGTAACGTAAGTCGGCATGAAATCAAATTTGACAAATCTTCTTTTTATATGTAATATTGTAGTGTTTATTATAAATGATTTATCTGTGCACTTCATTATTTTTTTAAAATTCATGTACCCTTATAATCTTTAATCAAATACATTACCCTTCCCTCCCCCCTCGAAACGACCTCTCTTCTCTTTCGGTCACGTTCCATGGCGAAAGGGTCATCATGGTCTATAAAGGGTCTATAATCGAGATGCTCTCGAGGGTGAACTTGACTGATAACAGAGAATGTCTAATAAGGCTGATAACTTGACTTGACTTATCTTGGTTCGCGGGAATAATAAAATAAAATAAAAAATCAAACATTTCTTGAATACTCATTGTGAAAAAAATATCTCTGTGGTAATGGAACTCGGTCGCTGTTGTCTCTCCCTCTCGCTGTCAGATCACCGTTAGTTTTCACTGGAAGTACTGGCCTATGGCAAGCCGTTTTAGCTTAAATTGTACCCAGCGTTACTCGTCGTAATTGCATTTTTACTAGTAAGAATTCAATTAGAGAGCTCTACAATTCAATTCTTACTAGTAGCAATTACAATTAGAGAGCTCTCTAATTCAATTATTACTAGTTAGAATTACAATTACAGAGCTCTCTAATTCAGTTCTTACTAGTAAAAATAACAATTACAGAGCTCTCTAATTCAGTTCTTACTAGTAAAAATAACAATTACAGAGCTCTCTAATTCAATTCTTACTAGTAACAATTCCAATTAGAGAGCTCTACAAATGGATTTTTACTAGTCATATATCTCCTTTGACTTCCATTCATTTTTAATTACAGAGCTCTACAATTGAATTGTTACTAGTAATAATTACAATTAGAGAGCTCTACAACTGAATTGTTACTAGTAAGAATTACAATTAGAGAGCTCTACAACTGAATTGTTACTAGTAACAATTGCAATTAGAGAGCTCTACAACTGAATTGTTACTAGTAACAATTGCAATTAGAGAGCTCTCTAATTAAATTCTTACTAGTAAGAATGCAATTACAGAGCTCTCTAATTGATTTTTTACTAGTAAAAATACGAATTAAAGATATGTATAATTGCAGAGCTCTGTAATTGAATTAAAGAGCTCTGCATTTGCATTCTTACTAGTAACAACTGAATCAGAGAGATCTCCAATTGGAATTGTTACTAGTAATAATAGGATTAGAGAGCTCTCTATTTAAATTGTTACTAGTAAGAATTGAATTAAAGAGCTCTGCAATTGCATTCTTACTAGTAACAATTTAATTGTAGAGCTCTCTAATTGTAATTCTTACTAGTAACAATTCAATTGTACAGCTCCATAATATGGCAAGCCGTTTTAGCTTAAATTGTACCCAGCGTTACTCGTCGTAATTGCATTTTTACTAGTAAGAATTCAATTAGAGAGCTCTACAATTCAATTCTTACTAGTAGCAATTACAATTAGAGAGCTCTCTAATTCAATTATTACTAGTAAGAATTACAATTACAGAGCTCTCTAATTCAGTTCTTACTAGTAAAAATAACAATTACAGAGCTCTCTAATTCAATTCTTACTAGTAACAATTCCAATTAGAGAGCTCTACAAATGGATTTTTACTAGTCATATATCTCCATTGACTTCCATTCATTTTTAATTACAGAGCTCTACAATTGAATTGTTACTAGTAATAATTACAATTAGAGAGCTCTACAACTGAATTGTTACTAGTAAGAATTACAATTAGAGAGCTCTACAACTGAATTGTTACTAGTAACAATTGCAATTAGAGAGCTCTACAACTGAATTGTTACTAGTAACAATTGCAATTAGAGAGCTCTCTAATTAAATTCTTACTAGTAAGAATGCAATTACAGAGCTCTCTAATTGATTTTTTACTAGTAAAAATACGAATTAAAGATATGTATAATTGCAGAGCTCTGTAATTGAATTAAAGAGCTCTGCATTTGCATTCTTACTAGTAACAACTGAATCAGAGAGATCTCCAATTGGAATTGTTACTAGTAATAATAGGATTAGAGAGCTCTCTATTTAAATTGTTACTAGTAAGAATTGAATTAAAGAGCTCTGCAATTGCATTCTTACTAGTAACAATTTAATTGTAGAGCTCTCTAATTGTAATTCTTACTAGTAACAATTCAATTGTACAGCTCCGTAATTAAAAATGAATGGAAGTCAATGAAGACATCTGACTAGCAAAAATTCATTTGTAGAGCTCTCTAATTGGAATTGTTACTAGTAAGAACTGAATTAGAGAGCTCTGTAATTGTAATTCTTACTAGTAAGAACTGAATTAGAGAGCTCTGTAATTGTTATTCTTACTAGTAATAATTGAATTAGAGAGCTCTCCAATTGTAATTGCTACTAGTAAGAATTGAATTGTAGAGCTCTCTAATTGAATTCTTACTAGTAAAAATGCAATTACGACGAGTAACGCTTGGTACAATTTAAGCTAAAACGGCTTGCCATACTGGCCCACACACTCAAGTTCGAACGGTCGCCGTGCACGGAGCGAATTGTAGCCATAGACAGTGATTGTAGCCTGTCACAGGGCAAACATGTGAATGTTCACGGTGCATTTTATGCAAACAACTCTAATCGTAGTTGTAACTCTATATTTACAGTAGGCATAACTGTCATTGCGTATGCATATATATGAGTCAAATACAATCTTCTGTTCGTGAACAGTTATTTAATTCATTAATCTGACTATGCATCCGTGTATTTAATTGCCATTGACTCGTGTGATAGTAATATGGATCTTAGTAGTATTTTAAGTGATAATTGATTTATAAACAACTATAAAAGATCAATCTCGGCTTTCTCCGGCTCACTACACTGGGCGTAATGCGAAACCGGAAGTGTCTAAGCGCATACTCGCTGATCCGAAATACAAAATGGCGGCCACGTGCACCTAGTCCATTCCCGAAGCGAAGGACGAAATCAAGCCCCGCCCTACATTTTTTTCTAATTTCAGAAGCCGTTTCACTCGGATATGCGTCACAACAAGGAAAAAATGACAATCTCAACTTCCGTTTCATGCCGACTTTAACGTTATACGATCAAACATGATCATCGAACATTAATAAGCATATAACGTTAAATCAAAGCTTTTTGTGTGTTATTACATGAAATGGAAGCTAATCAAACATGTTTGTGTAAACATCATAGTGTAGAAAATGTGATTTAGCAGGACATAACGTTATGTAAGTTAACGTTAGTTCTATAGCTGACAGTTCCTCTCTACCAAATGTGTTTGTACACTATTATTGTATAATAAAAATAATAATAGTTTAAATAGTATAACAAATTTGGCTTTTTTCTAGCCATCCTAATGACCTTTTTGTGTGAGAGAAATAAATTCACACTTTGGAAACTGGCCATCATGAACCGGTAGAGTACCTCTTATGAGAATGTAATATAGAATAATATAGAGAATATAAGTAACGTTATATATTATCCTTTAAACCTGTACACGTCATCTCTCTGTCCCACAGAACCTTCGAGGGGAAAGTCCTGTCAGTGTCAGTGGAGGAACAGAAATAAAGAAGAACAAATAAAAGTAAGTAGTTATATCATCTATAATTATGTACTAAATTATTTTTCATAAAGGTTATAATAGTAATATCAAAATCTTATTTTCATAAAGTGAAAGATCCAATCGCGTCAGACGCACTGATCAGGTGTATAAGATCAAACATGATCATCAAACAATAATAAATCAATAAATCAAAGCTTTTTCGTGTTACTACATGAAATGGAAGCTATCAAACGTGTTTGTGTAAACACAATCATGGTTTACAAGGACACATGGTTTAGCAGGACTTGTGTATGTAGTTCTATAGCCGACCGTTCCTCTCTATCAATTGATTGTTAGTTCAATTGTTAGTTCAATTATTAGTTCAGTCCGTCTGTGTGTGTGTGTGTGTGTGTGTGTGTGTGTCTGTGTGTCGGTGTGTCTTGTGTGAGTGTGTGTGTGTCTGTCTGCGCCTGTGTGGGTGTCTGTGTGTGTGTGTCTGTGTGTGTGTGTGTGTGTGTGTGTCTGTGTGAGTTGGTAATCATCACGTTGTGGGGACAAAATGTCCCCACAAGGATGGCAATATCCGAAATCCTTGTTCGTGTGGGGACATTTTTTGGTCCCCATGAGGAAAACGACTTATAAATCCGACTAACGTTAAGTATGTTTTTTGAAAATGTAAAATTGCAGAAAGTTTTCTGTGATGGGTAGGTTTAGGGATAGGGTTAGTGTAAGGGAATAGAATATACAGTTAGTACTAGGGATGGGACGGTATGAAAATTTCATACCACGATTATAGTGACCAAAATTACCGTGATTATCAATATTATCACAGTTTTGTTAAAACGAGATGAAAGTGTTCAAAAAGAACTGATGCTCACACTAAAAACAGTTTAATATTTGAAAATCAACAAACAACAAATAAAACAGCAGCTCTATGCACTTTTTTAAGCAAGATTATATTCTGTGGCATTTCCTTCCTTATAATGACCGTCGTCAATAGCAACGCATTATAACGGCGCACATCCAACGGACGCGCTCTCTCATTTCATTCAAATACAACTTGCAGTCTTGCGTCTCCGTTGACGATTGTTTTCAAAATTGATTTATAAACAGGTAAGATTTAAAACATTAATCTCATTTCAATATGTCCCCGTAATTGTGTGATAAAAAAAAAATCGGTGTAATAAGTGTAGATAGACTTGTTTGAACTTGATTGTTCGTCTTTGGCTCAAATCCACTTGCTGCGAACTTTTCTTCGCGGAAGCTTCACGTTTATTTCAAGTGATTGAGATAAAATATTTCAACTCAAAGCAACATTTTGTGCCCAATTATTTCCCAGACGTAGTTTTGGTATTGAAGTCAAAGTTAACTTGCCTTTCGTTCGCTATAAACAGTGGGTGATGGTCACACAAGACGACTCGGCAGATTTGAAGTGTTTCTCCCCTATTGTAGTGAGCATCCTCGATTAAGTTTCACTCAGGACTTTTGTAAAAGCCAAAACACCTCAGATTTAGTACTCTTAAAAGGGAAAAATCTCCCGAGCACGGTCACTGCCTTCCGCCATTCCTTCTCGGAAAAAACAAAAAAACATTGCGCGCTGCGTCAGACTGTTGCTGGCTGGACAGGATTTACACAGTGAGTTATTAAAATCGCGATAATCAAACACGGTTTTAATGATAATTAAAATTTGAATGATAATACTAACCATCAGTATTATCGTGGTTTATAGTGAAACCGGTAATCGTCCCATCCCTAGTTAGTACAGTATAAAAATCATTATGTCTATGGAAAGTCCCCATAAAACATGAAAACACTACATGTGTGTGTCTGTGTGTGTGTGTGTGTGTGTGTGTGTGTCTGTCTGTGCCTGTGTCAGTGTTTGTGTGGGTGTGTTTGTCTGTGTCTGTCTGTGTGTGTGGGTGTGTCTGTTTGTGTGTCTGTGTGTGTGTGTGTGCACGTGTGTGTCTCTGTGAGTGTGTCTGTGGGTGAGTCTGTATCTGTATCTGTGTGTGTGTGTGTGTGTGTGTGTGTGTGTGTGTGTGTGTGTGTGTGTGTGTGTGTTTGTGTTTGTGTGTGTGCACCTGCACAAAAATAGGATCCAGAAAAATACTGTTGTTTAAAGCTGGCTTTGAGTCATTGTGTCATGCACACCAAAGTTCACTATGATAAGCTTTTATAGCTTATAGACAGTAAAGTCCTCCCTGATAATCATTAACTAAAGAAATAAATATGTAGATATGAATTTTTTTATTGATAGGAATGTATGGTTATGATGCTCATATCTTAGAAAATATTATCATCTGGTTACCTGTTGGGATCCAGGGAGTTTTTCCTTGCTTTTACTGTTTAGCCCAAAATAGCTAAACACAAAGCTTTTGATTGTCTTAACCACAAATTACTGGTCATGAATTATAGCAAAATTAAAAAAATATACTACTTAAAAGCCATTTCTCAGAAAAACATCAAAGACAGAATATGGGAAGTTGTGTGCAAAGTTGTACGGTAATGCTCCAGAGTGGAGTCTTCTAAAATCTGCTGAGAAATATAATGATAAATGCATGTCTAGTGAATCATGGAGGAAGAGTTTCATTGTGTGGGGAGCCTTTTTAGTGCTGGTATTGGTGAACTTCACTGTAAAATGTTATTTAATGCTTTGGAATACAGACGAATATTGCAGAAAGGCGTGCTTCCTACAAGTGAAAAGATTTTATCTAAAGAGGAATGATCAAAAGATTATAAGACCGGTAAATATTTTGCCGGGTTTGGCTTGGCCCTTTTTTTTTTCTTTTTTTTTTTGCTCATGTACTGTCAGTGAGATGAAATCAAGTTTTTCTCGGTAGGCAAGTAGCACTTTTATTTACTTGCGTGCGTGTGGGAGAGTTTATTGTCTTACAAAATTGACTTTTGCCTCTCCTTGGTAACTACAGTATTGGATAAAATATAGGCTACCTACAATGGTTAGTTATTGTTACTGTTTAAAATGTGCCACTTAGAAATAAAAAAATGTAAAATAAAAATAGTTTTTTTTTTAAAACAATATAAATAAAAGACATTTTAAAAAATATCTAGCTTGTTTCAAGGAGATTTGTAATTTATGATGTTACAATATAATTTGGTAACACTTTACAAAAGTTCTTATTTGTTAACATTAGTTTATTAACTAATATGAACTAACAATGTAAAGACTAGTGTTCATTCTAAGTTCAAACAAAAGTAGTTAACTAATGAAACCTTATTGTAAAATGTTACAAAAAGTGTTAGAAAGTCGCCTAGAGACAAATTAATAATTTGAGATTGTGCTGTATTAGTATTCATGTAGTCCATAAAATAAATCATTATTCTCTGGTACGATTTTTATTATTATTATTATTGTTATTATTTTTATTGTGTAGTAGGCTACCGAAAATTGAAGATGTAGAGTTGAAAGTGTTAGCTTGTTTGTGTACTCTACCTGAACGCTGGCCTGTGTTGTCACGGCGGGGTGCCCAGTGCTCCTGTGCGGATCTTGTGATGGGAATATCCTAGTTACATGTACTTGTCTGTAAAAAGCACACCTGCTCACCTGCCTTACGTAATAAAATATGACCACGCCCCTCCTGCGCTTGACTGACAGCAACAGGCAACTCTAGTAAAGATGACCCCGCCCATCTGCTCCTGCAGTGCCAACCGAGACTTTTTTATATGGTGGTGCTTACAGATTTATTAATTACAACTTTATTGTATTTAATTATTGGCTTTTATATACTGTCATATAGTTTAATAGGCAGTACTTTTTAATTAAGATAATTATAGAATTTGTAAAAAAATACATAAGTCTTACGGGATAGTTCAGACAAAAATAAAATAAATAAATGAATAAATAATAAAAAAGCGAGAAAGAAATCGGTATGCAGGTATTGATTATTTTGTCCAGGGAATGTATTGTAAGTTAATGTATAAACCGTTCACGGAAGCTTCCACACAAAGACATACAACAAACAAAGCTTAAGCAGAATGAACTTTGCTCTCTCTTCTTTTATTTACTGTTCTGCGACTAAGCAACCTCACCAAACACTCACAGCAGCTGTTTGGGGGAATGACGGTTGACAGATATTTGAAAACTGCAGCGCCACCATGAGGAAAAAATTATATATCAGTGAAGTCTAAATTATAATGTAAACAGTGACCTGGATAAATGAATATTCCAAAACATATAGAATCCTGAAATATCAGAGTTCTTGAAGCCTACGACATATAGGAAGCTCGAGAGAGTAGCCTATTCACACTTGTTAACATTTAAGTGACATTTAGGGAATCAGCGAAAAATATCTTGGGAATATCCTATAAAATAATATAATAAACCTTGTGGATTAAAATGAAACACTACAAAATTTCACAAAAAATCTTTTTCTCTCTGAAGGGGTTTTCTGAGGATGGTACGGGGGCCACCAGGGGGTCTTCTTTTGCATGGGTCTCACAGTAAGCCATCAGCTCAGCTGCTGCTTTAGATACCTGTGCCAAGAGAGACAAGACAACACTACACATCCAGGAATAACATCCCATAAATCTTTCTCATTCATTTTAAATAGCTTTTGCAATTAAATCTAACCAAACTCTTTTGGCATGCGTCGTCTTACCATCATCCTGTCAATGTTAACCTCCAGTTTCAATTGTTCCACTGTTTTTCGTGCATCTGCAATCTTGGCCATGTTATTAGACATTCTGCACTCCTGTAGACACCAAATTAACCCTGCAGGAATATAGCAAAACAAACCCCAGGTGAGTCCAGCTAAATGCATCTGGTAGATAACAGCTTAACTCCAGTTCTACAGATGTCTGATGTTTTAGTTCCCTAAACAGACAGTGCTATTGGCTCCTCTAGGCTATTAAAGACATCTCTGTTGTAGAGTTGCAGTAATTGTTTTGCTGGGTCTCAGCTGGTTGTGTTTTGGATGAGGCTCAGTGGGAGAGAGGAGTGCAGATATCCTCCAGAGAGCACAAATAATCTGCTCACTTATTAATAGTCACACTATCACTCTTCTTAATTTACTGTTAGGCTAAAAACCTAAACAATACGTTTCCATTGTTTTCAGATGTTCTTTTGAAGGAACAGTTTATTAGTTTTTCGAAAAGTATTTTTTTCATAGATTGAACACAATGGAAATCATTGTGATTTGAAGTGCCATCTGAAATTTTCTTCTATTTTTATCAAGCTTGTATATTTAAGTACAGCAATTTCACTTAAATGGCCATGGAAATTACCTTTTAATTGTCATTGAAGTGAAATTACTGAACTTAAATATACGAGCTTGATAAAAATTATCATTCTAGAAGAAAAATTCAGATGGCACCTAGAGGCTTTTGCATCTGAACTCTTCATATGTATCCATAACCATTCGTCATATTATATTACAGTTTCAGTGCATACTATTGCTAATACAAATCTTCCTTTTTAAAGATTTCAAGTACTTTGCAGATAATTAATTAAAAGAAATAAATCCACCCTTTTGAAAAGAATTCACAGCATGCTGTGTATATATTAAAATGGCTTACCACAGTTTATCCGAATTTATCCGTGATGCTGGTCGAAGAAACGTCTTGTTATCGTTGATTGTTTGTTGTACACATTACGACCTGCAGGATTGAATGAAGAGATAGTAAGGAATGGAGGGATGGGAAAGGCTGCCTCCTCTCATAATTAGCTTTTATTCCTCCCCCATATTGGGCTGAAGAGGCAAGTCACAGGCATCATGGGGTGTGACCTTCAGCTGAATATCTCAGTCATGCATAATAGTGTATGAGTGATAAATACCTGCCTGCCAACACAATGAGCTGCACTGAGCTTTTATGTTTTGTGAAAAAGTGCCATTTCAACAGACAGATAAATCATCAATAAATGATTGGTCAGAAGAAAATAATTAATGCAAGATGTTTTCAATAAAATCTAAAAATGTTTATTATTTGTAAAATAAATTGTTGTTTCAACTTAAAAAAGTAAGTGTTCTTGCTGATTAAAATTTTAAGTTTAGTCAACTTGTATGTATGTATGTATGTATGTATGTGTATATATATATATATACATATATATTAGGGCTGTCAAAAGATTAATTGCGATTAATCGCATCCAAAATAAAAGTTTGTGTTTACATAATATATGTGTGTGTACTGTGTATAATTATTTTGTATATATAAATACACACACATGCATGTATATATTTAAGAAATATTTGCATACATATACTGTATATATTTATATATAATTTATATTATATATAAATATAATTTTTTTATATATAAATTACAATTTTTTCTTAAATATATACAACAAGCATGTGTGTGTATTGATATAGCCTATACAAAATAATTATACACAGTACACACACATATTATGTAAACACAAACTTTTATTTTGGATGTGATTAATCGTGATTAATCTTTTGACAGCCCTAATATATATATGTATGTATGTATATGTATGTATGCATATATATATATATATATATATATATATACACATATACATATATACAATATATATATATTAGGGGTGCACGATATATCGAATCAATATCGTTATCGCGATATCACGTTGCTCGATATCATATCGAAAGTCTCGCGATATTTATGCGATATTTTGTTTATGATGCGTCCCGTCCGACATGCACCGTTGCATTTCCCCCGACTGATTTCCTGGTTCTACTTATCTACTTTTCCTGGTTCTATCAAGGAGAAGGTTAACTTTTCATGCTACAGATTTCCAACAGTGGTCAGAAAGAACAGGGGAGACACTTTGTTTCACTTCTCCCTTGCTCTACCACACAGTCCCCACAACACACACACTTGCCAGCTTGACGCACACACCAGCGCGCAAGTATAAACATCAGGCCACCTGGCCACTTCATGCGTTATCACAGATCGGATAGCTATCTAATTTATCAAAACGATTCCTTTTACACCTGTTCACATAAATGTGTTTTTTGCAAAACGGATATAAATATATTATATAGCCTATATCATCAGCTAAAATGTCAAAATCAAATACAATACCGCTCTAATAGAGAACGGCAACAGCCCTGGTAAGATAATTTCACTTCTTTACTTTTAATGAAGATTCTTTACTTTTAATGTGTGTAAAGCGTCTGCAACTTACATTCACTTTGATTTGCGATAGTTTGCGCGTTGGCTTGACCGGTAGATGCTCAGCTGCTCATGCGGTGATGCGTGTTGCAGACGTAGCGCCGTCATATCTGGACATAACATGACATGTAGCCTATAGCACGTTCTCACTCGTTTATTTTTTTGTGTTTTTGGGAGGAGTACATTTTACATATGTGGTTTCAACAACCAGATGCATTTACACTTCGTCCAGTTTCGTCTGGAATGCGGCCCAGATCTCCTCCTGAAGTGGTTTCAGCGATCAGATTCAAATCCGTCTCGAATGCGTTTTCCCATAACTTTTGAAGTTTTACATGTTTAAAAATATCGAAATTAATATCGATATCGCAATATTCATTATCGATATCGCAATATCACTTTTTGTCAATATCGTGCACCCCTAATATATATATATATATATATATATATATATATATATACAGTGAAGAAAATAAGTATTTGAACACCCTGCTATTTTGCGAGTTCTCCCACTTGGAAATCATGGAGGGGTCTGAAATTGTCATTGTAGGTGCATGTCCACTGTGAAAGACATAATCTAAAAAAAAAAATATATGATTTTTTTAACTATGATGTAACTACCAGATGATGTAGAAAATGACAAAAGAACAATATCCTCATAATAATGAATGCACACACCTTAAAAAAAACAAACAAAAAAAAAAAAACATTAACTTAACTGAATTATACCATGTAGTTTTGAAATGCATTTTATAAACATCCAATAGGATATCATAAACTGCAGGTGGGGAAAACATTAATTTAGTTGGAATTATGCTTGGTAACAGAAGATTAATAGCAGTCACCTTAACCCTGGGTACATTGGCTGGTACGCAGCACAGTCTGCAGTTGCTGTTCAAGGCACTCTTGCAGGCTTGTTCACCTGAAATGTACAGTCTGTTAAAGTTCTCTCTTGTTTTTCAGTGCAGTTCGTGGTCGTTACTTTTCTAGCATACGATAATGTGTTTTGTTGAGCAGTTCATTGTGAAATTAGTGATCGCTGCAGGACGCTGTGATGTGATACGATTCAACCCAAGCCACTGATTAACCTAAACCTCAACTTCATTCACATGTCAGGTTTATGCACATATGCAAATAGAGCTTATATTTACAGAAGATATTATAAACAGTGTCTACATCTACCCAAATTTAAGAGCATATTACCTTATAGCATTTACATATGTGTACAGCTCAAAGTGTTAAGAAAATTGATTCTGCACAAAGCAAGCTAAACAAATTTTGATGAAAAATATACGTTCTGTACATATGCCTAAAATTCAGTTATGCTACATAGGCTATATGAATATATATACAATAATAATACTCAATGTACATAACTGATTCATCGGGGGTGGATAATTTCCGCGTTTTGTCTCAGCCCGCCCAGTTACATCCGGTGCTGCGTCAGAAGCCGTTTATGCATTAGCTGGAGATAATGGCAAATTACACTCGCTGTTTACAAGAACTTCCAGCGGTTAACGTGAATGATGTTAACAATATTGTGAGGCAGTTAACTGTCACACATATGAGTAAGAAAGAGAAGTTCTTTAAATTATAAATTTCGAGCTACATCAACAACTTTGAGGGTGAGTATTCTCTCATATCGCGCGAAATCCGACTAGCGAATCAGTTTCTAAAATCGTTGTCTCCGTTTCTGAGAAAGTTAATTTTATTAAAGTGAATTGTCCTATAGAATGCGCTATGTGGAAGTAAAGACGCCGGCTGAGATCCTACCGGAAATACGTCAGCAGCGTTCGTGCATAGAGCCTATTGACAAGCCGTAACTGGTTGCCATATTGATCTCGGGAAAGGAAATCGTCAATAATTGCCATCACATACGCAACAAACATGTAAGTAAAATTACACCAAGGAGTTTTTCTAATATCAACATTTACCATTTTCTAATATCAACATTTTTAACTTTGAAAGAGTAGAGACGTCTCGTAGACGGGGCTCTAACCTGCGTGATCGTGTTTAACACTCCTTTTGGGAGTTCAGCATGTAGCCGTTGATATGGCGGGCCGGAAGGTTAAAAAATTATGGCGGGCCGGAAGGGACTAATGATTTGTCGTGGGAAGCATAGATATCATATATAAACGCTAGATGTCTCGTGCGCGCTGCTGGCCTATGGAGGTCGACGTCAGCACATGGCGGCCATCATGCCACCGGCAGCTCGCTCACTCTTTTAATGGTGCATGTACTTTTAAATAACCATAACTTGCTCAATTTTCTACCGATTTTCAAACGGTTTGGTTTGTTATAAATGTCAGAGATGTAGCTATGACACTGCATACATACCACTGCATACATATGAATAATTATAACATACATGTTCAAGCATTCGGAATTATAGCCATGTTAATAACGTTTGTAAGAAACCAAACCGTTTGTAAATCCGTCCAGATTTCAGCGAGATAAGAGGATTTGTGTGCGTGCTGATCATTCACTTTACATTAAGCCTGCCTGTGACAAGATGGCCGAACGGTGATACCGGAAGTGACTGCACCATAAGACATCTAGCGTTTATATATGATATCTATGGTGGGAAGTCACTATACTATAGCCCCTAGCTACTCACTTTCCCACTGAAGCCTTGGTTATACTTTCGCCTGGCTCCGCAGCGCGAGTCTCCGCAAACGGACGAGGCGTTTATACTTGACGCGCTCGCCGTTTTACTATTCTGTGAAACGATAGGGGGCGACTCGAGTAATTGTCCTCTAAACCATCAGGACTCAGCGGTGAGAAGAAGAAAGCTATACACGTGACAATGTTTATTATAGTACACCACCACGGTGCCACACTACAAAAAGAATCGTTTAAAACCCAGTAAACCCTGAGATTACTTGTGACAATAAAACAAAATATATGGATATGAGAATGTGTATACAATATAACTAAATTAACAATCTCTAACATATTTTCTAATTTCCAGGGCTTGAATTTCGGCGCGGGATTGCGGGTATTGCGCATAATTTTAATCATTCCCGCAGGTCTCCCACTTATAATGCGGGAAATTCCCGCAAACATTGATTCACTTTAGCATGTAGGTTGTATTGGTAAATTAATCCACACAGATTATAAAATCAAATCAGTCATTTTAAAACTGTCTGCGAGACGCAATTTCACAAACAGCGTGAGTGATTCAGCGGTGCTGCGTCTTCTATCTCTCGTCTCTCTAAATGTGTTGCACAAGGCAATCGTTAAGCGCGCTGCAGGCGGCGATAATACACTCTCGCGTTTCGGGAGTCGGGATACACGGAATTGTCACTTGCATAATCGGGCCAGCATTGCATCATGAGTAACGTAACTAAAGTTTACCATTTGCACGTCTTTTTGAGTCTTACCAGTTTAAACATTCACGCGTATTTTAAACTTTTCGGTACTTGCGCGCTGTCTGAGAGATGTTTTTTCTGCACACATACATAAAGTAAAGCCGCCTCACAAACAGCTCGCGGGTAACATATGGAAGTAAAATAATCTCAAATGTTTTTGAAACAAAAAGCCTGTTGAATTGCACTACTTGAAAAATAATAGGCATTGCATTAACCATGCTTGCATTTTAATGCATTGTATTTTTAGGGCTTGCATTTTTATGGGCTGAAATTCAACATGGTTGAATATTTAAGCTGTGAATATTTCAATTAAAAACATTTCAAACACATTTTCATTATTAAAAATTCAATAATCCATATTCACCTTTCATATTTCACTTCCAAAATATTCAAACTGTTTAAAAATACAACCTATAATATTCAACAGGCAATTTTCGGTCCATTTTATTTCGCTTCCACAAATTCGCTTCCACAAATTCAGTGGTTCAAATTCGACAGTAAATTCAACGGAACTGCAGGAAAACCAATAGATTATCGAGCATACTATCCATCTGCTGTTAGTCAATCTCACCAGCAGGAGGTGCAAAAGCGCGTGTTGTTGACGAAGACCAGCAACTGTTAGAGCAAGCCATTCATTCATTAAACTCATTTAACAGCAATGTAAGTGTATTTGTGATTATTATGACGGCGGTTGTATGTTAAATTCAGTGTCTTCACGGTTACTTTCCCTGTGTAGCCTACAATCATCTTTCTCTACCGTGAACAAGATTATAATGTTATTCCCCGATGCGGATACGCAGATCCAATGTTACATTTTTGAGGTTGACGTATATTTCTCTTGGTTGTTTAGTTGCCTTAACTTTATATTGTGGCGATTATGAATGAATGGCTTGCTCTAACTGTTGCTGGTCTTCGTCAACAACACGCGCTTTTGCACCACCTGCTGGTGAGGTTGACTAACAGCAGATGGATAGTATGCTCGATAATCTATTGTTTTTCCTGCAGTTCCGTTGAATTTACTGTCGAATTTGAACCACTGAATTTGTGGAAGCGAAATAAAATGGACCGAAAATTGCCTGTTGAATATTATAGGTTGTATTTTTAAACAGTTTGAATATTTTGCAAGTGAAATATGAAAGATGAATATGGATTATGGAATTTTTAATAATGAAAATGTGTTTGAAATGTTTTTAATTGAAATATTCACAGCTTAAATATTCAACCATGTTGAATTTCAGCCCATAAAAATGCAAGCCCTAAAAATACAATGCATTAAAATGCAAGCACGTGACACGCAATGACGCGTCACCATGGAAACCATAAAGTGACACATTCTAAATAACGGTCGCCTTGAAAAACTCACGGGTCAGTCAGAACATTTTAAACTTACGTGTGAAAGGGTTAAAGTTTTTCAACGTTGTAAACATAATACACGAATAAATAAATCGAAACATAATACATTAAAATTTTAATGGAAGTTAAACTTAAAGCACGATCGTACAGCAGAGTAGTCACGTGGTGCGTCATTCTCTCCAGGATGCGCTGCAGGGAAAATAAACATAATCACGCTCACTATGTATTTGTAGCCTACTTATCATTTTGATACTAGGGGGCTAATAACGCTAATATAGACACTTGCAGCATGTGTTGCCTTCATTATAAGGCTTATAAGGCTTTTAATTTTTTGCGGCTCCAGACAGATTTTTTTTTTTTTTTTTGGTCCAATATGGCTCTTTCAACATTTTGGGTTGCCGACCCCTGGCGTAGACGGTTGAGGCATGAGCATAGTACACGTCTGGTACGAGTTTATGAATGATCTATGATGCTGTTTGGCCGTACTACAGAAATATTAAGTGATAACCATGACGATTTCAGTAACAATCAATTGGATAATGTTTTGATGAACTTACGAATCAAGTTAGATGAAGTTACTGTAAAAATGTATTCGTATAGAGCTCAATTCACATCGTTTTCATTTCAAAGTTTTACAAAAAGTCATACTGTAAGCTTTATTGAGCAGGTTTATGGCTGGACGATATCACAAAATATGTTGCTGATAAATGATACGCTGTTTGAGAGTTAGCCTAGTTATACAATTAAATTAATTTACCCGATATATCAGTGCCACTTTTAGTGGGCAATGAGCATGACTGCATGAAATTACTGGCATGTCAAAGTCTGATATAGACAATATTTTTCCGCATGCTATGCATGGCTCCGTAATTTTACTTAATATATGCTTCTTCGTTTTTCCATTAGGATCTGCTCTGGGCTTCTTCGCCCGAAAACAGGCGAAAACTTGAACGTTTCGAATTGTTTAATTTTTTTGCTTCATCGGATGGGGGTGAAACTTGGTGACTTTTCTTTTATTACTTATATGAACACACAAAAAAATCAAGGAGATGATTCTGATATGTTAAAGGGTCGTAAAAAAAAAAGTCACACTTAGCTTCCTCCCGCCCGAAAACGGGCGACATAGGAAATGAATGGGAAATACGAAAAAATAGGAAAACTCAGAGAAACTTTTGGTGGTACAAGCTACAGATCAGCTACTGTGCTGAAAAAAAGTGTACAGCAATGAAGGGGTGACACTCTAAAACATCAAGAGTGCAAAAAAGACACCCCCCCCCCACACACACACACACAAACACACACACACACAGAGAGAAATGAACTGGTAAGACTGAAACAGCACATTTTGCCCCAAACTATATAAAAATTATATAATCATAATAACTCCAAAACTATAGCAAGGAGAGTCAAAAGGTAGGTATCGTTTGAAAGAACTTAAATTTTTTGAAAATATAAATTACATTACATTTGGACATTGTCCTGCCAAGAAACGGCGGATAAAAGAAAATATATATATATAATTTTTATTATGATTTTGCATATCTTTCTTATTTGTCATGGAATAACTCAGGAAGGAAATAAGGTAGGAGGAAAATTCTTTTTTAGTGAAGTCCCCCTACATGTTAGCTGCATCTGGATAAAAAATTTATAATTTTTGGATAAAGGAATCAAAAATTACAGCATTTTGAAAAGAGATAGCCTTTTTGTACAGTCTTTGACACCCCCTCATGGGCAATTTTTTCTCCATGAAGAATATCTTGTCATAAAAGCAATAGATTATGTTAATTTTGGGGTCACTTTAATTGTAATAATATGCTGTAAAAAATGAAGTGCCATTTTCAATTATCTGAGAATGTTTCATGAGCTGTATGATGTTTTTGACACATTGCAGTACATTATTTTATAGATTATGAAAAAAAAGAAATTCTATTTATCAGCAAATAACTCAGCAATACTTAAGAGTTTTTCAAAGTGGATACATTCACTGTAAAGTTTAGACTCTAAGCTTTCAAATGACATCAACTTTGTGTTAATCAAGGTAAGATTTTTGAAAAATATGGTAATGAATAATTTCGCAGCTAGGTGGAGCCTGCTGGCGGTACACTTGGTTTTAGAGGGATTAAGGCCCGTTCACACCAAGGACGATAACTATAAAGATAACGATAAAGATATAATTCTAAAAATCGTTCTCCATATTAAAGAATAACAGAGTTCACACCACAACTATAATGATAAAGATATGAGGAACGATATCGTTGGGATCACTTTCAGAACGATTTTTTTCCAGCTGTCAAACGATAAAACACTGACAGCCAATCAGAATCCATTCTAATTAAAAGGTCTAGCGCATTTAAAATGGATCTGGATCATCCGGGCGCGCGCGTGCTTAGAATAAAAAGACCGTTATCGGTCGTTGGTGTGGACGCATATATAGTTATCTTTATCGTTATCTTTATAGTTATCGTGCTTGGTGTGAACGGGCCTTTACTCAGCACTTGTTAGGAATTAATAAATGTAATTAGATGCATTAAAAAGCTGAGATCCTAAGCTTTAAAATGATATATAATTTGTGTTGTTCCATTCAGTGGTTGATTAGTAATACATTGTTTTCTTTCCAAATGGGAATAAATCAAATAAATAAATAAAAAAGCTATAGGCCGCCTATAGGCGGTTATAGGACATGACACAAATTAATAAATTGAAGCCACTAGGTGGCGCTCTTCTCACTTTTTATTTTTTAAGGCCTGCACTCTAATTTGATGTGAAATGTTGCATTTATTGAAAAATAAAATTAAATAAAATAAAAATATATATTAATTCTAATGGAAAAAATAGCTCATAAAAATTATATAATTAATGCAAAGTATCATAAAAAATTCTAAAAATTCTAAATAAAATTCAGAAAACATTATAGAACAAAAATATATTTGATTGGTTATCCTGGGAAAAAGTAAAGTAAAATTTTAAGGCTTCGCCCGTTTTCGGACGGGAGGAAGCTAAGTGTGACTATTATACGAAGAAGCCCAGAGGGTTAACACACCTTCGGATTTTACACAGATGGTGTAGGCCTAATAATTTACTGTAGCCTATTTCAGTAAAACATCAGATAAATCCGAAAGTGTGATTATTTTATTTTAAAGCAAAACCACCGTGACAAATAAGACAATAATAGGCTACCAAATAGAATACAAGCCCTGCATGGCCATTGGGTTTTGTGCGTACAATGGGAATAAAAACCGCGCAGTGCTAAAATGTGAAAATAAATAAATATATATATTTTTTACTAAAACAGATGTTATTATGTCGATCTTTAGCAAATATTATTACATACACATACACTTGCTCAAGAGCGTATTTAAGCAATAGACCTACATGTTCATATCACTTCTCTGCTGGGTATTTTATTATTGTATTATATTATAATTGCACAGATTTACAGCAGTGGTTTTTATGGTTATGCAGCTAGCTATATGTGAGTGTTAATGTTTGAAACCATTTTTACACACATTACATACGCAGATTAAAACATGAACACACAATGCGGGGGTGGATACATAAATAATTGGATTTTTAATATGATGTCACAGTCGTAGGGCCTATGTTAACCGGTTGACACTTATTAGAAAACATGAATCTTTAAAAAACAGGGCTTTACAGAACCAAAACCAATATATAGGCCCTCATATTTTATTAGGTAAACAACAAGGAAACATGAGTTGCCATTAAACATTGTATTTGCACTTTGTACCAAATAACTGGACAACAAATCTCGTTAAAAAATGACAACAAAAAACGGTCGTGCTTTAGAATTTATAATCAGCAGCTTACATTCTTACAGTGAATTATCATCAATTTGCGTAAAATCATCCCAAGTTTGTGATCCACGCATCCTGATAGATATATGAATAAGCCAAGTGAATGACGCGCTAATGACGCGTGTCTTAAGAATGACGCGTGTCTTAAGTACAATAAAACAATAGTCAATAGATCTTAACTAAAATTACCATGGTAAACAGATAATAATACGATTAAAGTTTAGCATTTAATATTTCTTTAATATGGCCAAATCATTCACAAAATCGAAAAACTCTGCAGGACAGCAGCCCTCCAGAACCGAGTTTGGTGACCCCTGGTCTACTCTACACCAATAAGATTGCGGTATTATAAACCAATTAAATTGGGGGTGGGCGGAGCGACACGTGTTGACCCGCCCAAATGTGTCGCCCTGCCCGATCGTCCAGACTGCACTCTGGGGTACTTGGTTTATTATGACCATACAGCCCTTTGACTGGATTATTTCTTAAATAATTATATAAATGTATTATTTGACCTACACATTTAGTTACGTTTGCATATGTTTGAAAGTGTACTTTCGCTTATTTATCCGATTTAAAGAACTTTTAAAATATTATTTTATGTCATTTTACATGGACAATATAAAAGGTTACTAATGTAACGAGCAGACATTCTGCACCAGGAACGATATGCACTGTATGGCTGCTGCAATTTTTAAGAATTTCTAAGAATACTCTCCAGAAAGCTCCTAATTTATCTTAACCCCCTGAGGCCGGCGCGATAGGCTCATTTTTTTCCGTATGAGTGCAAAAAAAAAAAAAAAATCATTTTTATCTTATATGCTTGTGTTATACATCAATCGATCCTGTTTAGTGTGTACTTTTTTGTGTATGCTCATAATAAAAACAAAGTGTTGTGCTTTTCGCCAAATAAAGAAAAATAAACATGATGCGAGTTCTGCCTAGTCTCCGTCAGTGAAGTCAATTCTGAAACGCGTCCGAAAATGAACTGTAACTCAGCGAATACTCAGTCAAACAGGCATACAGTCACACAGGCATAAAGCTTGAATTCTCTTCTTTTAAATGAAGTAATTTTTATAAAAAACAAATATTCACAGTTTATGTAATATGTATGCAAAGAGAGAGATGTCAGTCGTTCTCATCTCAGCTAATTAAGTTTTAATGTGCTCCGCCCACGGAGAGCGCACGCTATTCAAACGCAAATGTGAGGCGATCCAAACAAACCTATGAAACGCCCACATCAGCTGGATAACACACACCGCGAGTTCACTTTCAGACTTATGTACTTTACCATGCTGAGAGGAATAATACTATCTTGATAATAATCCTGCAAAAATTTACCTCAGAAGTTCTGGAAGTATCATTTCGAGGAGCAAACGGATCCCGCTGAGGAATTAGGTCAGTTCTGTTTGCTTTGTTCTAATCGGAATGAATGAACGCAAAGATGCGTGCTGTTGTGGAGCGACTACAGCTGGGAAAATACTGTTTAAATATGAATCGCGTTTCTGTGTATGAATGAACGCACAGATGCGCGCTGTTGTGGAGCTACTACAGCTGGCAAAAATACTGTTTAAATATGAATCGCGTTTCTGTGTATGAATGAATGAACGAACGAACGCACAGATATGTGCTGTTGTGGAGCTACTACAGCTGGCAAAAATACTGTTTAAATATGAATCGCGTTTCTATGAATGAATGAACGCACAGATGCGCGCTGTTGTGGAGCTACTACAGCTGGCAAAAATACTGTTTAAATATGAATCGGGTTTCTGTGTATGAATGAATGAACGAACGAACGCACAGATGCGTGCTGTTGTGGAGCTACTACAGCTGGCAAAAATACTGTTTTAATATGAATCGCGAATACAAAGAAAGATTACACTGGAAATATTGTTACAATTTTAAATGTTGTAATTGTATAACCTTAAAAAAAAAAAAAAAAAAAAAAAAAATATATATATATATATATATATATATATATATATATATATATATATATATATATATATATATATATATATATATATTAGGGATGTCAATTTTTACAAATTCCCATGATCGATCGTCGTTTAAATTAACGATCAATTAATCGATTAATCGTTAGCCTTAATACTGCGATATGCGTCAACTGCAGTGGCATATGGCCAACAGCATGACAGGGTCTGCAAATGCTAATGTTCCTCACCAAATCGATTAGAATGGTTTTAAATAAAAGGGCTAGTAGGATTGTAAGATGTTTCGATGTGATTGATAATTAAATTAATTATTTAATAATCAAATATAACTACTAATACAACGCGTCACCAGCGCCGCCTCATATGCGCTAGAATGTGTGACTGTTGTGGACGTGCTCTTCCTGGAACAACTGCACGCGCTGAATGAATCTGCTACCGTTAAACTGGAGCACTTTGCTAGCACGTTATTTATCTAAAAGAAACGCATCCTATATGAGATTAATCAGATATATTTAAAATAAACAATATTACAAATTATATCTGCACAAAATGACGCAAATTCATGCACAAGTGAACTTGAACTAAGTTACGTGCCATTCATTCAGAACTACTCATTTTGTGGACACGCTCTTCCTGGAGCAACGCGACACGGCAACTAAACCCAAATAATTCACAATGTTTTATTACAATATTGTTCTCTTTATAATGTTATGTAATATTACAGTCCCAATAGTCATTATTAGTCGTGCACTGCCGTTTGAGCTGCGCGCGCTGAAGCTGACGCTTTACTACAGAGTTCTTAACCAAATACATCCAATATGAGATAAATCAGATATAGATAGGCATACACAAAATAAACAGTATTACAACTTACATTTGAACAAAACAAAAGGCTGCGAATGCACGCAAACTTACATGATGATGGTGTAAAATTGTCCCAAACATAACTCCAGCGCGCTCGCTTTACATGTTTCGCGGTTGAGCAGCGCGCCGCGAACCCGCATGAAGACCTGCTTAATCGATGATCGATAAGTTCTATCGATTAAATGTATTATCGACAATTAATCGATCGTCGATTAATCGTTGACATCCCTAATAAATATATATATATATATATATATATATATATATATATATATATATAAGGATAGATGTAAACAAAATCTTAAAAGGTCATTATAAGCCTTCTCTTTAAATCATTTTATTATGCTTTATTAGTGACACATTTGGGAAGAGAATATATTCCAAATCTGAAAATACAGTATGAGAACAATTAACTGCACAATTACTAGAAATGTTTACCTTGGATATTGTACAATTTGCAAGCAAAATTTGTGGAAAAAAACAACAAACCAGTTATATATTGTCCTTGCATTCTTGTGGCTCAGTCACACACCTGAATGAAAGGCTCATTACGTATGCAGCCTCATTATGCGGGCCCCATTGACTCCGCAGGTGTGAATCACGCCCACCCGCATATGGCCTTTCCAAACAAAAAGTGTTTTACAAGATTTAAATCAATGTATTGTGTTATGTGAATGATTAGGCAGGATGATTTTCACATAATTTTGAAGAAAAAATTCTAGGCAACGTCATCCATTAGTCAAAAGTCTTATTTACATATATTTAGAATGTGTTTTATGGCCTTATTTCAGAAACTTTAGTTTTTTGTTTTTGAAAAAACCATGCATAAACATTATTTTATCAAAAATACAAACATGTACATGCAAGTTGTTCACATATTATGGTAGCCCTGTTTGTGCTAAATAGAGTGAATTTACACCTTTGCCATTAATATGTTTATAGGCAACTGAAAAAAGCACAAATGTCAGGGCATGTCAGAACATCTCAAGGACACCAAAAACCCCTCAGACCCCAGAGGGTTAAAACTTATACGTAGGAGTCTTCTACGGATCTGAAAGCAACTCTGAGTGAGGAAAAGACAAAAAAGTTATAAAAAATATGTGATTTTTGTTATAACTTTATGTCTGATAACTTTCAGTAGGCTGGACCAGAAAAGCACGAACACATGTGGATTAAACAAAGCACAGTTATTAAAACTATATTGACAGTCAAAAAGTTTTGCTTCTAAATGTATGTAAAATAAAGTAATAAAGAACTTGCGATTATTGTAGGCTACTGTGCGCGGTGCAGGCTGCAAACGCAGCCGGTGTGAAAGCACAATGGGCACGCACGCGCAGCAAACGCTCTTCCGACGCGCCACTCAGGCGTGCTGTATGAAACTGGCCTTAGAATAATTGGAATGTGGCGATCGGGTGCGGATATCTATAAATCAGAGACGGATGGGTGGCAGTGCATTATTAATTAGAAGCAGCCAATTCGGGTGACGTTTAATATGATCCGCGCATCTAATAGCCTCAGTATTAAACGATCAAGCTTTAGATGATTTTTTTTCCCACAGAAAATGAATGACACAAAACCATTTAAAACTTAAAAACCATACATGTGAAATAATAGCCTACAATAGAATGCGTTATGCAATGATTTAATAGATTCTGTTGGTTGGAAGTCTTATTTCTCGATTGGCTACACTGAATTTCTGAAAAATTCTATAGTTCATAGAACGTCTTAAGTGTGGCTTAGGCTACCCTGTACCATCTGGAAGCCTTACAGCATGGCCACCAGTTTGAGAACCACTATTAGGCTAAAATCTGTGTTAACAGACTTTACAATTATATTACAAAAAGGAGGTGTGAACTTAAAGATATTAAATTCGATATTACAGTATATGTCACTCAGGCTTCACTAACGTGATTGGTAGACTATAGGCTACACCATAGACTGGCATCAAGGCCTCAATGAAGGGGATTATGTGAACAGAAAGGGGGTTCACAATGTAAATGTGCAGCCCAGTTACTATTGTGATTCTTAATATTCCAGATTAGTAATATTATATCAAATAAAAAAAGGCAGTTGACTAAAATCTTCCATATCACAAAAGTGAAAGCAAAATGGCCAGGATCTGTGCATGACTTAAGAATTTTCAGAGATTCACATTTATGCACATTATTTGAAAGTGGTAAGGAAAGTTCCACAATTAAATATCAAGCTCACTACATACACTTATGCTGATCCTAACAGAACTGCATTTTTTCATAGGTGATTATGACATGTTCCTGCCTGCAGACAGGTGTTTTATGACCCCATTCCCTGACCCAAACCAGTTACAATGCAGCTCTAGCCAGGACAAGGGCACACAATGAAATGAACTTTGGCTAACTAAAGGGAAGATTTCAGTGTCTGAAAAGTCTGAGGGTTGCACACCTGACAGGGCCTGTGACATTGTTGCCTGTGCCATATTACACAACATTGCAAAAAAAAAAAAAAAAACACTTTTCATTAAATGTTTAATAAAAGACAAATATGCTTAGTTCCTTGAGTTTTATTTCAGTTGTTCTTTGTAAAGAAAAGCCAGTGGTCAAGTGCCTGCAACAAGAGATATTAGACACATGCCTCATGCAACAAATGAAAAGGAAAAGTTGGCTATACGCTGCCCACCTGTAGGCCTATGTCTCCTCTGTCTGTGCAGACTCTTCTGTCGGCCTTTCTGTAGATGTGGAATCCTGCGACTTATATTGCAGCCATAAAGCATGCAAGTATAAATTAAGTAAAGTTATTTATGCACTTGCAGGTAGGCTAGTTCCTCCATATGACAGTTATCTGAGAGGGTTTATTCACTGTCCAGTGCAATGGAAACAAATGGACATTACAAAGTCTAATACTTTCCTTCCTTTGGAAAGTTAGAAAATGTCCACTACTGCACATATTTCAGCCACCACTTTCTTGGGAACAGATACAAGTGTTGGTGTATTATGTAAAAGTGCACAAAAGAGGAAAACACGTCATTACAATGAACTACACTCGGGGAAAAATGAGATCAATAACTCATGGCAAAATATTTTTACTTTACCATAAGTTTATCAGTTTTCACTTTCACAAGTCAAAGCAATTCATCATTACTCAAGATTTATTATAATTTAATGCAGCAAAAATAATTTTACAGTGTAGGCTACTAAGACCTTTTCTTTTCTTTTCTTTTTTTCTCAGCCTTTTTCTTGGTTGCTTTTATAAACAGACAACCATTTATTTAACAGTGCCTTTTATAAAAGAGACTATAATATAACTAAAAATTACCATTATGTAGAATATTTTTGCACTTCACTTTTGTTCCCATGTTCTAGTGTGGTGACTCTGACATTACAATGAACAAAGTAATTATGCAATTATTAAAATACAAAAATATAGGCTATTAAGTGATAAAAACATCTAACATGGCCACGTCTAACGGATTTAAATTGTCTGCTACTTTTTGCCAGCCCTCTCTCCTGGCTTTTGCAGACTTTGAAGTGTTCCCTGGCGTTTTGATTAAACATTAAAATTCCGAATAAACTTTGACAATTAGTTCTTGCTCTGCTGAGGAGAAAAACTGAGCCCGCTCTTTGACCACGCTGAACAGCCACTAGCAGTGTTGCTGATCAATGTTTCTACTATGGATACATATCCCCTTTTAACCAGGGCGTGAACGCGCAATTATCTCAGATAACTCAGTCCAGCAATACTAATCATAAACAACAAGTGTGTTCGAAGAATCCAATTAGCCAGATCATGATTAACACGATGATATCATCTTGGATGTCTCATTTGATCTCGGATGTTTTAAGCAACGTACGAAGAACGGGCCCCATGGCCAGCTCATTTTGTTGACAGCACACATACACACTCGCTCGCTCTTCATATCTAGAATTTCATGAATCTTCTCATTTACATGATCTTATATCTTATGGTCTTATGCCACTGATATTTTTTCTGTTTTTAACACAAAATGCTTAGGCAATAAAAAGTTTAATTACTGTACTTTTTTACACTAAAATACCACCTGATAATCTATTGTTAGCACTAACTCACAGCCACTACTTCACAGTAAACATGCATTCAAAGAAAAAATATTTGGACAGTAAATTTGACATATTCAAGGGCTTTACTTTTGATCCATTTTTTATTTATTAAGCATATTAAAACAAATTCACAAAAGAAACAATGCAAAACAGTGCAACTGTGCATCTTTTCTTTTTATTTTGATCATTTTTGCACAAGTATTCAAAGTTTATATAAAACACTTAAGTCTCTACTTGCCGTTAACGGGATAGTTCACACAAAAATGTAAATGTCGTTCCAAACCAGTAAGACTTTTATTCATCTTCTGAACACAAATTAATTGAGATCTTTTTAATGAAATCTGAGATTTCTTTCCCTCCATTGACAGCTACGCAACTACAAGTTAAACAGTAAAGATTTTTAGCTGAAAATGTGGTCCTTGATGATTCATATAATGCAAGTCAATAGCTACAGTCAGTTTGAGTCAAAAAAACATATTACAGGCAAAACAAAATTAATACCTGTGGCGCCTGACGATTCATTGAGGTCGTATGAAGCAAAACAATTGGTCTGTCAAAGAAACTGAACATTATTTACAACATTATTACCTGTAATCCACAGCCTCTGCAAACAGTCCTGTGTCACGGCGGTCTTGTTTTGCATGTAATATGTTTGTTCTTTTACCATTGTTTAATATTAAATCTTCAACTTTTCTTTCATTTTGTGGTAAAACTATTCTTATTTTTTCGCAGGCAATGGCTCCCCCGCCGAACCGAACTGTAAATTTTGAGGCAAATGCGTCTGTAAACCTCAACATGGAAAGGTCAGTATGTTCAAGCTTTTTGTCCTTCTTTTGCTCAAACACAATGTTGTCGATGTGTCCTAGAAGTTCCTCAACATGACAATGCTGGCAAGGCTGGATGAAAGCTCTTAGGTTTTGTCATTTTCCCAGTCTTTATTTGCCACCATTTGTTCCACATGGGTTTCAGTGAGCCTTTCACAATTCCTTGAAACAACTACTGAAAAAAATATTTAGTATAGCAAACAATATCTAGCCATTTAAAAATTTTTAAAGTCTTATATGTACCAGAATTTCAGTATCACTGACAAGAGAACAAATTGACCGTTCGCAAAAGCCACGCCCCCTAGTTATTGTTACTACGCCCGTCAAACAATTGAGAACCAGACACATAGCCATGGCTGGGTTGAGCTCCATACCTATTGGTATAAGTGATTGGTTTTGGAGTAATGCAGCAGACATATCCTCCAGGGCACGACAGAAAGGGCTGCAATCTAGTTTAGGTCACAAAGATTCAGTTTCTACCTGTTCTATCAGAGGTATGACAGGTTAGCTATGCTAGCTAAGCTAAGGATGACGACCAGCCTAAACAAGTAACGTTAGCCTACAGTTTCCCCACCTCTCAAGTTTAACCTTTCATCATCGCATATGTTCTACGTGTCTTTAAAGGGGGGGTGAAATGCTATTTCATGCATACTGAGTTTTTTACACTGGTAAAGAGTTGGATTCCCATGCTAAACATGGACAAAGTTTCAAAAACTAAGTTGTACGTTTGAAGGAGTATTTTTGTTCCAAAAATACTCCTTCCGGTTTGTCACAAGTTTCGGAAAGTTTTTTCGAGTATGGCTCTGTCTTACGTAAGATAGGGCGGAATTTCCTTATATGGGTCCTAAGGGCACTTCTCCGGTAAGATCGCGTGAAGTGAGGTCTCCCACACTGCTTAATCCATTGTCGGCATCTTTCCGCTTGGGTCTTGGGCTTTGGAAAGGCAAAAAAAAACGACCCCTCCCTTTACCCAAAACTTTTGGGGTACCTGGTGTCAGACTTGCAGGTGCCATAGGCGCATCGTTTCACCTTCTTGCTGAAATCGCAATGTTTGACGGAGGTCCTTCTCCTTAGTTACAGTTGCTGAGCTAGGATTGGACGAGGACCGTTCAAGGGCAGGGTTTTGCGAATGGTCAATTCCTTTTTTTCCCACTTCCTCGACTGTCCTATATTTTAAAAATCATCGATCTACTTGAATTATTAAACTTTTAAATTGATTTATATGAATGAGGACACACATTTTACACATACCTTTTATACTTCATATGCTGAACAGCATATGCTGCCATTGATGATGCGTGATATCTTCTCCTTGAATCACTTCGTTTTTCATAGAGGTCCATTTGTCCCTCACCTCCATTTCTGCCATCTAATGCAAATAAACATATTACATAAACAATAAAAGTTGTTAAAGTAATGTAGATAAAAATTAAATAAAATAAATAAATAATAGCATTTATTTAACTTACTGTACAAACCAAAACCCCACAGTTGTTAGAGTCAGCCAGCCTCCACTGTTCTGGGTACTCAACAGTCCATTTTCCCAAGTCCCAATTATTTTCAGAAATTGACTTGTAGTTGCCAGTGGGGTCGTAAACTCGAAAACGATTCAGCAAACCATCCAAGACTTTTACAAAATAAACAGAAACTAAAATTATTCTTATTTTTTCATCATTTATCAGGAGCTCACCTCCTGTAGAAAGGCAGCCGGGACCACTGGAAGCCCTGCAGCAGAGATGGAGGAATTTTAAGGTAAAACAAGGGAGTTCAGCACTCATACCATGCACTCATTTATTTTAAATGCGTTTTATAATAGATATTAAGGCTTTAGAGATGATTGGAAGTTTTGTTCTTCATGCAGCTGTAATGTACTCTGGAAATCCAGAGTTCTTTTTTTTTTCTATTATTTTTTTTTATTATACATAAGGTGAACTCAGAACACAACAACAGAACACAAAAACAACAATAAAACAGCAGTAATAATAACAGTAATGAAAAAAACAACAACGACAAAAAAAAATAGCAATGACAAATAATAATAGTAATAAGTAGAAGTATTTAAATAGTAATAGCATGTATAACACCCGTGCAGAGATGACTCGGCGCCTGTGAAGAGACGACTCGACGCTGGCGATATGTTTATGCCCTAAATCAATACATGATTAACTAACTGTATTTCTCTATGTACATTTCTGAAATGCACTTTCTGTAAAGCTGCTTTGAAACAATATGTATTGTGAAAAGCGCTATACAAATAAATTTGAATTGAATTGAATGTATAATAATAATGATAATAATATTTTGTGGTGACAAATAAAAAACAAATAAATATCAGTAATAATTAATCATTTAAAAAGTATAATTATTAACAAATACATATATTTAAAATATAATACATAATTATTCAAAATAATATAGTCAGAGAATTACTTTTCCTGTTTTCCATAAGCTCAAAATACTCATACTCAAAAACAGAGAAACTAATATGCAGCCGATGGTTAAAATACAGTGAGATTTATTTTTGTTATTCCAAAACGTCATTATATAAAAGTTGACAATGTATACTTGTTTGTTGATTTTGCAGAAGTGGGCTATCTGCATTCTATTCGTTTTGATTGTCCTTGGAATCATTCTCCTCATCTTTTTTAGTGATTATCACACTATTTACATGCTCTTTCACTCCAGAGGGTTGTTCCATAAAACAAGATTAGAATACAAGCTTATTTTGGTTAGTCAGACTTATTGTCGGTGGATTCTGTTTCATAAAGCAAACTTAAAATAGTTCAAACTCAGTTACCCTGGCAACTTATGCTGGGAAACTAGCCTGGTCCAGGGCAGGCTAACTGTCAGGCTAAGCCTCAGCTGTTACACAGATCCTCTAACACTGACCGACAAGAACACAATATTACCACTGACACTCTCTCATACCATTATTGGACTTTATTAACCATTATGAGTCCAAAAATAAATACACAGTATACAGAAAATCAACTTGAATAAGGCTACAATGATAAATTAGACAATATATCTATCTATATAGATAGATATATTGATGGATAAATACAATATATATACTACAGGTTTTCTTTTTTTACTGGCTGAATGTTTTGTGCCCAAGATTTAATTAGATTGTTTTAAAGATTTATGAATACAATTCTCTCTGGTTTTGTTTGGCAGCTGTAGTACATGTTTATGATTATTAGAAGAACATTAGAACACAATCTAAAAAAAGCTTTTAAAGCAGAAGTTAAAAATCACAAAATTAAAAATAAATAATTACAAAAGCACAGTATAAATGTTAGCTGGTAAGATGAATCTGAGCTTAGTAATTGACAGTATATTAGCCTACATTTGATTTACCCCATTACAATAGTCCCTTTACAGTTATTGCTATCATAAAAATACACTTGTAGGTTTAAAATTCTAAATAAGGCACATCTAATGTCCAAATAACAAATATTTTAGCGCATATATATATATATATATATATATATATATATATATATATATATATATATATATATATAAGTGGTGGGCCGTTATCGGCGTTAACGCGAGACTCTTATCGCGCGATAAAAAAAAAAAATATCGCCGGTAATCTATTCCCCAAGTTGGGTTGGGAGATGGCTCTACTACACAAGCTATGATGACGCAATCTACCCGCGGCCGCGAGGTAAACCCGGCTGCAACGCATATTCGTCGTCATCTTAAGCAAACACGGCTGAAAGTGAAAGCTGCAACATCCATTATTTGGACTTGGTTCGGATTTAAGCCGTCCAACAAACAGCAGCCGAGTGTGTGGGGTAACGGTTCGGTAAGTTAACACACGACTAATCCGTTCTACCACCTCAAATTCAAAACGAAACATGATATCACTGAATACCAGCGCGCGCGTATTATTCTCATTCCAATATATCTTAGTGGTGTAACGTTAACACATAATCTCTGTCTACGCCCGATTTTAAGAATCGTTGTTGTGTTTCTTTTTAACTGAAAAGACATCAGTTAGACAATATTATAACTTTAAATTTGGGGTTTCATAAGCTCAAAGCTATAATAAACATTAGACCTTAAGATCTCTGCAGCTAGTGTACTTAAATTTTATTTATCTGCAAAATTATGTTGTATACTTACAGTTTTGCACAATATATGTTCTCAAAACTACATATACCCTTTAAAAAAAAAATAGCAGTTGTTTAGCAGGGTCTGTGTAACCTGTTCTGAAATGGTTTTATTATAATATCGTTATTGCAAGAGGCTGCAATGTATATCACAATATAGATTTTAGGCCATATCGCCCATCCCTAGTTGATAGCCTATAGTAGTTGATAATAACATAGGCCTACCTAATGTTGCCTACGGACGGTAACAGTACAGTAGTAACTTTTTACAGTCTATGAGTAGAACAGCTTTCTCAAGCAGTTTGTGATGCATTTTGGAAACAGAAGATGAGCCCCTGGTCTAATGCGCCGCCTAGCTTGAGAAACCCGTTCTCAAAGACTTACTTTTATAGTCATTATTTGGGTAGCACACATATTCTGAATGCCTTCGGCAGAATTCAAATGAGCCATTTTAATCTAGATTAATCTAGATTAATTTCAAAATTAATCTAGATTAAAAAAATTAATCTATGCCCACCTCTAATATATATATATATATATATATATATATATATATATATATATATATTATGTACTTTATTGTGGCTTTCAATTCAAACACATTTAACACAATTATACAAATGGACAGTTCCTTTAAAGACATCATATTTTCCCCCAATAAATATTCATTTATTATTTATTTTTCCTTCTACTTTTTTTTCTTTTGTGATAATACCCACCAACACATAGCCTAAAAAACACATGATTAGAGCAATAACCAAAAAGTACATAGTTAGACACTTTTAGATATGATTTAAGGGGGAAAAGACAACAACAACAAAAAAAAAATGTTAAGAAAAATTTAACATTCACATATTTATATCAAACTCTTATAATGACACACAATTCCTAATAGTTATTCAAGTAATATTATTTGAATATCAAATATTCAATATTAAATAAGTCAATAAATAAAATAACAAATAACTAGAAATAAAAGGGAGGGAGGGTTGTATAAAAATGTAGTTAATGTAGGCTAATATATATTCCTTTATTTTATGGAATATTCTTTGATTTTAGAGTTGCACATATCTTTTCAAAATTTGCTCTTAATTTCATGTTATCCTCTCCATAATGTACTTTAGAAACTAAATCTACTCATTTAAAACTGGGGATTCTTGCTTTCTCCAAAATAGTATTGCATTAAAAGCTGTAATTCTTGTAAAACTATGTTTTGTATATTTATATATTTAGTTTCTTAAAATAAACTTCCCTGAATTAGGCTACTTCTGTTCACTGAAGTACTCCTGTTCGCTAGAAGTTCACTGCAACTTATCCAAAGATAAATTATTATAATTAGAAGATATTTCTAGTGTTATAAAATATCGCATATTAATTTTCCAAGCAAAATGTATATTTTAGTCAGAATTATTGCGCTCGTATTTAGCGCGCATGCGCACAGCAGCGCTCGTTTAATATGAAGATTAGCAGCAAAATGGATACATTTGCATGACTTTCTAACATTTACAGATGGAGAATATAACAGTAAAATGTAAGTTTTGCACTGGGGGGGGGGGAAGATATCACAAACGCATAAAACAGCACAAAATATACGATGTTTGATGGTGGATCGATTTGATCCACGATCGACCTCTAGGGCTGCTTCAAAAACGCGTCCACACGCAATTATCTAGACTTGATAAACCTGGATCAAATTAGTGAGATTGCGTGAACTTCAATTACCTTTTATGGAACCACTTTAGCCCCAACTTATATGTTAGGCTCATTCAAATCCGGTTTTGGAGTTTAATCCACACTTTTCTAAGCGTCTTTTATGGAACAACCCTCAGGGGCAGCAATTGTACAAAACGATAGACGTCCCTGTGATTTAAGTGTTCTTTAAGCAATTTATGTGCTAATTAAATGTGTCGTAAACAAAGTATACTACATCCATTTTAATCTCTGCTCTTTTCCCCCCCTTCTTTAGTCTGCCTGAAGTCACTATACAGATGATGAAGCGGCTAATTTATGGGTGGGCCTGGATGGATTCAGATAAATAAAAGTAATTTACATTTTAATTTTGTGACCAATACTTTAATTTTCTTTCAAACAAAGTTATCAGCATTCAAACTGTATATATTCTGTGGATTACATTTACATTTTTAATTTTAACCTTTTTTTTTATGAATAAATTTAATGGAAAAATGATTCATTGCTATTTTTGTATGTATCTAGACTAAAATGACAGTTTATGCATTTTTTCCAAAATATGACCATTATTTTTTAAGTTACACTCTGTATCTCCCGAGATACATTGCTCATTTAGGGTAATATTTTGCAATGTATTCTTTTTTTATTATAGTTCATATGACAACTTTTAAAACATTTAATGAACAATTAATTAGCTACATTTTTTCATGTTATCCATACATTAGAAAAATTGGAAAAAAAATGAACTTTTTCTCCCAAGATGCATTGCCTATGTAGGATATAAATTTAGCATTTCATAACTTTTTAAACAGTTCATGTGCCGATTTTTAAAACACCTTTTTCCTGTTTTGCTTTTTAATTCTACCATCTTCCCTGTGGTGCCCCACACCAGATATATTCTATGGGCAATGGAAGCTGAGAAAACAGTTGCGAGCATTTTGTCCAGTGACCAGGCAAAGCCTCACTTTGCACTTCTGACACATGATGGATGTCTGCCCATGATGGAAGTGTGTGTGTGTGTGTGTGTGTGTGTGTGTGTGTGTGTGTGTGTGTGTGTGTGTGTGTGTGTGTAAAAAATAGAGAAAGTATTGGGAAGGGGGGTTCCTTCCCTCTTCCCTCTTCCCTCCACTCATTTACTAACACATCACCATAACACACATCATGTGGACACACACAAATTCAAATTTATTTATAAAGCACTTAATAAAACATCAAAGTTGACCATAGTGCTGTACAAGCAGTAAAATAATAAGAAGAGAAAAGCAAAAAAAAAAAAAAAAAATGCATATCCAATATATCTAAATAAAAAGTACAAACATCATAAAACAGTCAAAAAACGCTACGCTATCATAAAAAAATATGTTTTCAGATGGCTTTTAAACTGACCGAGTGTAGGAAGGTCCCTGATATATAAATTGTAAACTGTTCCATAATTTTGGGGCGGCTAACCCAAATAGACTAGACGGATTTCAGAAAAATGGCCTTCTATAAGAAGTGAGGAGCATTTATGGGTACAAGTTGGGAACTGGCCTACCTTACATATTTCAAGGGTGCTGAGTCCAAAAAAAACTGGTTCCCAAGCGAAATTTTGAGTTTTTTACCTTCTAATTTGCATATCAAAATGGCCACCAAATTGCCTATATCTTGCTCAGTCGTTGGACCATTTTCCCCTAGTTTTTTGTTAGTAGGCAATCAAGATGAGGAAATTAAGTTTCTAGATCGATAGTCAAGGGTCAGAGCAAAGATATAATGGAGGCTCACTGCCTTTTTTATGTATATACTGTATATATGCAAAATACCAACTTTTAAGGTGAAATTAAGCATTATTTGTGTAATTTTTTTAAGGCCGACATACATATTCAATCAATATCACTAAATGTTCCCAGTGTATATATGATATGTGATGTATTCCATATTACATAAGAACTAAGAAAAACACCAAAGTCTCCGTTTTAAAGGGTCTCAAAATGTATGCCCAGATAGCAAATGTACATCGCAGAGACTTCTGTGAAAGATCGTAGCATCTGGTAAACATCGACCGTTTTTAATAGTAAATTAGAGCCGTATTCCTTACCTCTACACCAGGGCTATTCAATTGGCGGCCCGCCAATCATCTCCATGCGGCCCGACGGCACCAACCTCCCTCCTCCTCTTTTCGCTCCGATTGACCTGAGAAACGTTTTACGTGTGAATATTTCAGCAGTTATTATATGTGTCCCGAATTTATGTCGACTGAACCAGCGATAGGCTACCAATCATTCGTGAATGAATCATTCTTTTGGTTCGATTCTTTCTAAACGCGCTTGCATAACGGTCTAAAACTATTCGGATTCATTCGGACCGCTCCGTCACTGAATCATCTGAAGCGGTTTCTCGTTCAGTACAGTAACAACAAATAGCGATGTTTTCAGTTGTTTCACTAACGTTAGTTGTTTAAACACTTAAACACGGCCCAGCGCGGAGTTGCGTTTACTCCCGGACACACTAATATTAAACAGCGTTGCGACAACCAGTGGAAGCGTTTCAGTTCGACAGAAACATTTCTGTTACAAACCACAAATCACTCGATGATTTAATTAGTATTAAATCGGATGAAACAGCCTCAACATTCCCAACAAGACTGATGAGGAAAGCAGGAGAAACATTGTGGCATGAACGAAATTAGAAGACTTTAAATCCCCTAATCACCCTTACAAACATTTACCACATTTACTGTAGTAATTTACCATGGTTGGGCAGAAATGTGCAATATTTATATTGAATACTATGTAGTAATAAATAAATATAGTAAATACACTATAATATTATATAGTATAATAGTAAATATAGTGATTTATATTGCATTAGATTTATTAGGTGGGTAGAGGAATATATATTTAATGCTTGTTATGAAATTATGTCAGTTTCTTTGTAAAGGTGCGTATAGTTTTTAACTTGTGTTTAGGCATTTTTTATACAGTGGGAGCCTGTGGTTAACAAGTCTCACTGTCAGAATATTTTCATTTAAGCATAACAATTATAAATAAAATAATTATTATTTCTCACCAACAGCTATAAGTTTGTATAAATAATTTGTTCCAAGGAAAATAGTTGTACACAGCTGTAAATTATCAAGTTTTTATTTATTATGGTTTTATATATTTGCATACTGTTGGGTACCACATTTCCAAGTAAATACCACACTTCTTTATGGTTACTTTAGCTTATTTATTGAAACTGTTATGTTTCAATAAATAAGATAAACCCCCAAACCAACCCACCGGCCCACCTCAACTTTTCGATTTGATAATGCGGCCCTCGAATGAAACTAATTGAATAGCCCTGCTCTACACGATGAATCTTCAATATTTGAAACTGCATGCTGCCACGCGGACCGAGCAGATCAGTAACGTTAGACGCGGCCACTGGTGTCTATCATCAAGTGGCTTTCGCATTGTGCAACTCGCATCCAGTGTAAACACGGAATATATATATACATGTCGGCAAGTCTGCACGTAATACCGATGTGATTACACACATTTGTGTCCTCATAAACCATATGAACACAAACACAAAACATCCTGTGTGTAACTTAATGTAAATGTGAAGGGCGTGGTCATTGAAAATGTTTTCTGATATAACTTATATTCTTCACAGAAAATAAACCAAGGCCAATGAGTCTTTGTATGAAAAAATAATTAATCGTATAATTTTTCTTCTGATAAAAAATGAAAACACCATACAAGGGTTAAACCGTCACCGCAAAGCCCGCCATTTACAACACACAAAAAATAATCAAACCATCCGTGGAAAAAAAAGTTGAATACAATAAAGTATTCATTCAAGCTTCAATAAGAAGATAAAACCAAGCACAAATTAAATATTTATCAGATAAACGCTGAACTTAATTATATATGCGATAATTTTTCACCACATGATGTCAAAAACATTAGACAACTCCTCACCGTGCTTTCCGCCATTGTGTCGTCGTTGTCAATTATAACTCCGCCCACACACTTCCGGTTCTGGCGCTGGTGTTCTGAAACTGGTGGTGCTGCGGGTCTGCAGCTGGATATGTCTCGGCAAGTCTGGTAGATTGAGTGGACTTAGCCAAAATTTTGAATGTTTACGCCAAAATTTTGAATGTTTACAACTCTCATGCCCCTCCCCCACTACCAACGAGCACCCGCCCATCGTCAGTGCATGTGTACCTGATTTTCTGTGAACGCGTCCGTCTCTTCAGCATCGATCAACACCATGGACTCGGAGGTAGGCTGCCCTGGCTAATCTACCCATAGATAACAATAACCGAGGAATTGGAAGCTTGTTATTAGATTTTTTCTCCGCCATCACGCTTCGTACAATCTTCAGGCGAACTTCAGGCGTGTCGTGTGCATGCATGTGATATTGTAATATGCGCGTCTGCGCGAGGGAGAGGGGATCTGTGGCGTGTGCACGAACTCTGATTGACAGTCAGATCTCACACCCCCCCCCCCTGCGCTGATTGGACCCGATGAGACGGGAGCGGTGGATTTTTGCTAAACAAATAACATGATCCAGGTGGAGTTAGAAGCTCGGGGTTTTTTCTAAAACCACCTTATTTATGTTGTTCTGTCGGATTATAGTGTCAATTTCACTGAATTTGATCAAAAAAATGTTGCCGACGGCAGCTTTAATATTTTAAGGCAGCATGAACACTTTTTTTTTTAAGTTGAAACAACCTTTTTTTTTTTTGTCTTGGGTATGGGGTACAGTGATGTTTTCCATACCCTCCTATAACAAAAGTTTACAATCTGTGAAGATCAGAGACTATTACAGTTTTTCTTGATTGCTAACACACTCAGTTGGCCCAATTTCCCAAACCATCCATTCAGTTCTCGAAATAACACATTTCACCTGCATTTCACACAATTTTCTCAATGTTTTCTGCAAAACTCTACACAAATGTCCTCATTTTGCACAGGTTTAACCCCGTTCTCATTCAGAAAACACAAATACACAGTTACCTCAAGTGTCATGAACTCAAATAGCACACATTTATCCATGTGTAAACATTAAGTAGATAAACTGATGACACACCACTCAGAATCTCAGGATAATATAATTTGGGCCACAGGAAAATGAATCCTAATGGTTTGAAGACAAAGAGGAAGAGAAGGGGGGAAGGAAAATTAAGGGGACAGGGTCAAAGGACATTCAATCCTGATAAAATACAAAGCTATATATAATTGACCAAGTTCTTGAGCATGCATGGGAAGTTGGCCTACAGGGTTTTTACAGTGCACACTTTAGATGGGAGACTTTCACTATTCTATGTAAATACTGTAGCACATGTTGTACATCCTCAAACTCATAATTGTCAATTGATTTGTAGCCATGTACTTCTTACATTTGGTATTTTTGCATAACAGAGAGACAACTGCCTGGAGTGAGGGTAAGTCATGTCACAAGATAAAAAAAAAATGTTATACTATAGTATGGCAAATATGATCACCAATACTGTAATGCAATTTTGCCAAGGATGCTGAATTACTTATTTTTATTGTACTGAGAGTATACTGTATTGTATTGGATACCAAGTTTATATTCAATTCTTTGGTATTTCAACTTTTCTTTTACAGTGCTCTTTATAAAAGTGTACTGAAAATAAACTTTTCTTAAAGCTTACTGTTGAATTTCACTGTCTCTGCACGTTGTATACTGTAATAAACATTACGTAATGATTCCTGATTGCCAAAAAGTGCTTTTTGTAACAGTGTTCTGAACTGATCTCACTAGTGCTGATCTCACTAGTGCTCTCTAGGCAGTGGAGTAGTCTTTGTATTTGTTGGGTTTCGTGTGTCATCTGAGGCCAAAGTTTGATTCTGTCAAAAGAGAATATGTTTTTGACTAATTTTTTATTATTTGAAGCGGAAGTTTGAGGTTTGTACAAGCTGATGTGTAGGTTTGAGATTTTATTTTATTTTTATTTAATTTTTTTTTGTGAAAATAAATATTGCGCACCTGATAAGGACAGTGACTCCAGCAGAGAAACTGAAGCGGTGGTTAAGTGTTTGAGTTCTCATCATTATTACCTGAGAAAGGATTGGTTGTTGAGCTCACTGCAGGTGGCTCAAAGCTCCTCTCTAGGGCTTTAATGTCAACTGGCTCATTAGCAGCTGTTTTCAGACATGATTTATTGATCTACAAGTATAGTGCAGATGTGAGAAATGTAGTTAAATCCAACCTTGAATTATGGGTGGGGGGGGGGGGCATTTTCATATACAGTAGGACACAACAACATAGTGTCTTTCATGAACGACTCAATGGATTATCTTCCCTTTGCACCATTCATTACAGAATTATGCAGTATTATGGTTTTGATTTTTACATGCTTTTGAAAATGTTCACAAAGCGGTTTATCGACGTGAAACCAGCAATTAAAAAAAATCATAAAATTGAAATTATGCTTCAATTTCACATTTCAAGCACTGATTTTGTTAACTTATTTGACTTACAACTAAAAGGTTAAGTTTCAAAACTTGACTGTAACTTGGGAATACTTTCAAAACCATTGCTTATTAAAATCAATAAAAATAATCAAGCACCAAGTCTTGAATGTTTCTGCATCACGTTCTTGCAGAGATTCCCTGCAGTAACATGGTGTTTAATTCACTTGCAGGCATTGAGCAGATTTACAATGAGCAGAATGTATATTGTGTCTGAAAACAGAGTGTTACAGCTGTTCTTTTGTGTCATTGACATTATATGTTAATGTCTTTTAGGACTCTGTCTTCGGCCTTGCTTCGCATCTAACACGTGCAGTAGTATCCAGAGATGGAATCGTTCCAGTTTCCAAACAGGCCTTTCTTCAATTCCTTCAGGTGATACACGATTCCAGCAGAAAACTTCTTCTTGTATCCTTGCTTCTTGGTTTTAGACCACACTGTCAGGGAGCAGCCTCGGCCCACCACCAAAGAGGAAACACGATTGTCCCAAACCCATGGCATGATGGGGGTGTCTTCATCAGGATAAACATCAAGGAAACTGCCAGTACAGCTGTCATCATAGTAGTAGCTGCTGTCTTCGAACATCTGGGCGCAAAGTTTGCTTCCATAATCATCTGTCAGAGTGGCTGCCTCGGGACACTTTGCATTGAGCCCCTCGAAGCACAGAGCAGCCAGGAGAAGAGCGATGACCACCTTCATGTTTTCAGCGTGTTGAGCAAAAAGAGATCTTTTGCCCTGACCTATATACATGGAGCTTCTCCATACGAATGACGTGCGTGAGAAACGTGAGGGTTTCCAACAGACTCCGTGAAGGTTGCAGCTGCAGCATTTACACAAAGTTCTTTGCAATTCTGTGAAATGTGTTCTTAGAAATGTTTATGCTCCTTTTAGATAATTTTCGTGAACTGAAAATGCATCCAATTTTAACAGACAAACATCACAGATATTTACAACCAACCAGCCATGTCTAGTGTCTTTTGGTCAATAACCGAATCAAAATTTAGAATATAAGTTTATATTTTTTGTGCTCTAATGATTTTAAAAGATTTAGTTCAAATCTCTGGTCCCAATGCACTGCCCAAATTAAAAGTATTGTGTCGGTTATGTCTACATTATGTGTCAGTATTATACCAAGCCCAAAATGTCTAAACATTAGGCACTCTTTTGATTGTCTTAAGCACAAATCAGCTAAATGTAAGCAAATGCACTACTTAAGCCATTGCTGTCTCTGAAAAACATCAGAAAAGTAATTGTGCAATTCTTGATCTTTTCCTGAATTGTGATTAAAATGGTTGAGACCATTTGTAGACCACTAAATATTTTGACATTTTTGGCTAGGCCCATTTTATTTTATTTATTTTTTTGCCCAGAAGTGTAGACTAATGTCACATTTAATATAATCAATAAAGAGAAAAAATTAACAAACTCTTTGTCTTTGTGTCCACAGAGATTCTGAAAACTGTTATCTTGCCTCAATACATATACATGTATTTTATTCTAAATTCTAGTCTCCTGACAAGTGTTTCTTCACTTTTCGATCCTTCCATCCAAACCCCTCAAAGCCCAGAGTAGCGAGCAGAAAGCGATGACCACATCATATTGAGTGAACCCTGACACCAAGCTAAAACAAACTTAAATGAGAAACCTTTGGTTTACCGACAGATGCTCTGAAGGTTGGGAATTCAAACAGATTTTAGTTAAATTAATCTCTTTACTTTGAGTTTAGCAGTTTGAGACAAGAACAGGCTCTAGTCTGAGTTTCAATAGTACATTTTTACTAGTCTGTAATTTGTGCGTGATTGACACCTGACACATATAGCCCACTTTATATCTTGGATTATGCATCCAACGATCTGGGTCAGAAGCAGTCATCAGTTATTTATTTACTTACTTTTTCCTCCAATACTTTTTAGGCTTGTTATCTGCTGCTGTTTCAGCACCGTGTGCATTCTGTAACATATTGGTGTTGGTACAGATGATTCATTTCAAACTATTGTTAGTGTTCTTGATATTCCTGTATTGTAGAAAAATGTGTGTCTTGTGAAAGAGGATGATAAACAATTTTATTGAATAATTCTTATCAGAATTGTATTTTCTTTTCTGGTTTCTTAATGTTATTGTTTTACGTTGAAAAACGTCACTTGCACTCCACGGCAAGAACTGTGTCATTTTTGGCATGCATTGGCCTCCACAGATCTGTAGCATCCATTTGTAGGCTACATGCAGACACAGATCTTGTTGCGATCGTTATCTACTTGTTTTTGGGTCGGGCATTGTGTATTATCGTCTTCATATTTTTGGCCTCTTCAGGTGTCATTGTCCTAGATTTGAATGCAAAGAGATAATCTGATCCATTTGTCAGTGTGAGAAACTTTAGGTTGCCAACAGATGCTCTGAAGGTTCAGAGTTTCAACAAACCTTCACAGGTTTTATCCAGCAAGTCAATAGTGTTTGGGGGTCAGTGTGACTGCATTTAAACTTTCTTTAGTTAAAAAACATGGTCCTCCTCATCTCAGTTGCATAAGATTTTGTGACTTTTTATTTAATTTAATTTTTTTACATTATCTACACACACACACACACACACACACACACACACACAAAACTGCTTGATTTGGTTGCTCTGAAGATATATACAAAAAAATGAGAATGGAAAAGAGAAAAATAACCGTTTTTTATTTTTCATTTGTCAAAAAAAAAAAAAAAAACATAATAAAAATAAATAAAATAAAATAAAAATACTTCCAGCATAAATCTGAAAATGTCCACAACTTAATGAAGGCCGGGTATTAGAGCACAAATGCGGACGAACATGATCACACACACACACACGCACACACACACCACTGTAATTGAGTTTTCACCCTTCACTCCTGTTTATATCTGCTTTTTTATTCTTAAGTTAATAATTTTTATACATTTGGATTATTGGATTATAAAAAATAAATATGTTATTGTAATCAAGTCTTGTCTTTTAGTGGCACGCTATGTGGCATTATTGCAAAAAAACAAGACAAAACACTTATACAAGACACTTCAAAAGACCTCAAACAACAACAACAAAAATAAAAAAAAATGACAAAAATACTGATTTAATGTATTTTATAATGTTTTAATAACATGTTCACTAAGTATACATCACAGAAGCAATAAATAAACAATTTAGTGTGTCTCTTTTGTAATGAGTTTGTTCTGTAACATTTAGGTGTAAAATACAAACATTTATTCATTTTAATAAGTGTTCATATTTCATTGTTTTAGCTAATGTGCTTCTTGATTTCACTTATTATCGTAAAAAGGAAGTTAAACAATTGTATTTAATTACTTGTATCAGATTTTCCATTTTCTTTGCTAGCTTGTTAAGTACCAGGCTGTATTTTATAATACTATTAATTTATAAATAAAAAGTCACTGTGCTCCCTTTGCCGGAAGTGACGGCATGTCAGATCTGTTTTGTTCCTGTCGTGGCGGGAATACGCGCTACTGACGGTCAACATGGATGTTGAGATGAAAGAGACAGACAGTGAACAAAGTCAAGTCGACGGACAGCCTAAAAAGGACGATACTGCACAGAAAGCATCATCGACTGCTTATGAACTACCATGGTACTGTTTGTGGCTGTTTGTAAGCGCGCTGTCGTGGCATTTACTAAATGAATTGCATGTCGCAAAAGATAGCGAGCCTGCAGCATTTTTTTTTTTACAACAACTGAACTGCCAAGCTCGTCTTTTTTGCAGTTTCATGTTCATTGTGATACGTAATTGTGATTTAAGTGTGTTATTGATTCCAGGGTTGAAAAATACAGACCCCTGAAGTTGAATGAGATAGTTGGAAATGAGGAAACTGTCAGCAGACTGGAGGTTAGTGCGACGTAACTTACTGTAATAATTTGCCTGATGTAACGTTAGTGAATAGACTTCTGGAAATGTTGACATGTTCACTCTTGCTCCATTATTGTCGCAGGTGTTTGCAAGAGAAGGAAATGTGCCCAACATCATCATTGCTGTAAGTTAAAATATGCTTTCACATCCAGGTGCCATCTAAATTTACATTTGATGTCACTATGCATTAAAACAATAACCACTTTTGTATTTAGGGTCCTCCTGGTACTGGAAAAACTACCAGCATTTTGTGTTTGGCTAGAGCTCTTCTTGGCCCGGCCATGAAAGATGCTGTTCTTGAGCTGAATGCCTCAAATGACCGGTAAGAAACACTTAAGGTGAAGGGATTGTGAGTGGAGAGTAATGACTGTTTTCAAACTGCTTTTCTGCAGATATTTTGGGTGATCATATTCCTTTTTTAACGTGTTTCTTTATATTTGTCTGTATATTACTCATTCCAGCGGTATTGATGTTGTAAGAAACAAGATTAAGATGTTTGCCCAGCAAAAGGTCACTCTCCCTAAAGGTCGCCACAAGATCATAATCTTGGATGAGGCTGACAGGTAATACAAGTATTTTTAAGGGGGAAAAAAATATTAGTGATGCACCAACATGAAAATTCTGTGCCGAAACCGAAAATTATTGATGTACTTGGCCGAAAACAGAAAATTACCAAATTATAAAAGTTATTTATTTCTTATTTTAAATTAGTTTTTCTTTGTATAATTATATTAATATGATTTTTTTTAATTTAACTCAGTAATTTGAATGAATCAAAAAACAAACATTCAAGGCAATAAAATACTTTTATTAAAAGATTTTATGAATCCTGATGTATTTGAGGTTTTTTTCTGTGCGTCTGTGTTATACTACCTCACAGAAATCGCTGATATTATTATTATTTTACTTCACCTGTTTTTGAGTATGTTTTATGTTTGACACATTTCAGGGTTTTGTGCTGCAATATCCTGCCTTTTCAAACTTTAAATAAAACTTAACTAAACTATACAATCAAATATTAATGTGGCAAGCAGGACGAGGCCGAGAACGTCCTCCTCGCAACAATTAAATATCAATATATTGACTGAAACCTGAGCGCTAAATACTGAGGGACGGGGGCGGCATGGCATATGTTAAAGGACATTTTCGGCCGATAATTTTCAGTGACCAAAATGTTGGTGCATCACTATTAAAAGTTAATATTATAAATATGTTTTAAATGTATAAAAATGCTTTATGCAAGTATTTGTATTTCTAACCCAGCATGACAGATGGAGCTCAGCAAGCTCTCAGAAGAACCATGGAGATTTACTCTAAAACCACACGCTTTGCTCTGGCATGTAATGCATCAGATAAGATCATTGGTGAGCGAAGTGCCACAGAAAGAACATAATGCTGTTTATAATAATTGTCATTTAAACATGCTCCAAAAATTACATTGGAGCACACGCATAATAGAGCGTTTTTTCAGATGATCCCATCATTGTGTTGCAGAGCCCATCCAGTCCCGCTGCGCTGTTCTGCGTTACAGCAAACTCCGAGACGACCAGATCATGATGCGTCTCACGGAGGTGGTAGAGAAGGAGAACTTGCATGTCACCAACGACGGCCTTGAGGCCATCATCTTCACCGCTCAAGGGGACATGAGACAGGTCAGGTCTATTATCTTTTTATGTATATATTAATATACATAACATCAATTATTTGCATTTTAGATCAACTTTAATAATAAATATTAATAATGTTAATAATTAATTTTTCTTTATATATATTATATATTACCATTACTATTATTATGATTATTGTATGCACACTTTTTACTTTCTTTCTTTTTTATCTAGGCTCTGAATAACTTGCAGTCAACAAATTCTGGATTTGGTTACATCAACAGTGAAAATGTGTTCAAGGTATTTTTGGATAGGTTTTATTTGAGTTTTCTTTCTAATGCATGGAAATCATTTCAGTATAAAAATGTGTTGGTGAAGTACAGTGTTGCTTGTGCAGGTGTGTGACGAGCCACATCCTCTGCTAGTTAAAAGCATGCTAGAACACTGCGTCAACGCCAACATTGATGAAGCCTACAAGGTATCACTAAACATTTGCCCTTGAAAATATTCCGTATCCTTTTGAGAAGACGCTAGACAAAACTAATGCTTCTTTCTACAGGTCATTGAGCAGCTTTGGGCATTAGGATACTCACCGGAGGACATAATCGGAAACATCTTTAGAGTGTGTAAGACCTTTCAGATGGCAGAATATTTGAAGCTGGAATATATTAAGGTATTTATTGCCCTTGTAGAGTCTCAATGAGAAGCTTTAAAGAGGCACTCGGTCATTTATTTTCGATCAAACAATATTTATTTGAATCACACTGCAATCGTACATTTGATTCCCCAGGAAATCGGGTACACGCATATGAAAGTGGCAGAAGGGGTGAACTCTCTGTTACAGATGGCTGGTCTGTTGGGTCGACTGTGCAGTAAGACGGCTGCACCTGATGCAAGCTAAAGACAAGAGGTGTTACCAAATAATCACACTTCCTTTCATTCTTCTTAATCTCCAGAACTTTTATATTTTGAATAATTATACAAATACGACAAGTTGCAGTAATAAAAATGTAAAAAATCCTTTTGATTCTTGTGAATGATTCACGGACCTGTTTTTGGTGTCTGAGTACTTAGGTGCAACATAGAACTAATTCTCTTTACCTAATAAGAATTTGATGAATTTATATTTATAAATCATGACTTCATTCCAACAAAACATTTCCTTGTTGTAACATATGTTAGAAATAGAACAGCAGAAGAAGTGATAGTTTTTTTAGAGGTTTCATTTTCAACATAGCCAATGACAATTTTAGAGCAAGGAGGAAAAGTATCAAGTTGCAGACACCTAATTAGACTTAAGACTTGTTTGTATTTAATGTTCCCCCACTAAAACGTACAGTACCTTTCACCCCCAGTACTTTTGTTTTAACTTGTGACAGAAAGGACAGGTTACTCTTCTGACTCATCTGTCACACCTTTATAATGCAGGCTTAAAAAAAAGCTCTTGATATGCATTAACACATTTAGTTCCTCAGGCGTGAAGTATTTTAAATGGTCTTATAATAGTTGTACAGCACTAGTCCATATTTGTTCACTAAAGCTGAACTGAACCATTGTTTATCGATCAGCAGAGCTAAACATTATTTGACATTAAAAGTTTGAACATAGAACTTTTTTTTACTTAACAGTAAATGCACATCAACATAAAAAAAGATCTAATGTGAAAATCAAAATTAAAAAGATTCTCACCTCATTTCATTCTGATACAAATCGTATTCTTTTTGGTGCGTTCACGTATTCTGATTCTGAATCTGTATAAAAGGGAAAGAACAAAGTGAGTGGTGCCGTCTCATGAATAAATAGTAATATTTTATCAACCAAACCAAAAATGAACATATTACCTTCTTCACTTTCATTTTTTATGTTTTCATAACTACAGCTGTCTGGTGAAACAATGACAAATACAACAATAAACAAAGAAACAATGTTTTTTTTTTATTGTAATGGTACAGTAATATGTAAAGGCACACAAAAAGCTTAGGTTACACGTGTACATTAATATATATATATATATATACATATACAGTGAAAGTCAGGGCAATTACAAAGTACGGTCAAGCTAGCGAATAATAAACATAAAATAAATTCTAAAAATAATTATTGTTGAGCCCTGGATGACATTGTGATTTTGAACATTATTATAATTTGCTGAAAACACCAACCTGAGTCATGTTGCACGTCTTTTGTTGGGAAAACATTCCCGTATCCTCCTGTATGGAACGTGATGTGACCTTTTATTAAAAGAACTGCTTTAAGCAACTTGTCATCCATTTGTGCTGTGTATCATGCACCTATGGTCTATTTTTTTCAGTGTGTGACTTCTGGCCTCTTTTGAAATAGACATTCATTTTTATCTCATTTATCATCAAATGCTTTTTCACACCACCGGTTCAGAGGTATCCAGTTTAAAATGTGTCACTTGACCTTATTTTTCTGAAGAAAGTGAACAATGCTCAAAAGTTAGCAGCACACATTTACCTGCATCATCGTCGTCATTTGCATAAATTGAATTTGGAATTGGGTCCCTATAAAAATAAAAAGGCATGTTAGCATATCAAATATAGACTGTAGCATAATTTTGAGCAAGCTAAGCTTTTGTAAACCTAAGTCTTTGATTAGTATCTGACTTGTTTTCCTCACATAACCATTATGTAAAACAACACTCACACATATGTTGGTTCCAAGATGCCGTGTTCTACAGCAGAAGCAAAAACACGCATTACTTTAGGCTACATGTTCATATTTAAAAATGCCATTCATTTATAAATGACGTCTTAAGATCACATTAACAATAACTATTACCACCTGTAAGGTTCTGATAACTGCAGTGGATGTCACCTGCTGGAAAACAGTTGAAATAACCCAAATGATTACATATCAACAACATATTGAAAGAATTGCTTTAAATTGGTACCATAGATGAGTTCAAACTTTGCTAATTTAAATAGGAAATCCTTACTATTTGCAGGCATGTTCGCCGTTGATTGCCTGTGAAAATACATTTAACACATCTGTAACGTTTTCTTCATTTTGATCTTTCTATCATGACTAATCAGAAAAGTTCATTTTGTTAATTGAATCATTAATGCCTCTGATGGCTTTCAGTAATGTACAAGAACATCCCCCTTCCCCATCCATAATAATATGGTATTTTAGATAAAGAGTAAAGTGGATGTGAATATAACAGTAAATAAAACTACACAACTCAACAGCAAGTAGTGCATTGGTTATTGTTCAAAAGACCTCACCTTGAGGTTGAAGGCATCTCTCTTTGGTTTGGTCTAATCACTAAAAAAATAGACAAGATAGGAATAAAATCTCATTCATGGATAACGAAGAGCGCATTCTGAATTTCAGCTTTCCTGTGACAGAAAATGTGTGAAAAACACTAATGTTCAAGTCCTAAATAAGATGTTTTTCTCTTCAGAATGTGATGAACGAGGACGTAGTTTACCTGTGTTAAATCGTCTATTGTCATCAAAATTACTGTCTAGATTGCTGAAAGCAAAAAAATATAAATAGTATTATTATTATTTATTTTATAATAATAGTATCCATTATTTGTAAGCATACATTTGCATATATATATATATATATATATATATATATATATGCAAATGTGTATATATATATGCATATGTGTATACTGTACAAAAGTGTGGCTGCCTTAAATTATTAAAAAGTATTATTTAAAAAATGAGTTGAATCTTGTATAACTTATAATATATATATATATATATATATATATATATATATATATATATATATATATATATATATATATATATATATATATATATATATATATATATATATATATATGTGTGTGTGTGTGTGTGTGTGTGTGTGTGTGTGTGTATGTGTATTTATATATATATATATATAAGTTAGTTATACAAGATTCAACTCATTTTTTAAATAATACTTTTAATGTGATTTGATTTGAAACGATTTGAAAAGTTGATTGTACTTAAAAAATTAAGGCAGCCACACTTTTTTTACAGTATATATATATATATATATAATTTATGTCTATAATTTATATTATTTAACATATTATATTACGTAGTTGAATTAATATTTAGTGAACATTTATAAATAGATAAAACATTTAACTTACAAAGGATCTTGGTCATACAGGTCATTGTCCTCTTGTTTCATATCTCAAAATAAAAATACAACTTAATCAGACGTAAGATAAAGGTAAAGCAGCTGAGAAAAATGATAATGCATTTTCCTAAAGCTGTTACGATGTCAGACCACTTACTAGATTTTTTTCTGCAGCACAGACAGAGAGCATAAACACAACCAAGACAAGCCAAAGAAACGATGGCAAGGACAACTCCTTGCTGGCTTTGCACTTCAATCATGCCTTAAACAACAATAATAAAAAAAAATAAAAAAAGATTTTCTTAGAAAATATAATTCTCTTCAATCTAATTGAATTCTTTCAGAGATTTACAGATGTTCTTCTACATGCATATAGTGAGGAAATGAGAACAAATTGCAGCGTTTTATCTATTCATTACCACAAATACAGTTCTCACCCCTCTGACACAATGGCAAAAATCACGATAAGAGAATTATTCATATGTGAGATGATTGAACTTGATAGTGTTCGATGAACTAGCCTGCCATACGTTTGTTATCAGCAGCTAACTGTACCACAGGATGCAAGTTATGTAACTATCAATAGTTTATTTATTTAATTTATAACAGGTTATTTAATGTGATGAAATGATAAAAGTATCTGACAACTTTCAAAACTAACTTCTCCCCCCCTCCCCATCCCCCCTAAAGTATTAGTTGGTGAGCTGTTACCTTTTCTGAGGTACCGATCTCCATTCTGAGGAATTTAGTTTGAAGTCGAATGAAGGACTAATGAGAGAGAAGAATGAACCTGAGTGTTTCCTGTTTCAAACTGAATCTAACCACATCCGTGCAAAATCATGCCGGACACCGGTAAAGAGACCACCACAAACCCACAGCAACACAAAACACAGTCATACAAAATGTCAAACCTTTGAAATGCAGCCCCTTCATTAGCATTCGGTAAAAAAAAAAACACATTCTATTGTCTCATGTCTACCAGACAGACTCATGTAGAAGTTGGGCAGAATGTGATTTAAACGGTTGAGTTTATAACGAACTCACATTTTTGGAGGGTCTTGAGCTAATATAGGCTTGTAAATGTTTGCAAGACTTGGGGCGATGTTTCATTATTTAAGCTTTATGACATTTGAAAAAGCCTGTAGGTGGGTGTGTGTGGGTCTGTTTTTTCCGCTTTTTAGGCAACATTGTTTTTTTTACTACAACAATGGCTCAAATTTGACAAGAATTCTTCATTTCAAGATATTTCTTATGATAAGAGGGTTAAATGATTAACGACATGGTCTAGTTCAGCTCATTAACAGTCCATGTAAATGAACTTATAAAATTATATTTAAAATCATCTATCTATCTATCTATCTATCTATCTATCTATCTATCTATCTATCTATCTATCTATCTATCTATCTATCTATCTATCTATCTATCTATCTATCTATCTATCTATCTATCTATTTTTTTACAGACACTTTATTATTATTAAATGAATCATTATTAGAATTACATGGAAAGATTACAGACCCCTGTGTTTTTTCCTCAGTAATGACCAGGATGGATTTTTTAAATTTTTATTATTGTAGCAGGAATTGATGCATGAAAATAAACAAAATCTTGCGAAAACCATATTGACATTTTGATATGGTGTTTAAATGAATACAGGATTTGGACCATACAAAATGAACATACAATCTTTCATCGTGATGGCGGTCAAAATGTGTGAACTTTTGGGAGGTGTTCTTCATGAAGCGTGATGGTAGGCTTCCTTTCTATGCCCCGTGTGTTGAAGATCAGCATTCTGTGGCTTGATGAGTGGAGGTTGTGAATCTTCAGTAAACAGTGGATGACACTGGGTGAAAACAATGGAAAATGTGACTACAAGCGAACTTGACATTTCACATCAAAGAATTTGCAAACGCAATTTTTTACCATTTGAGTTCAGCTAGTGAGGTTCTAAAGCCCGAGACTACAACTAAAAATAGCTTTTCTATTTTAATATGGTGTATAAGTGAATTATAAGCAGAACAATTTAAGTGAAAAGATGAACTTATTCATTTTACATTATATTGTTCTTAATGTTTACAAACTTTTAGTTTATCTACAGCTTTAAATCCCAGATTTTCAATGTGGCCTCAGACCTTTGGAGCGCACTACACATTGTTTGTATATAACATATGTGACCCTGGAGCAGAAAACCAGTCACATGGGTCATTTTTTTTTTATTGAGAAATAAGCTTTCCATTGATGTATGGTTTGTTAGGATAGGACAATATTTGGCCGAGATGCAACTATTTAAAATCTGGAATCTGAGGCTGTAAAAAAATCGAAACATTGAGAAAATCTCCTTTAAAGTTGTCCATTTATGTTCGCGATTGTGCTGCATTCACTCACCAAAATAAATGTTTTATATCTTTACGGTAGGAAATGTACTAAATATCTTCATGGATCATGATCTTTACTTAATATCCTAGTGATTTTTGGCATAAAAGAAAAATCGATAATTTTGACCCTATTGCCACAAATATACCCGTGCGACATGTGACTGGTTTTGTGATCCAGGGTCACATATGGTGTACACGTATGAAAGTATGAATACTTACAGGCACTGCTGCTCAGGCTGGAGGACATGTAACTGCTCCCTGCACCGAAGGAACTTCCTGCACCTGCTCCTGCTCCAAAGCCCAGTCCTCCACCGAGTCCCAGTCCTAGACCTCCAAGACCTCCTCCTAGTCCTCCGCCAAACCCATATCCACCTCCGAGACCCAGACCGGAACCTCCACCCAGGCCTGCACCTCCTGCACCCGCACCCAGACCTCCTCCTCCTCCTCCGACCACAGTCTTAGACATGTGCACGGTGACACCACCTCCAGATCTCAACCTGGTCCACGAGACAGATACGATGTGATCGTTGAGTGAACAAAACCTCGCATTAATCTCAAGTTAAACCTCCTCACCTGTTCTCTTCACTGTCCAGGAGTTTCTTATAAGCTGTGATTTCAACATCCAGGGACATCTTGCTGGCGAGAAGCTCCTGATATTCTTGACCGTAATGAGTAATTTGCTGAAGAAAATGCCCATTTAGATTTAGTAGAGTCTGACTGACAGCTTTATTTAATTAATAATGGGTATCATTTAGTATTAATTGAGTTTACCTTTCTGAGGTCATCAAGCTGAGATCTGAGAATTAGAACTTGATCCTGGTACGTCTCCGTGTGGGAGTTGGAGTGACACTCTGCCTCCTCCACCTTAGACTCCATCTGTAAGTTCTGTCATTGGAGAGGGCAGCAGTTATTCACAGGAATGACAAAAAAGGCGCAATCTGACATCTTTTCCCCAGTGTTAATCTCCCGAGTAATACGCACCAGAGTTTTGAGCCTGTCGATCTCCCTCTGCACAGAGTCAATCTGTAGTTTGTAAACGCGCAGCTCCTCTTTGGCTGTGGTGAGTGTCTGAGAACTTGGCTGAGAGGATGCAGACATCATGGTGAGCTATACAGACGAACAAACGAAAAGAGGCTGTAAGTGGATCTCAGTCTGGCCCAAAACATGTGGTTATGTCGTTACACCTGCAATACAAGGACTCGCCGCTTGGGGGAGGCAGTTTGTTAAAGATGACTCGAGTAAGACTAAAGTCATGTGAGGATAGGGTGACCACTGAAATTGGGAGCTTTTGAAATGACAATACCACAATAAGAAATAGGCTAATACTAAAATTTACCAGCAAAATCACATCTAATGTCCTGCAACAGAGCAATAACCAGGTGGTCACCCTATGTAAGGATGCATCAGTCTTACATTAGTCATCGCCAAAGGTTCGTATTATGTACATATTAATATTAAGCATCAAGATTCTATATGTTGTATGTGTTCTATATGTATCTTTAATATTTACATTCATATTTATACATTTATTAATTAGACTTAGTTTAATTGTCAAATATTAATTAGAACCACATTATAAAAGTATATATTATATTTACAATTTTTTAAATATTTATAATGTGGTATAATATATAGTGTTTAATGTTAACTAATGTTATTGGCCTATACAATCCGGTTATTTAAATGTATAATTCACCCAAAAATGACAGTTCTGTAATCATTTACTCACCCTCATGTAGTTCCAAACCTTCTTCTGCTGAACACAACAGAACATATGTTGAAGAATATGGGTAACCAGACAGTTGATGTACCCCACTGACTAAGTAGGGAACAAAATACTATGGAATCAATGGGGTCCATCAACTGTCAAAAAATCTTCTAGATTAGAAGAAAGAAATTCATACAGGTTTGGAACAACATGAGGGTGAGTAAATGATGACAGAACTATGCTTTAATATTTCAAGTATAGCTTGCTTATAACAGAGCAAAGGTTTCATACACTGTCCTGCACTGAGAGGAGGGCGTCCTGCTTGCTGCGTTGAGCCAGGGCTTCATAGTGAGCTTTGACTTCAGTCAGCGCTGAGGTCAGATCCTGGGCCTGGGCTGCGTTATCCACGGAGATAGACACTGCTGACTTCACACCACCAGTCACAATGTTTCTCACCTCTATCACTTTCTAACGGACAGACATATACACAAGCTTAGGCCATTGGGGAAATTCATAATTCAGTGTATTTTAACAGTGCTGAAATAAACTGAGGTACATGTTGAAATAAACGGAGGACTCACAGCGTCATACACCTGCTTGGACAGAGCAATATGATCCTCCAAACCACCGATGATGGTTTGCAACTCAAAGATGGAAAGGTACAGATTATCCACTTCCTGATGGAGGAGAATTTGTGAGACTCGTTCATCTGTAAATCTATGGGAAACAACCTGATGGATGATGATGTGTGTTTCGTACCTCTTTCAATGCAGTCCAATCGAGCTCCAGAGTTTTAGTTTGAGAGGTTTCCTCATCATACCTGAGTAAAGGAGGAGAGAATGTGCAGGGATATTAGCAGACGTCCTCTTGACTGGACCTTTCTTACTCAGAAGGCTGTGGCAATCACAGGTGGTCAAAGATATAAAGACTAATTTGAGAAACTTTAAATGCCTTACTCATTATGGTAAAATCATGTAGTGTATTAAAATCAAACCACAAAGTGCCAATAAGAAGGCAGAACTAAATGAATAACAGTTAAACAGAATATAACCAAAAAAAGGGATAGTTCACTTTGAAAATAAATTTTGGTATGTTTTAGCTTACCTCAAGGGCATCCAAGATGTAGGTGTCTTTTTTTCCGCAGTATTTTCAATTTTGATATTTTTAGGTCAAACCGTTCTTGTCTGTCAGTCATTTCATGCAGATCTGTGGTCACTGTCTCAAAGAGCAAGCACAGAGTCCAAATTAAAACAATTCCCCATCGTCCAAATTAAACAATTCCCCATCATAAGTACACATTGATGGCCTAAGACACGAAACGAGCGGTTTGTGTGAGAAAACGAACAGTATTTATATCGTTTTTACCTCTTGAAAACAACACACGTCCAAATGATCTGACGGCGCGGGAGGGTATAGATATATACATAGATGTCGTTTTCAAGAGATAACAACGATATAAATACTGTTCGTTTTCTCACAAAAACCGCTCGTTTCGTGTCTTAGGCCATCAATGTGTACTTATGATGGGGAATTGTTTCATTTGGACGATGGGGAATTGTTTTAATTTGGACTCTGTGCTTGTGTTTTGAGACAGTGACCATCGACCTGCATTATATGACTGACAGACAAGAACGGTTTGACCTAAAAAGATCAAAATTGAAACTACTGCGGAAACAAAGACACCTACATCTTGGATGCACTTGAGGTAAGCTAAAACATATCAAAAATTAATTTCAAAGTGAACTATCCCTTTAAATTGAATGAAAGTGCTTCTAAAATTAGCTTTAATCAATTATATTTTTTTTAACACTACTGATCAAAAGTTTGAGGTATTTGGGTTTTTTACTGTATTAAAAATACAGTAAAAAAACAGTAATATTATTACAATTTAAAATAACAGTTTTCTATTTGAATACATTTTCAAATGTAATTTATTCCTGTGATGGCAAAGCTGAATTTCAGTGTCATCCTTCAGAAACATGATTTGATGCTCAAGAAATATTTCTTAATGTTATCAATGCTAAACAAAAAGTTGTGCTGCTTAATACTCTTCTGATAGAGTTTTGTTTGATAGAAGTTCAAAAGAACATAACACTTTTTTACAAGATTATAAATGTCTTTACTGTCACTCTCGATACATTTTTTTTAATGCATTGATGCTGAATAAAAGTATTTAAAAAATCTGAAAGAAATTCTTACTGACCCCAAACTTTTGAACAATATATTTTTCTACATGAATGTGCATTTCTTCTGCTGCAGTGAGAGATTTACCTGGCTTGAACATCCTCAATAATGCCTTTATAGTGCTCAATCTCAGCGATGATGGCCTCTTTAGTAACGGTGAGGCTGTCGATCTGAGATTTATAGGTTCCGATGGCGGAGGTCAGAAGGATTGAACTGCTCGCAGGTCCTCCCTGCTCTGGGTTGGTAAACATAGAAATCTTAGCTTTTAGTACTGCGTTGTGCTGCTCCAGAGACCGGGCCTGTGAAACCACAAAGTCATGGTCATTAGAACCTTATCTGTAAAAGCAGAACTTAGCATGATATTTGTAAAAATGCTTGTAAATAAACCCACCTGAAACTTTTAACTCACCTTATCAATGAAAGATGCAAATTTGTCATTGAGGGCCTGCAGCTCCCCCTTCTCTTTCATGCGTGTGATCTGCACCGTGTCCAACGACGGGAGTGTGGGATCGATGCTGAGCGCCGGCCCGGCTCCTGCGTCCACCGAAGCGGTAGAGCTGATGAAGGACGGGTTGAAACCATAGCCTCCGATTTTGAAGACTCTGCCCCCCAGACGGGCTCTCAGAGGAGCCGCGCCAGCCCTCATCCCCGCTGCCCTGGCTCCTCCGGCACCCAAGCCGAATCCGCCACCGAGAGCGAGAGCGCCCAGTCCTGCGCCAGCTCCAGCCCCAAAACCTACACCCAGACCTCCTCCCAGGCCAAAACCGGCTCCAGCTCCACCCCCCCTCGACAAGCCGAGAGAACGGGACAGAGCCATGCTAACACCTCCACCACCACTCCTAGCTCCGGAGAACAGACGGTTGCCTCCATATGTGGCCCCAAATCTGACGGCTCCCCCACTGATACGCAAGCTTGAATCTGTCATATCTGCACTCAGAGCTGGGGTCCAGGTCTTTGCCGAGGAGCTCAGTCAGGATGCCCAGCTCCAACATTGTGCTTTAAATACCCAGCTCTCTTTAAAGGGCCGCCCAGAAAGGTTTGCTGTCAGTGAAATGTCCCGGCGGACAGACAGGTAAGCGTCCCCCCTGCAGGCACCGATTTCTCTCCAACATGTTTGAGTAATTTAACAGCCTTGGTATGTGAGATTGAGAGAAACAAAACCCCTGCAACTATGTGCACTTTTAAAGAGAGTCTCATATGATTGACATTTTGAAAGTCATTTTATATTAAGACACTTTTTTTTATCGATTTGACTGCACTGACACTTTTAGATGAGAACAAAACTTAAACCGAATTGAGCTGGATGGTAACGCTATTGTCTTCTCTAGAGCTGCAATTAGTTTCATTATTGACGAATTTTGCAACATCGACACTGTTATCGAACGGACTCGAATTAACATTGAACTGCGCTGAATCATGACACTGTCGCCTTCTTATAGCTAAATTGAATTAGTTTCATAATTGAACTTTTCAGTTTTTGAACTGAACTGAATCAACACTGAGCTAACTTCAGCTGAATAATGACACTATTGTCGTTTTACAGCAAAATTTGAATTTGTCTTATATTTGATGAAATTTGCATCATTCATTCTTTTTATTATTATTGTCAATGTTAAAAACAGTTGTGCAGCTTAATATTTTTGTGGAACCTGTGCTACTTTTTTTTAGGATTATTTGATGAATAGAACGTTTGAAAGGACAGCATTTCCCTTGCAACATGTCTTTACTGTCACTTTTGATCAATTTAATGTCCTTGTTTGTGCACATTCATAGAGAGCATCATTATTGACATTTTAAATTGGTGTAGTCTTACTCATCCGCGCATGGGAGATAAACTGTGAATTTCATGTAATTGAGCTGACAAGTCTGCAAGACGAGTCTGTCATAAATCAAAATGGCTGTGACAGTGAGAGGCAGGTGAAATACTTTCTTTTTTTTTTTTTCCCAAAGGATAAAATGAAGTTTCTGACAGGTATGCAGCGTGCTGTAACAGATTCTAGAGTGTAATGATGGGTCAGCCTATGCTCTGTTAACAGCTGAGCTGTATCTTAGTTACAGAAATCAACTCTTTTTCTTTAAAATAAAGAGTTACAATAGCAGTCAGCTGATTCCAGGCTTTTAATCTGGCATTTTTATCAAGCCTCTCAAATGAAACTCTATGTTAATCATCGTTTCACCCAGTATTGTAAGACGTATAGATAATGCAATACTGAGATTACTGATGAAATGTTGGATTAATTGTACAGATTCAAACACAGAATCAGATTCAGAGACGCAGTGTGGTCTCATTTAAAGACAATACACAGGCTGGTAAGAAAATCACACATTTATGCCTGGAAACGGTCTGCTTTGTCATGCTTTCCAATAACAAAATGCAAATGATGATCTGCAGTTTGGCATGGATTATGCTGAATCTTTGCCAGAGGAAAAACAAAAAGCTTTCATGAGTGTCCATCCACGCATGTGGTCTTCTTAGCCATCACAGATGACTCCAGAAATACAGAAAACAGTCTTTATCTTGCACAAACGTTTAAATAATAATAAATGTGGCAAAATTTGTCTGTAAATAAGCTTTATTTGTACAAGAAAATCATCACAACTGTAAGAGTACCTTTAATAACATAAATTTTAATCCGAAGTATAAACATCTTAATGATGATCTTTTAGATCAATGTGCTTTGATATTGGCATGATGAACACATGCTTCTGCTAAATGCTTGGTTATGGCAAAATCAAGTGCATAGGATAAACAAAGTTGACTGAGTTCCTCTGCAATATTGTTTCATCTTCATTTACAAATAAATATACAGTCTAATAATAATAGTTACTAACAGCAGAATAGTAAAGTTCATAGTATATCATTCCCCTTCTGATTAGACAGGATTAACCCTTGATTCCAAATTTGGTCACAATTGTAGCCGACGAGAAAACATTACAAACAATAAAATCCATATATTGTATGTTCTCAGGCAGTTTTTAAAAAAGAGAAAGGTAAAAATGAGTGAATATTACTTAATGCTACACTTTTATGATGTGATTCAAGAAAGTTAATTATTCAACATGGGACGCTGGGTTTCCCACCGGGGCACAAATGTGACCATTGACATCTTGAACAGAGCAATCGAATACATTAATAATAGGTCCTTTAAATATCATAATGTACCAAACTTTGTTGTTATATCTGTATTATGACATGTTTTATGACATTATCCTCAGAGGGGCAAACAGGAATTAAACCAGTGGTCAAGTGACAATTTACACCCCCAGGCCCCAGCCATGTAACAAATGTTCACATGAAATCAACACATTCTGCTCTTTCATTTATAGTTAATAGATACGTGTAATACTAAACTTTTAGTTTTAAACCATTCAAAAGTACAAATAACTTAAATGGATTAAATAAGTATGCCTACAGAAAACTATTCAGCACCTCGGACAGCATCCACAGAGAATCCCACTTCAAGATTGCCCACCATCCAAATCAAATCCACTTATAACACATTAGGTTCAGCTGTTATTAAACTACTGGACAGTCATTATTCAGATACTTTGTAAAGTCCGCCATAAGGAGATCGTAAGAAAGGCCAATCATGTTTCCCAACGTGAACAAAGACATATTCACAAACGCCACAGTTTTCATTCGGCCCGTTATGAGGATCCAGCAACTCCTTCAAACACGACTCCCTCGCGCTGTTTCGCGTCAGTGTTTGTCGGCGGATGTTGCGGTGGAGCGGGGCGAGCGATCACGCAGCGGCTCAGTGAGGGCTTCACCCTGACCGGGACAGAGGAGCCACAGTTATCCCGCTCAAATTCCTCCTGTTCCCTTAGCATCTTCCTCTTCTTCAGCTTGCTTTTGTGAAAGTGGTAGGTGGTCAGTGAGATTAATATAATCCCTATAATGACCAACCCCAGCACCAGAAGAGCGACGGTGGACGAGAAAGGCTGGTGCACGTGCTGAACTTTCTCCGCGCGCGTCCCGTTAGTCTCGGATGCCCCGTTAAAAGTGATCTCAGATGCCTTCATTATTCACAATCCGTGAATTCAGGTTTACAATTCCACGAGAACTGCTTTTAAATATCCAGATTTATTTCAATTAGCCATCTCTTATGACAACCCTTAAAAGGAGAAAAATATGTTTCAAAACTTAAAAGACGATACACGTAAATAATTATATTACATTTTATTCACTGACTTCCTAGACAACAATAATTGCTTTTGGAAGATAAAGAATGCTAATTTAATGTCTTATCCGTACCTGGTATAACAGCCCAGTCGCGTTCACTGAATTGTTGTGGGAAAAGGTGTTGGTTTGGAAAGACGACTTCCCACAGATCTCTGACGTAACCTGTATTCATTACGCATTCAGCGAGCCTTCTCCGCTACAACGTTGTAAAAACCTTTCGTCGAAAGGTTTACGTTTTATGGTACGGACGTAATTTTTGACGTAATAAATAAATCACAACGTTGCAAAAATGTTGTCTTGACGTTGTAGGCTAAGCACATCCCCTTGCGACGTTTTCATAACATCCTAGTTCAGCATGCCGTGGTTTTTATCAGATAGAGATCAAATATTCACTACTAATATAATTTGTCGTGAGGTAAAAGCGTCTTACCTCAGAAAGCGTTCTGTCAGACTCCCTGCGCGCGCTGCTCCAATCAGATAAACTGAAAACTGTCTCGCGCGCCCGAAAAAAAAAAAAAAAAAAAAAAAGTATCTTCCATCCACGTTGAAAAACTAGGAATAATCAGTTACTTTAGTGTCTGTCAGTTGTGGTAAAATGACTTAAATTTGTCATATTTAATTCAGACTCCGCGTAATCAGCAGCCCCAAAGTGTTCTCGTTTATCTCACTCGTGCTCCCCTACTATTTTTCGCCATTTATTTTTAATGACGCACGAGGACTGCTCACTCGGCCAAATAAACCCCACGAGAAGGAACATTTGGAGCACCAACGGCAAGTGAATCAATGAAGTGCTCCAGTAAACACTTAACGGAGAGGGATCGCGTGGACTTGAATGTAAATGAGACAACAGCCAACTATAACAAATCCTCAGAAAGATCCAGCTAGACTAGAGAGATGGTGCTGTCCAGTGCTTAAAACATACTGTAGCTGTAAACTAAAATACATCTGGATGGATTTTCCATTTTGAATAGGTGATTTTAATGTAAATTCCTTTATGGTTTTAAACTATCAGACAATGTTTTTTAAGCAACTGCATTGTGCCACCTCTACCTATGCCTTTTAAAAAAGTAAGGCTGACATTTCATTACCAGCCTAGGGTGGGTTTCCCGTACAACTATATAGCTCGCTGCTATAATTACCATAGTACGATCATGCATCGTTGGAGAAATCAACTAGCTAGTCACGACTGTTTCCCGAAACCGTATGTCGCAATTAAAGTATCGTTCAACCACGTTGGTTTATGACGTCTCGCACGTGGTGGACTAATAACTTATTTTAATTAACCTGTTTGAGATCGAATTAACGCTAGATTTTGTCATAAGTTACAGACATGGCATCTGAAGACCGTTTCTAATTTTTCTCAGTTATTTTGCTTTATTACCAGACTCAATATTTGGCTCGTTCTTACGTAGTAGAGCACGTTCGCACATGCGCACTCTTCAAAAACGGTGCTTTAAATCTCTTGACAAACTAAAAGACGTAAATTACATTTGTATGTATTCTAAATAAATAATACGGGTTGTACTGAATGTCAGCTTGCTTATTTTGCTAAAGATAAGGATATATTCAGTCTACATCTCATGTAAACTAGAAACTAAAGCATCGTTAGCCAACTATGGTCGCAAGTTCCGTCGTTATCAGCATTGTTGAACGATTTGGTGTTTCCCGAAACCATCGTTCCAACGAACATTCGCGTTAGAAGGGAAACGCACCCCAGGTCTGGACACTAGTTATTTATTAGAAAAAATAATAATTTAATGGTGTTTTGGATTTTTGTCCAAATTCATGGTAACAGGGTTGACTTTTTAAGTCCCCAACACAGACTGCACAAAGAAAATAGAAAAAAGAGACACTTACTTGTCCTTGAAGAGTTCATTCAAATCACCTGGCATTACACCAATACATATTTAAAATATTAATTATTAAACCATGTTTTTTGTCTGAAAGTTCGATTCTGATGCTCGAGCCGTGGATTATCTCTAACATAATAATAATTATAAAAGATTAAACGCAAATAGATGGCTAAAAATTGGCTATAATTATTAAACAGATCTTTCATGAAAATGACTGATGCTCTTTCAGAGGAATCTCAGGGTTTATTCTTTGATACTCTTTTCACACAGGAAGAAACTTCTAAACATTGTTTTTATAATCTGTAACCTCAAACTGACTAAAGATGCTGGTCAGAAATTCTCCATTTCTTCTCTAGTGGTCCTGCCTACCTTTTCTAAAGTCGAGTGACAGCTGTCCCCTTTTCCTTCACAGTCAGATCACCAGGGCAGACAGCTCTGGACACATGCCTTATGCCTTATGATCTTCACCTGAACAAAGAGTCAATAAGCGATTCGACCACTTGGCAAGGACCGAATCAGAATACAGTATAATAAGATGTGAACCCATTCACCCCAGCAACAAAAAAAATGACAATTTCAATCACATAATCCTCATAACTCACAACAATGCTATCACCACGGGGAAATAAAAAGCTACGATCTAGGGAGTAGAAGAGGTAAATAGCACCTTGGGCATCTCATTAATTCAGGTTGTGGACCGTAATGTTCTACGATGTTACAAACTACAGCATATGGAGAGGCGCTCTCAAATGCATCCACCAGATCAGAGGCACCAGTTGTGATAAATCTCAGCTTTTCTGTCGCTAATGACAGCAAGGTACAACTCATCCTCTCCCAAAAGGCACTGCAGTCGATCCGTTCTTTATAACCAGCTCTGGAACAGAAAAGCCACTTAAACATCAAGCAACAGACATCAACTAGCTTGGAACCACTTCGCAGCTTCGTTTCCGTGTATAAAATATTTCTCAAATCTGCTTCCATTAGCCTGAAAAGAACAGTTCATCCAAAATCCAACGATCATCGTTCCAAACCTGCATGACTTCTTTCTTCTGTGGAACACAATAAAAGAAATTTTATAGCAGAATGTCCAAGCTTGTCTTTTTTATTCCATGAAAGTAAATGGTGACAGTTTTCAGTGAAAATAATTTCAATTTCAGTCTGGTTCTTACACAAAGCTTTTGTGCCGCTTTCAAAGACTTGGAATGCAGTACTCAAGGTGTATGGACTACTATTATAATGGTTTTAATGGTGCTTTTTGTCGGCATGCACTTCAATTGCATGGAACTGCTAGAAGAAAGTCATATAGATTCAGAATGACGCGTGAGAGAGAGAATTTTCATTTTTAGGTCAACTATTTCTTTAACAACCTTTCTTTGTTAAACAAAACAGTAGCTGGAATTTGAATTTGTATCATCATTAACATGTGCATGTACATGAAGCTCTGGGTGCACACTGCTACAGAGAAATGTCTGAAGTGCTACACACTCCTCAGTGCTGAAACAGTCATTAGAGGGGAGAAATAGCGCCAAGGGAAATAGCTTTCCAGGCAGGATGAAGGCACCTAATAAACTCACGTCTGTGATGGATGACTGCACCCACAAACCCAAAACACAAAGAGAATCTATGCAACCCAGTCATACACAAACATAATACATCAAGCTGCATGCCTGTCGCATCCACCACAAACACTACGAGTACCACCGGCCTGCAGTCGTTCGGGAAAAGTGATAAGTGATAAGAATCAAAGAGGGATACATAGAACCGAACTACACAAAGAGAGTCAAAACATTAAACAAGCCCACTGTGAGAAGAGTCACTCCTATCATGTAGTACACTTTAATGTGATATATTGGATCGCACAAGTTTGACAAAACAATGACAAAATTCACATTTGGAAGATATATGCCTCCTTCACCACCGACACGGATCAACAATTTTGATTCATTCTGCACTTCAGCTTCTCAGATTTTCTGTCCAATTAAATGCTCTCTAAAATCTTAAGCATCTTTATATTCAGCATGTACAGAAATACACTATTTCTTAATATTATTGTTGTATAAAAAATGTATTATATTATTATATTACATAATAAATTATATTACATATATTATAAAAATAAATGATTTTTGACCTCCTCAATATCCCTCATGATTCTATTAGCATTTTGCAATACGTTTAAAAACAGGTAAAAATGATGAAAAGTCGACAGCCTCATGTAAGCAAACTCAATCCCTCACTGAGCAATGGCTAACTTTAGATTTTTATCTCCATCCTGTTATCCTGCTAATAATCTTTTCATTATGCTAATAAGTGGTAATTGTTGTGGAAATTCTTTCACAACTTTAAATAATAATTGGAAAACAGCTGGAGATTTCAAAAGTTATAAAGATCTTTATTTCTTGCAAGAAAGGCAGTTCACACATCAGTCAGAGTCTGATATGAGAAGGGCCCCGACTTCTCCTTTTTGCCCAGCTTATATACCCTTAACACATCCTGGTCTGTCTCAAAAGATCGCCTTGGTTTACCTTAAAAGGCAACACGTCTTGTTCGAGATCTCTTCTAAACATAAATTCTATCTAGACAGAACAATATCACGTCTGCAAAAGTTTCCTGTTATTAGCTGCTTCATTTTCACACATTTTGCTTATCTCTATTTCTATCAAAGCTGCGCACATACTTTTCACACTTGAAGTACACGATAGGTCACTTGAAGTACACATTGTCTCTTTGTTACTTAGTCTTCTAACCCAGAACATTTTGTCCCTGCAAGCTTATCTTAACTTATACATTTCTAAAACTTGGTTACATATCTTTAATGTACTTTAGCTTATATGATTATATTTCTTTAAATGCTTATGAGTAAAAATAAATGTTCAACGTTAACACAAGTTGCACACACCTAAAAGTAAAAGAACACATCTAAATGTAAAATTTCCATTACATAATTTAAAGGACTGTTCACCCAAAAATTAAATTAGTCATAATTTACTCACACTCAAGTTATTCAAAACCTTTATGAGTTTCTTTCTTCTGTTGAACACAATTTTTACAGTAACCAAACAGTTGACGGTAGCCTTTGACTTTCTATACTAGGAAAAAAAAAATACAATGGAAGTCAATGGCTTCTGTCTGGTTACCAACATTCTTTAAAATAGCTTTTGTGTTCAACAGAAGAAAGAAACTCAAACTTGAGGGTGAGTAAGCAATGGCAACATTTTTGGGATGTTACATACAAAAATAAATTCAGTTGTGTGTGAACTTGACCAGAGCATATTTCTGAAAGTTTGGAACACCTTTTTTATAGAAATATGTCCTTAAACTACAACACAAGTATATTCACTGTGGTACTTTATAGCAGGAGTGACTCAGGACACTTATGTCAAACAGCGGCTACATAACAGTGATTGTGGAAAACTAGCTGCCAAATCAGAGTGGGCGAATGATTATATCTCCAGAGGATTTTGAGAAGCCATTAACGGATCTAAAAACAGGGTGAATAAGGTCACCATGGCACAATGCAAGGTTATGCTGGTGCAAAACGGAGGCTATTTGTATAGTATAAACCCAATCCAATCTCCCTCTCGACATGAGCCAGCTAAATGCAGACAACCAGACAATTCAGAAAGATAGATTTGTGTTGAATAGGGGACAACAGCCACTAAACCAAAGTTTTCTTAGAGAATCCTTCATTTCCAACAGAAATGAGTGAGAGTAAATCACACATTTAAGTGACGGTTCAATGTGACAGGAAGGCAATATTCAAACCAGAAATAATGAGAGCAGTTTAACAGTAATAGGTTATAGATGACACCTGGGACTTCACAGTGGTTCTCTATCAGGATTGGCATCAGCTGCGCTGCTTTTTTTGCTTCACTGCAAAACAGGAGTTTTTAGGTAATTTGAGGCTGTCTGGCAAGATGCCACATGAGAATTCAATTCCTGTCTTGAGGAGGAGAGGATGTAAAGAAGGGAAGAGGCAGGAAAGGAAATTAGAACCTGCACACTCACAATAACTCACATAAAGATATGTGCGGCACTGAATATTAAAGTTTCCATCGCAATCAGGAAAATTTTATTAGTAAAGGGGCGTTCTTAATATTCAACATACAATTACAATGAATAAGAAACTCTGAAGGGGAAGATGGGTACAGGAACCTTTTTTTCCCGAAGGAACTAGCTGCGACTACCCAATAAATGTAACACAAGCTGCTCGTCTTCGGCCAGCGACAGGCCAGTGTCCAGAGGAGCTGCTGTGGACTCCTTCCTGGGCTTCTTCCTGCCCACCTGTGTCTGCTGTACTTCATCATCACCATCATCATCATCATCCTCACTGCTGTCGCTGCTGAAACTTCTCTTCCTGCCACCATGGTCTGATGAATCGCTGTGAAGACAAAGATAAAACGAGGGTTAATGTAAAGATGTGAAAAACAGAACAGAAGGGAAAGACCGGCTATATATACAGGGGAGAGTGGGGTAAGATGTGCCAGCGGTGGAAAATGCACACATTTAAATTCAAGTACATTTTCCACATTATGTAAAATGAGTTTTTCCTGAAAGTCTTTGTTATATACACTATCATTCAAAAGTTTGGGGTCAGTAAGATTTTTCAATGTTTTTGAAAGTGTCTTGTGCTCACCATTTTGATCAAAAATACAGTAAAACAATACTATTTAAAAGACCTGTTTTCTACATTTTTAAAATGTAATTGATTCCTGTGATGGCAAAGTGGATTTATTTTTTATTTAATTTGTAGATTAAATTTTTTAATTTTCAGCAGCCATTACTTCTTTCTTCCGTGTCACATGGTCCTTCAGAAATCATAAAGGATCATCAGAAATCATCTGATTTTGTGCTCAAGAAACATTTTAAAGTTATTTAACATTAATATTGTTATTATGAATGTTAAAAATGGCTGTGCTGCTTAATATGTTTGTGGAAACCACGCTAATTTTTTCAGGATTCTTTAAAGAATGGAAAGCAACAGCATTTATTTGAAAAAGAAATCTTTTTTAACGTTTTAGATGTCTTTATTGTTTAACAATTGAATGCCTTCCTGCTGAATAAAAGTATTAATCTCTTAAGAATTTTTTTTTTTTTTTAAATCCTACTGACCCCCAAAAAGTTAAAAAGGTAAAAACAAAAAATATTTTAAGAACCTACCTTGACATTAAAAAAATACAAAAATAAATTGTTTCACAACATTAAAATATTCTGAATATCAAATGTTGCTTGGATGGTTTATGGATTTCTTTGAAAAAGGGTACTGAATTATTGAAATGACCATCAAAGAATGTTCATACTTTTAATTAAAAACGCCTTGCTTTAAAAAATGCTGCTTTTTGAGAAGTCTAATTTGAATAGCTTTACCTTCAAAATTCTGTCTTTTAATTTCAGTTTATAGGAGACATTATATTTGCTTTATATTTTGCTTTACCTCCATCTCCTACTTGTGATGTGCTACTCTTACTTGATCTTTCAAGACAGCCTGATGCGCCACAGTGTTTGTAAAAGCAATAACTAGAGATGCATCTGGGAGGCGTTGACAATTCCAACTATCAACATGCATCCAGAGGTAAAGGGCTTTTTCAATGTACCGGCTCATGTGGGTGACCTTGATAGCCAATGCAAACAATTCCCAACTTAATTAAATGAGTTAAGGCTAGAATGATGCACTCATGCACATCCAGGGTAACGAATGCTATTAAAGTCCTGTCAAGAGACTTTGAGGTGTGAAAAGCAGTCCTCTGGTCTGATTTATAGCAAGAACCAAAAAATCATCTATTTTATAGAGGAAATGTTATTGGACTTTCACTAGAGCAGCACAATAAATTGTTAAAAGCTTTAAAAGCGGGCACTATTTGTGCCCGAGTTATGATCTAGTAGGGATCTCATCTAAAGTTGGTTCTGCACAGCTTTTCTACATAATTAAACCGTTAAGAAAAGAGGAAGGACGACAGATCAGCACAGAATTAATTAAGTTAGAGGGTCTTAAATGGTTCTAACTCAATTACATGAGTTAAGACTTGAATTGCGCACTCATGTATATCCAGGACAACTAATATCATTACAGGCCTGTCCAGAGACTACCTGGAGGTGGGAAAATCTATGCTCTGGTCTTTAGCAGTCAGGGTTGTATCTAGTACACATCATTAAGCTGCTAAGGGCTTCTGGTCTTACATAGTTTTAAATCACAGGCTATGTCCAGCCAGCTCAATGACTCAGGATTAGGGATGTGCAAAACTATGTCTTCAAAATTGACTAGCTAAATAAAGCACCTCTGGTATATATATATAAAAAAGCAATTATACAAAAAGTGCAAAAATGGTTTTTAAATATTTCTATATTCAAACTCTATTTAATAATTACGTAAATATTTCCATAATTCGTCAACAGTAGATAATTTGCACTCGTCAATCTCTTTCCAGTTCAACCTATAGCATGAGTTTGGTGCGTGGCTGCTGTTTCAGGCAGAGCCAGAGGGTGTTTAGCTGGTGTGGGACCACGGCTGATGCGTTACATGGGTAAAGACATTCAACTTTGGTTATAGAAGTGCAAGCCAAATTTTGCTCTGTTTAGACCTTCAAAGATAAAACAGGTCATGAACACATCAAAGCGAACAGGGCATTGCGATGCAACGGGCTACAATGGACACTTCAATGTCATACAGCATCATCATGCTCCCATTCAGAAAGACAAATGTTCCAGTTTATATTGTTTACTTTGATGTTTCCAGTGTAGACCGCCTCAAACAGTTGTGGAGCATAATGTCAAAAAATTTGCCCGGTGCAGATATGCTAGATGGGTTTATTACAAGCGAGACGCTCGTGTTCGCTCTAGAGAGAGTGTTAGTCTTACTTATGACACATAGCAACACAGCTAAAAGTAAACTAAAATGTTGGACCGCTGCACCTGTGATGTTTGAGTTGGTGGAGGGTTGACGCACAAAAGGAGTGCAACTAGAGTCGAGAAACTACATTAAAACCTCTTGTTATGCCATTTAAGATGTTTCTGAAAAAGAAAAATAACTACTTTTTATTTACACGTATTCCTAAATACACTTTACAGTTCTTCACTCACCTATTTTTATTTGCAAATACGAGTGAAATGCTGAGCCCTGTAAATTATGACAGAATGTTTTATTTTGGGTGAACTATCAGTTTAGGAACACTGTACATTCGTTTAATTTCGATTATTCGTGCAGCCCTAGTTGTTGGATCCCCTCCTGTGATCTGTTAACTGCTGTGACAGGATCAATGAGTCAGTCAGTTAAACTTGAGAATAAATTACTGAGAAGAGAGTCGTAAATGAAAGACCAGATCAACTGATTCATTTACAAACATTGATGCTTTTCACATGAACCTTCTTCATAAACTGACCGATCATTTATTTCATTGTAACTCAGCATTCATTGAGTTGCACTCTCCCTTTAAGAAATATTCCCAAAGACTTGTACATCATCATGCTATTCTGGATGCAAAGTGCTGGCAGGGGCAGAGGTGAGACAGGGCCAATAAGATCCCATTAGATTTATGGCGGGGGGGTATCTGTCAAGACAGCAAAGCAGGAAGACAGGAACCGCAACAGGAAAGAGCTCAGGGTTAGTGATGCCTCTGGCTCCAGTCCCGAACAACAGCCTTCGATATGACGGAAGAGAAAGTGGTTGAGTGAGCCAAAGGAAGAGGAAGAGAGAGAGATTTATCAGATTTACAGCGCCGGAGCCTCTCTTGCATTCGGTAAGTGTAGCCATGCAGTAAACACCCCGCACCAAGTCATTAATCAGAGCCTGCTCCTGTCTATGCCGTATCACCTGCACCGCTACACCAAGAGTGTTTGTGTGTGTCGGCGAGCGTCCTAATGTGCGTACATGAATGACAGAAAAACAGAGACATAAAGGTGCAGGCCGACAGATGGAAAGATCGACGCCAAAGGAGAACAGAGGACGTGATCAGGCTTTACAAAAAAAACAAAAAGCGAGTGTTAGAAACAAAGGGTGAGAGTGCCAAAAAATACATAACGTATGGTCCTACCTCTCACTTTAAATCTGGATGTAATTATGCATTTTATAGATTATCTACAGACAACTAAAGGATTAGTGCTTAATGCAGCCATGGGGAAAATGAATCATCATGATTCATTTTCCCCTATAGAGGGATTCCTCCTCTGAGAGGCAATTCTGCAGCGGACCTCTACAAAAAGAACACCGGATCAGCATGCCTGAGCCTAATCGAACGCTACAAACTCAATACAAGCAGAGAGAGCTGAGAAAGCCGAGGCGGTAATTAAGTACCAGAAGAATCAATTCCTCATTTCGGAATAATTACGGCCTCGTGATGTGGTGTCAGACTGATTGGCTTGATTTACCAGTGTAATGGTTTATCCACTAACACAAAGCAGTGCGTACCCTTCGCAATGCAGCGATGATGGGAAAATATGATATTTGGTTCCACTCTCAAATATAGGGATTCAATTAGAAGCTGTACACAATTAGAAACTTCATATTTTAGAGGATCAATATCAGTTAGGCCATGTCCTGTGCCTTTTTAGTGCTCCAAGCTTTCCACAAAAAACTCAATCGGCTTTCATTGAGATGAATTTCAGAGCTTTAAAATGCAGCACGACCTTTGAAAATGATGAAAGTCATTCATGTTGTTCACAAAAGCTTCATTCTTACCCATCTTCCTTGGAGGAGGACTCAGATTCACACACTTTGTCTGGGTCAGGAAGGGTGCTGGGATCAAATTCTTCATCAGCACCTGACAGATACGCTACCACCTCTTCATCATCATCCTCATCCTCGTCATCAGGAGGAGCAGCAGCAGCTGCTTTGTTTTTCTCCTGTGTAACAGAGGAAATTTGTAAATTTCATACTGTTTTTTTTCAGATTTATACTTATACTCTGTATTTATACTTATGTGGTATATTACATGTTATCTTTTGCAATTAATATTTTCTTTCACATTCACAATTTTGGGATTTAGCCTGATTACCCTTGTGATTTAATTTTAGAAATCAGTGCTTAATATAGGTTTAATCAGGGTCAAAAATGTTTTGTGATCCCATTTGTAGTCAAAAATGCATGTTGCCATTTTAAATTTTTAGCATAAATACTGATGTGCCCTGATGCATGCTGAAGGATAGCCTAATCGCCTATAAAAAAAACATTGTGCAAAAAAAGTGCAAAAAATTTACTTTTAGAGGTACCAACAGCTTGTCACTGGAGCATTACATTAAAGGGACAATTTATCTGCCCCTAAAAGGTGCATGATATCGGCTTTAGAGAGTAGACTACTATGATAAGAACATTTAGAGATAAGTTACAAAGTTGTCCCTTTAAGGGTATTGCCCCAGTGATAAGCTGTTGTACCCCTAAAGGTAGAATTTTTGCACATATTTTCTGAGAGCGTATTCGAGTCCAGCTGAGCAACTGCCTTTGAGATAAAGGCTAATGCTAATGGATACATCTCTCCATGTTTTCTAGACCTTCTTGTGGCCACAGGGAGCACTTCTCATCCTCTTCAAGGGACACCTCTCCCTAAATATGTCCACTCTTTGATCATTTAGAACCAAATAGTGTCCATTTTTCTCAGTGGTAGCGGTGAAGGAATCAATTCCAGCTCTGTCTCTGTTCTTTAAAATGTCCAAGAACCTAACAAATCTGACCCTGTGCCGGCAACAAACAGGTTTATTTTCCCACTGGCCTGACTGACTTGTGCCCACAGGTAAGCTTCTTAAACCTGGCACGGTGTGTCTGACCCTGTGTTCTGACCTTTTCTTCTTTACTTTAGTTTAGGTAAGACATAGAAAAACGAATAGCTGTGGCCAGACAGTAATTTCTTACTTCTTTCTTTCTTTCTTTCTTTCTTTCTTTCTTTCTTTCTTTCTTTCTTTCTTTCTTTCTTTCTTTCTTTCTTTCTTTCTTTCTTTCTTTCTTTCTTTCTTTCTTTCTTTCACAAAACCCCCATAAATCTACACCCACACTGTGTACATTCAAATAAATAAAGTACCACACACAGAAAATTTATTTCCTGCGTCAATCTTGTATTGTAAAATGAAGCATACAAATTGAACTGTGGTTGGTCACTTTACATGTCAGTTAGACAATATCTTCCTGTCCAAGTTGGGTGGCACTTGGACTGAATAATCTACAATGTAGACCAGCCTTTTGCCGTCAAAATTTTGGTTACAGGGGACTGTGTATCTGTGCTTGGACCTGATAAGAGGTCTGTTCAGGTACAGGATACTCAGCATTCAGCAGTGCTTCTGCCTGTGCTCTCATCTAATCGTGCTTTGTAAGACCCATTTGAATTCTGCTGACAGACCTGCGCTTTGAACAGACTCATCTATGTGCACTGAATAATGCCGGAGTATGAGAACAGCCAAAAACGGCTGTTAGTATAAAACTCTCTGGAATAAAGCAAGAACTTCAAACAAAACTAGAGCAGACAAAAAGAAAAGGAAAATTTAAATATACAATAAATAGTATACTACCATTCAGAAAGAAGAAAGAAAGAAGTGTCTACTTTTATTCAGCAAGGATGCAATTGACCAAAAGTGACAGCAAAGATATTTATAATGTAACAAATCATTTCCATTTTAAATAAACTTTTGAACTTCCTATTCATCAAAGAAACCTGAAACAAAATTTATTGTTTCCACAAAAAAGACAGCAAAACTGTTTTTAATAGTAACAAGAAATATTACTTGAACATTTTAGAATGATTTCTGAAGGATAATGTGACACTGAATATTGGAGTAATAGCGAAAAGAAAAAAAATAATTGAAAAAATTAAATTAAAGTATGCAAGTTTCGCCGCTAGAGGTTGCTTATTCAAAACAAATGCGTAGCTTGACGCTGTGAATGAGTGTGGAATCATGGTAGTTGTTGTCTTCCCCTCCACAGCCGATGGATAGGAATCCGACGGCCTTGGGCAGAAATCATGTTCATGGTTGAGCTAAGGTAATTAAGTTTTATTAACAAATGGTGGTATGAAGCAGGATGTGCTGAGAGCCGTGGGAGCGAATGCTAATGAATGAGATCTGCGAGAAACAGGTATCTGAGCTTTTATTATGCTTATGCTGCAGTTGGCCACTTCCGCTCTTTTCGTTGTGTATGTGGGGTAACGCAGCTCTGTTTTACATTGTTTTGTTTTACATTTGAGTGTGTTGCAAGGTCAAATAAATATATAACACTGTTCTGGTGGTTTTAGATAAATAATCTAAAAATCTTACATATTGTGCCTTTAATAAATTATATATATTTAAAATATATTAAGAGAAAACATTTATTTAAAATAGTACAGATCTTAAGAGTATTTTTAATCAAATAAATGCAGCCTTGGTGAGCAGAAGAATTTCAAAAACATAAAAAAAAAAAAAAAAATATAGCTGCGAGCAGCGATTACGGGCCCAAGCCGGTGGCACCGCCACCCTGGTGCCTTTAGTTACATAAAGGCACCGGGGTGGCGGTGCCACCGGCTTTGGCCCTTCATCGCTGCTCGCAGCTATATTTATATATATATTTTATATATATATATATATATATATATATATATATAAGACAGAAACCTTATTAGCTTATTCTGATTTTATGATACACTCAAAATATCCCACAACAAATCTTTTAAATTTAATGTAAAAATTAAAACGAAAGTAAGCACTGTTGGGCTTACGTAACCCTCTCATTAGAATCAAAATGTTTCAGCATTTGCGATGTATTTGGATGCTAAACTATTCTTTATTATAGGCTTTGTTCTTCACTCGTGTTCCAATATCGACAGAAAAAATCATCCTCTTCACACGCGCAAAAATGTGCTTGAAACATCACAGTGGAGCGGTGCTTACTGTGAATGTACGAATTGTACTACTGACTATTTAGAGCAGTGTAATTTTTATATGTTAGGTTAACTATTTTATTATTATATTTTATTAAGGCTATAATGAACAGGCTGCGATGTCAAGATTGCAATGCTGGAATGTGTGTTTGTGTGTGTGTGTGTGTGTGTGTGTGTGTGTGTGTGTGTGTGTGTGTGTGTGTGTGTGTGTGTGTGTGTGTGTGTGTGTGTGTGTGTGTGTGTGTGTGTGTTCATGTTTTTCTATCCCGGTGGGGACTTCAACCTGAATGCACACAGACTCATGGGGACTCGTGTCACAGTGGGGACCTAAATAGAGGTCCCCATGGGTAAACAAGCTTATAAATCATACAGAATGAGTTTTTTTTGGAAATGTAAAAATGCAGAAAGTTTTCAGTGGTGGGTAGGTTTAGGGGTAGGGTTAGTGTAAGGAGATAAAATATACAGTTTGTACAGTATAAAAATCATTAAATCTATGGAGAGTCCCCACAAAGATAGTAAACCGTGTGTGTGTGGGTGGGTGTGTGTGTGTGGTGTGGGCGCGATTGAACAGTGGACACATAAAAACATACTCCGTCATTATACAGGACGACATTCAAACTGCAAAGTGTTAACTTATATTTGTGTACAGTTGCAATAAAACACAACATTGTGCTTTTGTAAAATAATTTCAAGCAATCAACCCCCGAAAAGCGCTAATTTTAAAATTAAACTAAAATGCTCATGGCTGCACGGGCATTCATAACGGTGCGCATCCACGGCGAGGAACGAGCAGAACAGAGTGAACGTTTTTCAGTTAATTCCTACTTCCATAGGAATTCATTTGAAACGCTCGCTCAACCACTATCAATGTCAGTGTGGACGAACATATTTTACTTTCGTTTTTAAGTTGGCGATTCAAAAGCCTCCAGCGGTGTCACACGTCGATTAACCGGTGGTAAAATATTCTCACCGTCACATACCTAGTATATTTTTATGTAGATACAATAGGCCTACCTGATTTTGAACACAAGAGGGCAGTATAGCCCTATGTATGACTTGACTTTTATGGGACTAAATAGTACAATTACTATTTTTAAACTTATAAATATTTATTAAATTGAAAAAAAAAAAGAATAAAATGGGTTTAGTTGTGACATTTTTATACTTTTATATAGAAATAAATGGTGTTTAATTACATTTTTAGAAGATGAGGCTTTAAGTGTTACTTTACTTTAGTCCCTCACTATAGCAAAACCGTTTGAGATGTTTAATATCCGTTCACAATTTAGCATCTTTAATGTATCTTTATCATTTTGAAAAAGTTTGGTGTGAATAAAATAAAACCGTTAGGAAGAGTAGCTCAAAAACTCAGAGTCTGAAATATCCAAAAAATCCACATTCAAACCAAAATATCTGACTTCCTTTTGCTCGGAGCTAATAACTGTAAATTAGAAAGTTGTCCGGCTCGGTGAGACCAATATATATACTGATTTTTGTAACTGTTGGTAAAACTAACCCACCCACTTTTGTCAAACGCATGTTGAAAGTGACACACTTCCTGCTGCCAGTTGGTGGCGCTATAACTTTGACTCACAATAGTTACATCCATCTGATCGGCCTCTTACCACGAACATACTGCTAAAGTTTCATCAAGATCAGTTAATGTATGCAGAAGTTATAACACTTCGTCTCCTCTCTTTTCTCGCCATAAATTTGTTTCCTCGCCATGGCCAAACCGTTCGAGATATCAAAAATCCGTCCGCAATTTAGCATTCTCAATGTCTTGACTTCATGCTGACTGAGTTTGGAGGTGATTGAATGAATTCTCTAGGAGGAGTACATCACATTCCACAGCAAGCGTTTTCCAAACAACCCATAATAGCCGACTTCCTGTTGGGCTGGTGTGAAACTTGACAGAGGGAAAGTTGTTCGGCCCGATGAAATCTATATGTGTACCGAGTTTCATATTAATTCATGCAAGCGTGTTTGATATATGGACCAAGTTTTCAGACCCTGTTCAAGAGGGCGCTGTTGAGCCCCCCTGCCACGCCCGTTTCTGAATCTTTTCACATGTCTACTGGCTAATAAGTGTTATGTGTCTGTCGAGTTTCATCCAATTTCAAGCATGCTAAGAGTCTCAAACGCATCCGAAAAGAATATTAAAATTTGATGCGTTGCCACGGCAACAGTATCTAAGATATCAATAATCCTTTCACAGGTCTACATCTGCCGTGTGTTTACATTATACACATAAAATTTGAAGCAAATCGGGTAAAAGTAAGAGGGTGACTTCAAAGCATTTTGAAAGTGACACACTTCCTGCTGCCAGTTGGTGGCGCTATAACTTTGACTCACAATAGTCACATCCATGTGATCGGCCTCTTACAACGAATACACTGCTGAAGTTTCATCAAGATCAGTCAATGTATGCAGAAGTTATAACACACTTCCTGTGTCCCATTATTCGCCATAAATTCGTTTCCTCGCCACGGCCAAACCGTTCGAGATATCAAAAATCTGTTCGCAAGAATTGATCCTCAATGTCTTGACTTTATTCTCACCGAGTTTGGTGGCGATCGGATGAAATCCCTAGGAGGAGTATTTCACATTCCATTGTATGCGTTTTCCAAACAACGTATAATAACCAACTTCCTGTTGGGCTTTTGTAAAACTTAGAGCACGAAAGTTGTTCGGCCCGATGAGATCTATATGTGTACTGAGTTTCATATTATTACATGCAAGCGTGTTTGATTTATGGACCAAGTTTTCGGACCCCATTCCAGGGGGCGCTGTCGAGCCCCCCTGCCACGCCCCGGTACCAGCTTCAGCCCGGCCCTGATGGCCGCAGGTTCTGACGTGTGTGCAAAATTTCAAGAGTTTTTGAGCATGTTAAGGGCCCCAAAAGTGGCAAAAAGGCAAAAAAAAAAATAATGAAGAAAAAAAAAAAAAATAATCCTTACGAAAACAATAGGGCCTTCGCCCTTTCAGGGCTTGGGCCCTAATTACAGACCCCAAACTTTTGAATGGTAGGCTATATACAGTGAGGAAAATAAGTATTTGAACACCCTGCTATTTTGCAAATTCTCCCACTTTTAAATCATGGAGGGGTCTGAAATTGTCATCGTAGGTGCATGTCCACTGTGAGAGCCCCAGTCCGAGGGAGATTGACAGTCATGTTTAGCTTCTTCCATTTTCTAATGATTGCTCCAACAGTGGACTTTTTTTCACCAAGCTGCTTGACAATTTCCCCGTAGCCCTTTCCAGCCTTGTGGAGGTGTACAATTTTGTCTCTAGTGTCTTTGGACAGCACTTTGGTCTTGGCCATGTTAGTAGTTGGATTCTTACTGATTGTATGGGGTGGACGGGTGTCTTTATGCAGCTAATGACCTCAAACAAGTGCATCTAATTTAGGATAATAAATGGAGTGGAGGTGGACATTTTAAAGGCAGACTAACAGGTCTTTGAGGGTCAGAATTCTAGCTGATAGACAGGTGTTCAAATACTTATTTGCAGCTGTATCATACAAATAAATAGTTAAAAAATCATATATTGTGATTTCTGGATTTTATTTTTTTAGATTATGTCTCTCACAGTGGACATGCACCTACGATGACACTTTCAGACACCTCCATGATTTCTAAGTGGGAGAACTTGCAAAATAGCAGGGTGTTCAAATACTTATTTTCCTCACTGTATAAGCTGTAGTGGATTCAGGCATTACATTAATGCTACAAAAATTGAATTCTGAATTATAAAAACATTATTTCGATTTATTTAATATTTATTATTTAATACAAGAGGGGTTTCTGGTATGCTGGTTAGATAGATGCTATCAGAAACATTTTAATATCCAATATTGGCTGGAAAATATATTATGTAGCCTAAGTCAGTATCAACAACAAAAAAAAAAAAAATACTGTGTATCTCTAAAATAAATAATATATTCACTACATACATTTCCATGATGTTTTAAAAAATGTATTTAAAAATGTGCTCTTTCTGAAAAAAAAGAAAGAAAATATTTTGGAAAGGTAAAACTGAGCATTTTGAAGAGAAGTTTTCAGTAAACAGATGGTGTGATATTAATGAATATCTCTGTGATGACTGCGACTGATTGAACAACAAGACTCTGAAAGGTCCATCTATTTCCTCAAACGTCTCGAGCACCAAAAGAAGCGAAACTGACAGGAAATGAAGCAGCACTGCTATCTGTAACAGCGTATGTTGTCAAAAGGGTGATTCAATAGCTCTCTAAATTAATCTGGACTACTCATAACGATGGACAGATCGACCACCAGTCAGGCTGTTAAGTCGAAGGAATGAATGAATGCTAAAAGAGCGCTGAGATTCATTGTTAGGGAGGTGATGAATAGTCTTGAGTTCTTGGACAGTCCGCTGCATTGATCAGATGACAAACGAGAGGAGAGCAGCAGATGCATTTCCATATGGATGCGCAGAGCTCAATCCCCCAGCGAGGACAGGCAGAGAGAGACGGGACACATGACAGCTGCCAGCCTATGAATTATGGGCTGTCTGCTGGGGGGGGGGGGGGGGAGGCCAGAGACAGAGGGGCATCTCTCCCCTCTGACTCCCTGTGACATGAATTCCTCATTTCAAATCAGAAACCATTTTATGAGCCTTTGAAATCATCAAAATTGCTTTAAAACCTTAATTCACGTACACAACCAGCACTCATCATTAATATCTAACAAGATGTTACAGCTTTCTGAGATGACTTAGTAATCCGGTTGACATACCTCTTTTTGCTGTTTGTTCGCTTCCCTCCGAGCTGCTTTCTCCTTCAGTCTTTTCTCCTGTTCAAAATAAGAGATAAAAGAAACAGACTTAATAAAAAGCTGCACTATACTCAGATTTGGTCATGGCACAATCTCATAAACATGTCAAACAGCCAGAGGTGGAGATTATTACAAACGACTCAATTTAACTTTAGTGCTCTGCATTTCTTTTGGAGAGAGATTGAAGACGACTTGATATCTTGTGTCACTTTGTAATATGAAGGGCGTCTGGACTGTCAGACACAACTATACACATTACTAGTGAGTCACAGATGTCTGGGATACGGGAAATATTTGGAGGTTGAGGGTTGAATGGAAATCAGAAAGCTGAGTGTGAAATAAAACCAATGTCAAGTGCATTTCATTGGCTTTTCATTACTTTTGAAATGTCAAATGAGGCTAAATGTGGAAACGTATCCATCGGTTCACTTGGATACATCATTGAACAAATATCGGTGCCACAGCTTTAAAGTCAGATACAGCGGTAGTTTGCCATTAAATATGTCTAAATGTTTTGGATAAAATATTAAACTAATACTTTTTAAAGACAGATATCATTAGATCACTTTTATCAAAACATTTCAAATAATTTCACTACAGATATTATAATTTTTTGCCATGTTCCTGGGTAAGCTTTTATGGTAAATAGATTTAAAAAAAAAATTATAATTAATTACTAGGATTTACCCGTGTACTCAAATTAATTTTCCAACCAGTCAGCCTTTGGTATTTTCTCTTATTCTTACTATGGTATATTTTATTAACAATACAAGTTAAATGATCAAATACATATATAATAAAAATAATAATAATAATAATAATAATAATATAGCTGCAAGCACCAATTATCGGGGCCAAGCACAAAAAGGAACAATGTGACGCAAGCAATAAGCAGTTAATTTTTAGATTATTTTAATCAAAATAGCTGAAAAATCACAAATACAAATCACTGTAATATGATTAAATTGCTTATCACTTGACCAATAGGTGGCGCTGTTATCTAATTGTTATGGTGTGGTCAGTGTGAGGTGACCAATATGTAAAGTTTGGTGTCAATATGCCAAATTGTTACAGCCACAGAATTAGTTTGTCATCATGCCAAAAAAATTAACGCATTACTCGAGAACGGATTGGTCTATCGAAAAGCTTTTGATAACTTTTTGCCAACATGGTTTGAAGATAATCTGAGCCAATTTTGGTGAAAATCAGACCAACGGTCTAAGAGTTCAAAAAAGTAGAAATTCAAATTGGCGGACAGCAAGTTCGACCAAATATGCTATTGGTCTCACTATTCTCGGCATGACCCAATGAATCTATCAAGTTTCATTAAAATAGGCTAAATTAATAAAAAGGAAGTTATTATCATTTTTGGAAATGTCATAACTTTTGACCACAAGGTCAGGTGGCGATGTCTTAAAACTGAGTAAGCTCAGCTTTTTGGTTTATCAAGAAGCTTTTGATAACTTTTTGCCTACATGGACTGAAGAGGATCTCATTCGATTTTCATGAAAATCTGAGCAACTGTAAAAACATACGGAGAGCAGCAGCTTTCGTTTCTGCTCTGATAGCCCCAAGAAACTCAGAGTGCGTGTTAGAATCAGGAATGATGAGAGAACATGCTTGGTGCTCGGGTCCTCAGCCGACAAATCCCGTCTGGCTAGCGCACTTCCCATTTATGTATTAAATCAGTAGGTGGAGAGTGGGTGGTCTTTTGTGGCTGTGTGAACGCATTTGACCTCATGAGCGTTTCCACCAAGACAGCAATCTGGTCTAATGCGTTTTCACCTCTGGAAGTGGTGAAAAGTGGACAAGCTCAAAACGTTTTAGACCCCGTTTACACCTGTATTAGTGTCTTCCACTTGTGATCCAATCGACCAAAAAAACGTAATATCAGGTGTAAACAGGTTCTTAGATATGCCATTAATATATATATAAAAAAAGTTATACTTAATAAATTTTAAGCATGAGCTTGACCACAGAGCATACCTGAGAAAGCCATAAATAGTTCACTCAATAAATAGGTTAACATCCACCCACAGATCCACAAGGACACTGTGGTACTTTTTCATTAAAAAAATGGCAGAAATTTGATTTAAAAAAATATATCTTAGGAGGTCTAAGGAATAAGCCTACCCTTAAAGTTAGACAAAGTTAGATTACCCTTAGAGTTGCTGACACGTCACGTCACGTATGCAGAAAACCCATCAGCGGTTTTAAAGGGACAGGAAAAAGTCTAGGCGTCTCTGAATCTAACAGGGCTCAGTTACAAATGCTATTCTGCTCGAGTAATAAATACTCCATGAGAGAATATGAAGAAAAAAAAAAAAGAAAAAAAAGCACCAGCCTGTCTGATTAATGAGCATGTGCACGTATCTGATGGATTACTGGATAGCTGCCTCTCAAAGTCTATGACAGCACTATGACTAAATTAATTAGAATGATTGGGCTTTTCACAGGAACTTTCACAGACACACGAAAATGTCTTCTGAGTTCTGCCTCGTATCTTTCAGAGAAAAAAAATCAATAAAAGAGGAGTTTTTACTGTATGCCAGTCTTCATGTCAGCACTTGACAGCACTGGCAGGAGAAATTGGCAGGAGAGACTGGCACCAACATGTTTTTATTTTAGTTTTTGCTTGGCTGAGAAGTGAAAGACATAAAAATGTGCTATCCTGGGTTGACATGAACAATAACATCTCTTTTAAAATATTCTGATATTGTAATATTCATGGCCAATTAAAGTCAGTGTAAAATGAGTTTGCAAACCTTTTTAATAACACAATTCCGAAATAGTATATACGATGAGACAAAATTTGTAAAAAAAAAAAAAAAATGTTTTTTATCTATTGGCAATACAACCCTGACCAGATATTATAACATTGGCTAAATAGCTGTTTGGCTACTAGGGAATATTGTTGTATCAGAGATTATGCAAAACAATGGTTTATTCATTGAAATGAAGTGAAAAAAAAAAAAAAAAAAAAGCCATTACATTTTATTTCACGCTAGGGATGTGCCCGAATCCTAAATCCAAATTCAGGCATGGAAAATGAATAAACCATTCTACGGAGCCTCTAAAGGGACATTGTTAGGCTTGCTGAGGTAGTTGTTACAGTACATCAGATTTAACTCATCACGTGAAGATAGTAAGGAGGGAGGATTTGGTGCGCAACAGATCCTAAGTGTAATTGACAAATATCTTGAAAATATTATAAAACCCTATACAAAGTACGCGTGATCAAGAATTCGAAGTGAAAGCGAATAGCAAGTGTGCATTCAAAAGCGATTTCAATACCCGCATATTGATTGCAGCTCCCTGAATGCTGCAAATTAATTACCCAACCATATAATTGCGAGAAAACGCGAAGCACTGAAATATATTTTTCTTTCTATTTCATTTCCATCACCAGTACCTTTAGAGGTTCCGTAGAATGCATTATTTCCTTTCCGAACACAGTATTCGGCTTCAGACTCATCCCCATTTCACATTGACTTTAATATTTGTTTTTTCAATGGATGATTCTTTTAGTTAAACAGAGCCAGATGGCCAAGTGCAGAGATTGCAGGAACTTATTTGTCAGTCAAAGCTCTTTAACATAAAATATAACCAAAATATTTACTTGAAGTATCCCCTGAGATTTGAAGTTAATTTTTGAAGCATATGCACAGTTCTCTGATTTAGGTTAATGGTTAAATGACATACAGGTAAACAAATTTTTAATCTTTTTATTAAGTGTTTTTTATTACAAAAAAAATGTTTTACTTCTACTAAATAATAATTTATTATACTAAATTTACTTCCTTAAAATTAGTAAATCTGTAATCTTTTAGAAAACATTTCATTTTGATTGATTTTATTTAAAAATATTTATTTAACAATTTAAATGTTTATAATTTAATAAATTATTTGTTTTTATTTCATTATTATTTTAGGACACTAACTTTAGGTTTTAACTGTAATGGAGAAAGGCCAGTCCTCATCTGTGTCCAGTTATAGAAATAGATCCCATTATTTTTGTGCTTTCTCATTGAGCAACACACTCCCAGCGATCGATTCCAAAAAAAACCTAATAAACTGAAAACTGCATCAGACATAAACCAGGGATGTGCTTCACCAAACTTGACTCTTAACAAGAAAACACTCTCCACTGGAATGTTGCAAATAGTGTAATTTTGCCAGAGAGGAATCCTTTAAAAGCTTGTCCAATACTCAGAACTACAGTAATAAGTCAGAGGCCCAATCTCGAGCACTGATGCCTGGAGCTTGAAGCCACTCTGCCTGCACAGGTATCTCAGTTATTTTCGATCTGCCTGAACCTGCGAGAGCACCAGCCACAGGGCCAGAGTGTCTTTTCGATTGCCCATTGCCCTCAGCTCCTTCAATATTACTTTAATCTGAACACCTGGAGCTGAACACAATGAATTAAAGGCCTCTCTCTGAATCATTTTTTTGAAGGAGGAGCCACATGGACTTGGCATGAACCAGGAGGATGGAAAATATGATGGTACAGTTAATCTCACCCTGTGTTTCTCCTGGATTTTACGGCGGTACTCGATCTTGTCAAACTCCTGGTCTTCTCTGCGGAGTCGCTCTTTGGCTGCTTCCACGTTAATGCCAGATATCTCTTCGTCCTCCTCTTCATCTGGTACCATGGTCCTTTGCAGCGGAGGCCACTGCTGCACCTCCTGCACACATATACCACAGTTCATTTACACTGCGTTTCATGACTATCACTCACATATGATTTCTGATAATACAAACCTTTCCCTCCTCAGTGAAGATCTTCTTAGTGTTGACCTTTAAGTTTCTTTTATGTATTTTCTTTGCATCTTTGAATTTGGACTCCTTTTGTCTGTTGTTCTTGGAATTAGCATCTGAGCCCTAAAGAAATAAAAAACATGTTTTACATAACCATTAGTAATCATAAAAGCTGTCTTTTCAAACTCCCTGGAGCCAAGATCAAACCCACTGAAAACGAGAATTCATAAAGGAGCTCCGAAAGCAGTTCATTCAATCAGGGCATTGACACCCAACACCACTCTACAGACACTATCACTTTTTCCTTTGCAGTCATTAAAGTTGAGTGCTGATGAGATGTGAAAAGGTTCAGATCTTGAAGAAAACCACTTTCCACTTAACTCCCCTGAAAACTCAAAAAAGGTACTTGCTCATTTGCATTTCTGCACAAACAACCTTTAGCCTGATCACATCATTTTGAAAAAGACTATAGATGCAAAAGTATATCTATAAAAATTTAAATAAAATCATTTACATGGTTCTGAGTCTGACTAATCAATATATATTGAAAATTGAAAAAAGCTACCAAAAGATGATCATTCAAAGACATTCGATTATTGTGAAAGGAGTAAATTGAATAGATATAAAGTGTCTTTAGAACTGTAAATATTGTTTTATGTCAATATTTTAATTGACAGTATTATATACGTCAGTACGGTTTTTAATGTAAAAAGTCTGTTGTTTAAGTCTGTTATTATGCTCACCTAGGCTGCACTTCTTTAAATAAAAATAAAGTAAAAACAATTCTGTGAAATATACTGTACTGCAGTATTTGATTGTGAAGCCTAAAGACAAATCAGGCAATTTCGACGTGACTCACAGGTCCGCGTCTCTCATAAACTTGCCAGGTCTGCACAGGAGTCATGCTGTGTCTCGGAGGCATATTGAGAGAAGTGTTACATAATTTAGCATGTCCTGATATCTGCAGACCTACTGAAACAACAAGCTTTGAACGCAAAGTGCAGAGAACTTGAATAGAAGCCCTCCTGAATCACAATTCTCAATTCGCACACATCTCAATTCTTTTCCTCTTTTAGAGTCAAGGACTCTTTAGAATATGCAGGTTTACAGCTGAAGTGTATAATATGTGATTTGGTATGATTTATACAGGAACATCCTGTTAAGATATAATAATGTATTTAGATTTTTCTGCATGGAAAAATGACTATTACTCTATTACATGGCCAAAAGTATGTGGACATTTCCTTCTAAGTAATAGTTTTAGCTATTTCCGTCACAATTATTACTAACAGGTGCATAAAATCAAGCATACAGTCATGAAATTTATATTGAAATGGGACCCTTTACTGCTGCCAGTGGGCACAAAGCGCAGACCATCAGAAATGTGGAATAACTGTAATGACACCAGATGTGTGTTTATGTACCTCATCGTCTTGGCTTTCTTCATTGATATTGAACACGTCTTTACGCTTGACAGTCAGCAGGTCCAGATCGTCGTCGTCCTCTTCATTAAAGCCACACAGCAGAGCTGAAGGCTTTAATGTCTCCTCCTCTTCATCCTCCTCCTCTTCTTCTTCTTCTTCCTCAGACTGTGAGGACTGAGACTCAGCTTGTTGTCCTTCGAGTTTGGCTTTGAAGCTCTGTAGCTCATCTTCAGACTCGTGTCCTGCAGCACCGCTGTCGTCCTGCGCCGCTCCACTCTTTTGCTGCTGGGTCTTATTGAGGAACCGGACCCGTGGTGCCACCGCCAAACCCAATGACCTAACAGAGATGAGATCACACAAAAATGAAATTAAACGATCAAAATGCCTCTTTTTTTTTTTTTTTTTTTTTTATGAGAACCAAACTTTTTTTTTTTTAAACCAAGATAGTTTTGGCCAAAAAAAAATTGTGATCACGAATGAAAAAAGATGTATTAAACAGTCTCTTTTCAAAGCAGATGGTGCAGGTTTATTTTAGGAGGATTTAATTGCATAACAGTGACATCACTTTAAAGTACATGCGTTTGTTCGAAGTGGACACGCGCAAAAACATTTACACAGAAGACAGCTGGTACTGGGCATTACTTCACAGCATCCACTCACATGGCATATTCTGGGAGTTTGAGCTGGAAAACATCAAAGACATCCTTGTTCTTCATCAGATAGACTGAGCGGAGGTAGGACACGAAACACTGCAGTTGAGAGGAGGGGAAAAAATAGAAGAGGTATTAAGGACGATAAAATCTGAAACCTTATCCCTGATAAACACATTAGTGAGAGTGCACAAGCAGGCGTTTCATGGCAGCAATTTGCCCGATTACATTTCACGCTGCTCATCTCTCTATAATAAGCCTCACAAAGCTCAGTCCCGAGCGTGAGGCAATCAGATTATCCTAAAAGCATGGCTCTGCTCTACAGTATAACATCAACCTTCAGTGTTCGAGACGAGGTGTGACAGACTGCACAGGAAGTCAGGTCTCCTCTTTGACCTTACCCTCTGCGCCCGTTCCTTCTGGTCCATCTCCTGCGCCAGGAAGGCTTCCAACTTCTGCTGAACTGACACCAACTTCTCTGGGTTCACTCTGAGAACGAATTAAAACAAACGATTAAGTCAATGGCCTTGTTCACACCTGGTATTACAATCTGTGGTCAAGGCAGGCATAACTAATATATATATATATATATTACAGTATATATATTACATACAGTATATACATAAAATAAATAAAGAACATACAAATAAGAAATATTTAATATTTTTGTATTATTTTATGTTATTTCATATAGTGTCTGATAATGAAATATATGTAAATGAATAAAGGTACATCATGTAAAGCACACAAATTGACATCTCAGATACTCAACTACAGTAACAATGACTAACAGCAAACATAAAATCAGGCCGGTGGAGACTGAGACTGCAGTTTCATTCTCTCAGCAGATATCACTGATCATAATGATCACATGAATTAAGCTGCCATATTTTGTTCTCAGCATGCACATGACTTTCTCCATTCTTCACAAAGACCACGCATTCAGTCTCTGCATAATGCTGATGAACCAGCATCCAGAGAAGAAACAGGCCACATCACACACAAAACTAAACATTTATAAAAAAGCCCATCTTATTTTCACTGTGCAATCACACAGGAAAGAGCAGCTGCACTCACTGGATTTTGTTAATGGGAACTTTTTTCTCTTGAAGCTGTGCAATCATGCCCTTTTCCTCCGAGGGCAACAGGATCAGAAGCGCCTCACCTTCCTCCTTATACCTACAGAGAAATAGACAGTTAAAAGGAATAATTGCACTCAAAACATGTCCTCTTTTCTTTGACACAGAAAACAGATATTAAGCATTCAGGTTTGGAACGGCATGAGTAAATAATGTCAGATTTTTTATTTTTAGGTGCACTATCCCTTTAAGGTCCCACTGGGTGGTCTGCTGCATTACAGGCATCTCACACAAAGGTGTCTTTTTTTAAACACTCAGCTCTATGAGTGTTCGTGTTAAAGCTTTCTGCTGAGGGTGGTGATCTATGAAGGGGAGTTACTGAGGATATCGATTCCACACTGAAAAGACAAGTATAGCACAAAGAAAATAGACAGCTTTGGTGGATGGCAGGTGTGTGCTGTCTCGCTCTAATCATTGAGAAACTTGACATGTTTCTGTAGCTAGACCGTAGAGCCTAATACTTGCCCTCAAGGTGAAACTAACAAGTCAAGCCAGAGTCTAAAAATGGAACTCAATAGTTGGGCTGGCATTACTCCATTATGAGCAGTGTCAATAGACAAAACTGTACAGTGGTTGAATATGAATTGGCTTGTATGTAACTTGTATCAATGCAAGTGTCAGAAAACGGTTTATTTGAGGAACATATAAAACATGCTAGTGTGTTTGTAAGAGCATCAAGGATTAAGAGCACATATAAAATGACCTATAAATGTCATTTAAAACATTTGAAGAGCAGAATTCAAATTTTAACACTGTTTTCATATGTATTGAGAATATGGAAGTGATGCGGAACAGATCAAATCTGCCATCTAGTGTTACACCTAAAACACTCTAGTGCAAATGCAGATTCCTGTTAAGCTTTTTACAATGAGGTTTCAAAATGTAAGTGAGTACAGAAGAAAACCGTTTATAATACAGAGTATCAGGGTTACCTGGCAGCTCTGCCAACTCTGTGAATGTATGTGTTTGCATCTTCAGGACAGTCAAACTGCAGCACCCAGTTCACAGCAGGGAAGTCTAGGACCAAAAACAAAATTTTTAACATATGAATGTCAATCAAACTCAATTCTTTGTAGGTCATGCGGATTAATTAATACAATTTTAAACATATATTCAAAAACATTTGCTGAGATTTGTAGTCAATCAACACAATAAATTGACAGCACTAGTTTCAGTCATTTAAACCAATATGGGCAGATGTCCACTGAACAGATTTCCATTACCAAGTCCTCTGGCAGCGATATCTGTGGCAAATAGGACTGCAGAAGTCTTGCGGACAAAGTCATTGTAAACCTCCACCCTCTTCATCTGCTGCTGTTTCCCATGCAAAGCAAGTACGGAGATACCAGGACGTAACCGGCAGAAGACCCGGAACAGATACTGAACCTGAACATAAGGAGAAAAAAACAATACATCTCAAAAGAATTACACTACTACTAACAGAGATAAATAATTACATTACATAACAGAATTACACTACTAGTATTCATTATGACCATCCTGAAAATAGATTTGGTATTAACCGTTTTAAAAGGAATATAAGTTGTAACAGCACACACAATAATTCAACAATGTAACTGAAAGACCTGGATTTAGACCATAATATTTTATCAGTATGGTGTTGGGCCTATTTTTGTGCCCAATACAGCATCAATTCAACTTGGGAAAAGACAGATATAAGTCCTTCACAATGGCCAGAGAGATTTTGAGCCATTCCTCTTCCAAAACTGCAGCCAGGTCACTATGTGATGCTGGTGGCGGAAAACTTTTTTTTGACTCGCTCCTCTAAAATACCCCAAAGTGACTATTTAGATCTGGTGACTGAGCAGGCCATATATACGTGGCACCCCCTTCAGGGTACAATGTTTGAATGGTTCGGTAGTCCTTAGCCAAGTTCTTTTTAAATTGTATTAAATTTACACAAATTCAAAAATACAATATTGTAACAAATCTATTATGTATTCTCTGAGAACAGTTTGAGCTCTTACCTCTTTGCAACAGGCAAAGAAGACTATGATCTTCTTCTGAAGGTGACTCCTCAAAAATGAGAAGAGCATGTTGATTTTCTGGTGCAGCTCACACACCACATAGTTCTGTTCCAGTGTTGCAGGAGTACTGCAGAGAAGATTAGTGTACAAGATCTGCATGCCCATGATGTCAAAAAGCCACTGACAATAAGAGCAAGCTGACTGACCCAACTGACAACACAAATGACTATAAAAATCACGATCTTACCTGAACTTGGCCTGCTCATGGACCCACACATACTCTGGGTCCTTCAGGCTCAGTCTGGCCAGATCTTTGACAGACCTGGTCTGAGTGGCGGAGAAGAGAAGGGTCTGTCGTGTTTTCGGGAGGTTTTCAACAATGGCATTGAGTGTGTCAGCGAAACCCATGTCTAGAATCCTGTCGGCTTCATCAAGTACTGCCGTGGAAGAGGATGCATGTCATGTTATTGAAAATAATGGGATGAAAATGAGACCTGCACACATATACACCACAGTTGAAAAGTTTGGGGTCAGGATTGATCGAAAGTGACAGCAAAGACTTTTACATTGATATATAAGATTTCTATTTCAAATAATGCTGTTCTTTTGAACTCTGTATTAGTCAAAGATCATGGAAAAATGCATCAAAATTTCCAAAACAATATTAAGCAGCACAACTGTTTTCAACATTAATATGAAATGTTTCTTGAGCACAAAATCAGCATATTAGAATGATTTCTGAAGCACAATCATGTGAGCGTTTTTTAAAAAATCGTATTAACCCCAAACGTTTGAACAGAAGTGTATTCACAGCACAATCTAAACCTTATCTTACCAAGCATGTGTAGATTTGAAGCATGAAAGGTGGACGTCTCGTCCATGTGCTGCAGCAGACGTCCTGGGGTGCAGATAATGATATTTGTGCGATGGATCTTCTCTGATTCACCTTTCAGATCCTTCAGTCATTGACAAATAATAATCAATTATTACACAATAAAAAAAGCCTAACACAAACATGCAAGAACCACGCCAAACACTAAAAACTAGCGAGGCGCACCTTTCCACCAATTATAAGGCCGGCAGAAAATTCATGGTTCTTGCCGATCTTCCTCAACACCTCAAAGGTCTGATAGGCCAGCTCTCGGGTGGGAGAGATGATGAGAGCGCCGAGGCCGTCATCCGCAGTCCACTGTTCACGATACAAGCACTCCAAAACCTGGAGACAGTATTAAGAGAGGATTCCAAATTAGGTTTGAATTCTGAGTAACCCTGCAGAATAATCTTTTACTCATTCTCATGGTTCTCTAAAATGTTCATTACATACTATTTACATAAATATAACATGTTTGATATTATATTATAAATATTACACTACCGGTCAAAAGTTTGGAATAATTATGTTATTTGAATGTTAATGAAAGAAGTCTCTTATACCCACCAAGGCTGCATTTATTTGATGAAAAATACAGTAAAAACACTAATATTTCCAAAAATGATTACAACTGCAATATATTTTAAAATGTAATCTATTCCTGTAGTACAAAGTTAAATTTTCAGCATCATTACTCCAGTCTTTAGTGTCACATGATCCTTCAGAAATCATTCTTATATGCAGATTTGGTGCTCAAGAAACATTTCTTATTTTTATCAATGTTAAAAACAGCTGTGCTGCTTAATACTTTTGTGGAAACTGTGATAAACTACCATTCAAAAGATTGGGGTAAGTAAAAAAAATTAAACAAATTAAATTGACCAAAAGTGAAATTTATTATAAATAAATACTTTTCTTTTGAACGTTCTATTCAATGTATTCTTTCTATACAAAGAAAAAAGACATCAGTTTCCACAAAAAAATTAAGCATCAAAACTGTTCAAAATAGACAATATTAAGAACCATTATTAATAACTGAGCATCAAATCAGTATATTAGAATGATTTCTGAAGGATCATGGACACTGAAGACTGGAGTAATGATGCTGAAAATTCATTGACCGGTAGTGTACATATTTCCAAAAAAAAAAAAAAAATCTAAAATAACATAAAAATTAATATAAACAAATTACCCTATATATATAAAGAGTTCAGATGCAAAAGCCTCTAAGTGCCATCTGAAATTTTCTTCTAGAATGATCATTTTTATCAAGCTCGTATATTTAAGTTCAGTAATTTCACTTAAATGACAATTAATAGGTAATTTTCATTGCCATTTAAGTGAAATTACTGAACTTAAATATACGAGCTTGATAAAATGTATCATTTTAGAAGAAAATTTCAGATGGCACTTAGAGGCTTTTGCATCTGAACTCTTCATATATATATAAAAATTAACATTTTACACAATTGTGTCCATATTAACACACCTATTTATCTTCTTGAAAGAATACTGGGTTGCGCTATTTAACAGTACATGTACTTACCTAAGAAAATATTGGATTAAAGTAAGGTTTAAGCGTAGATTTTCAGGGTTAGTACCTAGGTATTGCAATTACTGTACATAGTATGTACATGGGGAACAGGACTCTAAAACTACCACAAGCCTCAGACGTGTATTGCTTACCGGGATGAGGAAGGCCAAAGTCTTTCCAGAGCCCGTCTTTGCAGCACCAAGAACATCTTTACCTCGCAAAGCAAAGCCAATAGTCTGCCTCTGAATCTCTGTGGGCTGCCTGTACTGAGCCACAAGAAGACCTAATGACATGATCAAGATCATTATTAAGGTCAAGAAGACATAAGTGAACGTATAAGCATGCAAATAAACAAGATTGCTCACCTTTCAGAGTCTTTTTTGAGAGTGGAAAATCAGAGAACTTAACAGCCTCTTTGGAATTGATCTAGGAAAACAGTTACTCATGTTAACCTTCACAAAAAAATCAAGTGGCATGTTTTAAGATGGATTGGGTGTATTAGGACCTTAGAAAATATCAAACTGATGCATCAGATCAGATGTAGCATATAAAATGCAAGATGCAGACCACTGAAACACGTCTGAACACTTAACATGCTTAATCAAAACAAACCAAATCCTTGATACGTAAACATTTATAACACAATTTGTACATTATATGTGGCCTGTTCTGTCCCAGGACCAGTGACCACTGACAAAATATGTTTATGTGAAGACCTGAGCTGAAAGGATGCCTGACCACTGACCAGATACAACTATCAGCAACACTTGAAGCATGTCCCACAATATCCTAAGGACTAGTAAGAGTTGTGCTTGACAACATGACAACGGTTTACACTGTGACTGATCTGTCTGTCAAGCCAGATGTCACAACAGGTAAATAAACACGTGGCAGCCCCTAGAAACAAGCAATAGACATCAGAAATGCTTCATAATAGCAGCAGATTCCTATATCTTACCTCCGAGTATTTTTTCACCAGTCTCTGTATATTTTCTCTCTCCACCTCCCAGTCGCGTTTCTTCCTAGTGGTCTGTTGAGCTCGTTTGACTCTGGTTTTCGTTTTATCGTACTTCTTTTTCCATTTCTCAAAATTCTTTACAGGGTCATCGGTTACCTTTTTCTTCTCTTTGTTATTTTTCTCCCGCATTTTCACTCTATTTCGTAGACTAGGTAGTGTGTGACCGACGTAACAACACGTGAATGTTTACTTCGCGAGATGTTTTGCTCGCAGTGAGCTTTGCTGATGAAGTGAATCAGCGCCATCTAACGACCCGGGGCGGTGAGACACTTATTGATCCATCTCAGAGATGCCCACAGCTCAAGTAAACGCTAACATTTCAAATAGTTCATATTTTACACATTCCATTCTATTTTTAATATTTTATAAATCTACTTATAATCTACTCGAAGAGATCGTGGGATAGCAGAATGTAGAAGAACAAAAATAAGTTTTGTGTGAGTGCTGTTCCAAATATCAACAAAAATATAACATACTGTACATACATATGTTTATGATATATTATTGAATGTAATATTCTTTAACACTATGGGGGATAACGAAGATTAATACCAATGATAATACTTTTAACAATTACGTTTCTTTAATAAAAACACATACATAGTGTATAATGCTTCAAACTGTTTATTTGCAAACCTTGTTCAGCCAGAAATGCAAACAGCAGTAATCGGGAGGGTAAAAGCAGAATTTCAGTAAAGCACACAGCTGCTTGTATAACCATCCTTTGTGAATGAACACGGTTCTTGTTAGCAGGCTTCTCTGATGAGAGTAATTATATCCTTTTTGGGAAACAAAGGAGACATTTTCATATCTTTAAAATATTATTCAGTATTTATAGGACATCATTTATACAGTGTAAAGGCACTATGCCTCGCTCTGTCTCTCAGATATAAACATATTTACATAAATATAAAACAGAACAAAAATACAAAAGGCAAACTCGGTCACCTCTCTCTTGTAGCAGATTCCAGGCACTTTCCTGTAAACTCAAATCAGTGCAGTTGAACAGCACATCTCGTAGTTTCTAAATTACATTTGAAAGCCTGCAATAACGAGAAAGCGCTTTCTTGCAAATTATATGTACTACATTTATATATTGTGTCAAAATCATGAATAGTAATCTCACATTTATGCCATACAGTCAAATCTTCAGTTCAAACTCTCAAAAGACATACAAAAAAGCCTTCATCGCCTGTGTGAATGTAACAGAGGGCTCTTTAAAACGACATACTGAATGATATCGTAAGATTATATCAAACAAGCAAAATGCTTTGGTCCTTGGAATGTGTCTAACATAAGTTTTAGGGAAACTCTTTCTCTAAGATAAAAAAACAAAAACAATCTCATAGCAAGGCTTTAAACTCTTTTCCACTCTATACTCACACATATTTATACTGCTATTCTTTCTTAAGATTCACAACACATTCACTCAAGTACTCTTGACTGTCAAGATTCCCTACTTGTCTCTTTCCACAGCAAAATTATATCAATTTTGGTTCAACGAAATAAACAAAAAAGTACTCTGGCAGAACCTACTTTAAAGTAGGTAAATTGAGAAATCCAGTGTGTCATTACAGTAACGAACAAAAGGCTCCTTGCGTCACAAGTGAAGAGTTTGTCTGCTCATAAAGCATTTGCTGGAATGGGTGTCTGTTCTATGGCAAGACCTTTAAAACAGATCAGAAATGCTTTTCTCCCATCCTCCGTAAAGTTATATGCGTTTATTACTACCGGTCTGAACAGGACACAAGATGGGGGACTTTCTCCATTTGGTGATCCTTCAGATGTTCCTCCATGTCCTATCAGGTTCATTCTGCTGTTCAGCTCATGCAGGATTGAGTAAAAAGTGGGTGGGACTTTCTTAGGGCACTGAAGGGAACTCCATTCTCTGTACACTTAAGTTACAAATCAATGTTATTTCATATTTGGCACAGATGTCTTTATTTCCTTTGACAGATTCTTGCAGACTCATGTTAGGTCCTGTGGAGGAAAGAAAGAGAGAGTGAGCTTAAAATGGTGAGAAACAGATGTGGATGCCAGCTGTGTAGGTGCACGCAGTACCCTATTTGCTCATGATCCTCTTCTACCCAGGCCACGATCTTCCCTTCCCAGCCAGGCACCACTGCATCATCCTGGAAAACCTGAGAGAAGCCAGTTATCTCTATTACTTTCTCTTTATACAATATATGTAACATTTTAATTAAATGTTTTTAATTAATTTATTTATTTTAAATCAGTGGTTCTCAGCCTTTTTGACTGTACAGTCAAAACATGTATTAATATATTTTTAACAGAAATGGGAAATGTTGATATAGGTCATTTAAAGGTGCAGTAAGCGATTTCTGAGAAATGCTGTTGAAAATGTAATATTTTCAACAGCGTTAAAAACACCTAAACAAACAATTTTGTGAATATTTGTTAGATGTTCTGTGCTGAAAAAAAGGTGTTTGTATATAGTCCAGGCCGTGTAAATAGGAGTGGATCGAACCGATCCACGGAGCACCAAAACACACTTGTAGCCAATCAGCAGTAGGCGGTGTATAAACTCATGACGGGGGAGGAGAGAGAGAGTGAGCAAGCGGGACATTTGTCGAAAAAGACTATAGAAGAGAGATGGCTGAGATATATTACCAAAGAGGAAATGGTCAGAAGAATATACCATTTAGCTCCGAATATAAGACGACCCCCCCCCCCCTTTTTTTTTCAAGATGTACCTTTTGAAAAAAGGTTTTTGATAAAGAAAATGCTTTTATTTTAAAATAATTTTCATATTACATATTTTTCATATTTTAATTTTTGTATTGAAAGTATGGTAAATACTAGTAAAATGTACCAAAGATCACATTAATAATTTTTTTTTTTTGGAATACCATAAAAATAACCTGTAGCCCATCTGAATTATATAACAATTAGGCTATCATCTCATAGTGAAAACCATGTAACCTACCAAAATGACATTAACAGTAGAACAGTACTTTTGAAATCTGGGTATCGTTTTATGTTTTAAAATCACATACAGGGGAAGTTTACGTACAAGCGAGGCACGCAAACATGACAGTCACATGGCTCTTAGACAGTAATTTTAAGGTCTGAAAACAGACTTTTGCTTTGTTTCTGCTCATAAGTGAGTAACATTGTTTTTTTTTTTACATTTTATAGATCTAAGATAAGTTGTATGTTGTTGTTGAATCTGAGACATCCATCCTTGCACGAGCTGTCTGATGTGCCAGCTGGTGGTTTCCTGTGTTGCATAGAGTGTTCATTATTAGGGGGTGAAGCAATTGAGGGAGGACTGTGTTTGTTTGGGTGTTGATTTCAAATATTAACAGTGTTTCTCAGAAATCACTTACTGACACATTAATTAACCACAAATCATTTTGTGATTCCAGAAAGTTAGTGTTTATATTGAACTTTCTGGAATCACAAAATGAATTGTGCTTCATTCATTTATATCGCCTTTGAATGAATATTGTTATAATTCTGTTAATAACATATGCATTGAGGGGAAAAAAATAAACAATTTCAGTTTATATTATTTATGTTACAATTATTGATATATTTTCAATAGCATTAATTTGACATATTATTAATAATAATATATTATTTAGATAATTTTTAAGTCATCATGTCTGCGATTGTGTCTGTGAAAGTTTTCTGAGCCCCCCTGGTTGAGAACCACTGATTTAGATGCTTGAATATAGAGAGAATATATCCTGTTGATTGATTATGTGGCATTACCTCTTCCTTTACAGTGCCAAACTCTGGATCCAGTGCTTTAAAATGGTACCGATAATTGCCTTCTCGATCTACGGCATCCTTGAAGTCTCGCAAGGTGACCTCCCCAAGCCTGCCAACATAAGACAATGGAAAGTTTCATAGCGCATACCTAAAGTATACTGCATTATAGAGATTTAAGACTAGAGACCCACTCAAGCAAAAATATATGTGTAACAAAGAGTCTGACTGACCTCTTGGCGATGTTGATCATGAATGGCGTGAGTGAGCGGTCAGTAAAGTACAGGACTTTGGTGCACGCTGATGAGTTTAGCGCAGGGCTGCTGTGAGAATGAGCAATTTCTGTAAGTGAACAGAGGACATTCTTCACTTTAGTAGTGTTTAAATATGCAGCAATATACCTACACTAGTACAAATAAGGTGTCATGAATAAGGGGTCATGAATTGAAAAAAACTAATTTCCCCTGATTTTTTGACATATAAGAGGTCATTGTGCTATAAAAACATACTGTAAGTTTCAGAACTCCAAATGTCCATGTTAGTACAAAAACAGTTTTTAATTGCCAAGCTGGAAAAGCAACTCGTTTTGTACATCCCGTTTTTCATTACATAATAGAGATGAATTCATCAGCACAAGACTGCCTCCACTGTCAAATCAATGTCTACTTCTGCATCATTGCTTCTTTAGTCACGCTGACTCACATGTTATATAATAATTGCTACAACAGGATTACTTTGGGCTAAAAATAAAATGACATTTCAAGTGATCCTAATATTAGGAATGTGGCAATTTTTGTTCGGTACATTTCACTGTGGATTCTTTGGTAAACCCGTCAGGCTTTTACAGAAAGATATGGACCCGACAGAAATGCCACAACATGCAAGTAACTGTATTAATTCTAATGCTTAATCTGTGATTAATGACTTTTGATATATAAGGACTCATGACTAAACTAAACGCTCAAATTCACATTGTTCCTCCTAGTCCTGTCATTTCCTGTTTTGGGATTAGGATGTATTCTTACTTGAAGTAGGAGGCCAGGAGTCTCCATCTGAGTGAGATGCTTTATGTCCTGGAGATTTGCCTCGGATCTACAAAGGAACAGATTGATTTTAGAAGAAAGAATTCTGGGGCAATGTAGATCGGGTGCCAAACATTCCTCGTACCGTCCTCTCCTGTTTGTGGCGTGTTTCCAGGTCACAGAGGCGATCCATCAGGCTGGCCACACCTTGCTCAAGCGTGTCCAGAGTGTGATGCTGAGGGTCGTGACCTCCAAAGCTGTTCCTCAGACTACGCAGAGCATCTCTTACTAACTGCAGCTCCTCGGCCTACAAGAGACACAATTATATAGATCTCTCTCTGTAGATATAATATAATATCACTGAGAAAAGGCTTTAGGCTTATTTACCCCATGGTGTGGTTTTGATGTTGTGACCGGTGGGTGTGAGTAGCCGTTGTTTTGCGAGCCAGGAAGCTGAAACATAAGACAAGTCTTTACTTGAAACTTTAATGATTAAATGGAAGCACTAAACATACTCTGCAATGTGTGAAAACAAACAGCTGTGGGGAAAACAGTCCAATATATATATAGGTGTGTTACCTCTGTCTCATTGCTCATTAACTCTTTGACAATACTCTCTAGTGATGTGTCGTTCATGAATGATTTGTTCATTTTGAACGAATCTTTAATATGACTCGGGACTACCGAGTTGTCTCAGAGACTGCGCTCAACATCCCATAGGTTCTGTACATGAAACAGAAACGATAAGTTCATCTCTCGAGTCTCGAGTCTTCGGGTTCGGCTGGGTCCGAGTCTTTCATTCTTTCTGTCAGTCCCATAGAGACTATGCTGTCAGTACCGGAAAGACAAATGATTAGTTCATCTCTCGAGTCTTCTCACTCTTCTGGTTCGGGTTCGAGTCGTTCGTTCTTCAAGTCACAAACCCATAGGCTGAATGCAAAAACAGAAATGATTAGTTCATCTTTCGAGTCTTTTGGGTCTGAGTCCTTCATTCTTTTGTCACTTGACCGCTGGCATCTCGCTACAAATACAACATTGGATTCGTATTATTGACTGTGTCTGAATGTTAACATAAAATTATCAAAATATATGTGCAATAAACATTATCTGAAAAATAAAAAAGTTCCATCTTGTTAAAAATCCCTGTCCGTTTCTTTTTTATTGTTAAATGTTTCTTGTGCATCTGTGGTGTGTTTTTATTATTATTATTATTATTATTATTATTATAGTTGTTATTATTAGATTAGATCACAGATATATATATATATATATATATATATATATAGTCTCTATGGGACTGACAGGAAGAACGAAAGACTCTGACCCGGCCGAACCCGAAGACTCGAGACTTGAGAGATGAACTAATCATTTCTGTTTCCGGACTGGTACTGCAGTGCATTCAAATGCATATATGGGGTTGTGTCACACGGCCCAGATCAGACACTGACGAGTCGACTGAACTAACGTAACGTCTCGAAGTTTGAACCCGAAGACAGACACGAGAGGCGGGGAACAGACGTGATATATTTGAAGTTGCAAAAGAAAGAACGTCTTGGATCAGGAGGTGAGGTGAACTAACAGACTGCATTAGCCTGAACTTAAAGGGGTGGTATAGTGCCCTTTTCACAAGATGTAAAATAAGTCTCTGATGTCCCCAGAGTGTGTATGTGAAGTTTCAGCTCAAAATACCCCCCAGATATTTTTATATAGCATGTTAAAGTTGTCACTTTTTGAGGGTGAGCAAAAACGCACCGTTTTTGTGTCTTCCTTTAAATGCAAATGAGCTGCTGCTCCCGGCACAGAGGGTAGAGCTTCAACAGCTTGTGTCCTTTTACCTCATACAGACATGCACTGAAAATCTCACAAACTTTTAGCCTTTTATGTTCAAAACGGAGTCGGACAAAGATGGAGAGACTATATGTAGATAACATTTCTGAATGGTTAGTTGATGAATTTATTTAGCTGATGTGAAGTTATCTTCTAGTCATTGATTAGCATATTCTGTCTTGATAATCTATAAATCGCATTCCCAGGGGCGGGTTTATGTAAATGTTAGGGTTAGTGATATCACCAACCCGGGAGGAAGCTTGTGTAGTTCCTACCAGTCATTTGTTGTAGTCCTTAAAAAGTGATTTCTTTAAAAGCAAATATCTCCCTTTGCTTTGAACTTTGAGCATCGTAACTTTGCAGATGTTGTTTATGCTCAAACAGCAACATTACACACTAACTAAAGTTAGAAAAGTGAAATCATATTCAACCCTCCCTTTAAGACCCAACTAATCAATTAATTTCTTATAATTTGGCTTTGGCTGCAAGTTTATTTTTATTTTTTCAAATGTAATCAACATTTTCGTAAGTACTAGATGTGTTGGTCTATTTAACATGATATTTTAATTATATTCTGCTGAAATGAACTAAATGACTCGAATAAAGATTCATTCATTTTGCTGAACGAGATTCAAAGATCCGAGTCAGTAAAATGACCGAAACTTCCCACTACTAATACTCTCCTTGTGCTCCAGCTCCCTCTGCAGGCAAGTCTGAGAAACACAGAGACATTCTCTTTCACACACAATCGTCCTACAAAAACAAGTGCAGGAGTCTTCAGCTACATAATGAGGGAAACAGGTTAATAATCATTAGGGCTCAACCATAAGGATTTTTTAAAATGCTGGGCTGTTTAGGCTGGTACTTGCCTTGGTGACATTTTAACTTGCAAAAAAGAAAACGTTACAATTTTTTAGCTGCATATTTTTAAGTTTCAAAATAATTATTCTGTGCATTTAACATTCATAGTACAACTAGAAAAATATTGAAAGTATTTTCATCATATATATTTTATTATATATTTATAATTTTTTACACAGTAATATTACTTTATAAATTAGACAAAAAAAAATCTGGTAAATTCTGGTATGCCCTTGAGGCATTTTTAATAGCCAAAAAAAAAACAAAAAAACCTTTTACCATTTTTCAGCAACAAGTTTCAAAATCATTTACTGTATATTTAACCTACATTTACAAATAAAATCATACTAGACTTATGTTCATTATATATTTTGTTTTGTACATTATATATTTAGAATTTGTATATATTTGACATATTAATATTACTTTATGAATGAGACAAATGTAGAAAAAAAAGTTAGTTTGAAGCAAAACTTGTAAATAGTTTTTTTTTTAATTAAACATTAATTTGCAATAATAGCTGTACCATCTTCATACCATCTATAAGGAGGACTTTATTCACACAGGAACAACAACTTTGGGCTGTTGCATCGTGTTTCACACCTTTAGTTCAGGTTTCAAAAACATGTCTCAAGCTGTTTTTAGAAGTAAGAACAGGTTCTCTGTTACACCCCCTCACTCTTTTTGTGTTAACAGAAGCTCTATGCATGTGCAAACTGAATTGACTTGGCCATGTGTGTCGGTTCCATCAACTAGCCCGAACCTCTCTCACACTGGTAATGCACTGTCCTTTTTGTCGAGCCCTGATTATGACAACGCTGGGAGAGACAAAGGTTTATGATGTTAAACTATAACACTATCCATCTTATCCATCTCTGCCTCTGTTAAGAAAGCAGTAACTATTCTGCATTTCCATTCCCATCATGCAGTTCTCCTTCACAGTCTGCAGATTCGTACCTGCTGGCTGCTGCTGTCTGTCAGCTTGCGCAGTGCCTCATCCAGCTTCTGCTGTTGCTGCTGCAGAAGTCGATCTTTTTGGCCCAGTTCTTTCTGTGCAGCACAAAGACAATGTGTTTAAATACATTATATATGTGGTTTAATTAGAAAAGCTGTATGATCAGCATCTTTTATAGAAATAGCATCTTTTGATATGAAGGAAAGCTACAAGCTACTCATAATGTACAGTCAGTCTACTCTTTCGAAAAGGTAGTTAGCCTTACACTATAAGTTACTAATCAAAAGTAGTAACAAGACTGAAGATATTTGAGGGGCGAAAAAAAGCAAAAGTTACAGTTTTTTGCTAATTTCTTTCTAAATGTATAATTACCAGATAAAAACAGAAGATCTAAATTAAGATGACAACATTAAACAGATAAATTTACACTATAAATCACAAATAAAAATAGAAAACACTATAATGTATATAAAAACAATCAAAAACAGGGGAATTAGTAGAATTTTAACAAATACCATATATTATGGTACATTTTTGTAATAAACATGATTATATTTTTCATATCACAAAAAAAGAAAAAAAAAGAAAATGCCTTATATTCGCTGAGAAGTCTGCTCCTCTCCTCTAGCTTCCTCTGTAGCTCAGCCTGAGAAGATATACACAGATAATACTTGACAACCGGTCTCAGATATGGTACTGAAAAGAATTTAATATGCATAGCATAAAGACAGATGCACTCACATTTTGTCCTGCCAGCTCATCTTTGGCCATACTGGTGCGCAGGAGTTCCTGTTTGAGCTGCAGGACTGAGGACTCCTGCACAGCCATACGCTGCTGAAGAGCGTCCTGATGACACGGGACAGGGTTAATCAATCTCAACATATCTAACTTGCTCTGCTTCATGCTTTTAAGTGTGACGGTGATGATACCGGGGGCAACTTTTTGGGCAATGTTGCTTGTGCACTTTCCCATTGAGAATGGGCAACAAATTTCAATCTGGATACTTTAGATCAGTCGTGGGCCCTGTGTCTCACCTGGTTGACAGCAACATTGCTCAAAAAGTTGCCCCCGGTATCATCACCTTGAGGGTATTATTAACAGGCATTATTTACAGGTGTTATTTATATTTATAGGTTTGGAGATGAGAAAGACTCACTTTCACTCCTTGCAGGTTGCGAGCCTCCTGTTTGAACCTCAATAGCTCCCTCTGCATGTAAAAAAAAAAAAAACTCACATCTTAGACTAGTTTTAAAAATATCAGGAATGGACAAGATCAGCCCATCAATAACTAACCGAAGTCGAAGACCAAACTGAAAAATACCACAGTGATTATAAAATGATCTGTACTACATCATGGAGTCAAACAAATTTAAATCATATTCAAAAATATGCTAAAACAGTCCAGAGATGGAAAAGTAATATATTACAGTGTGTGTTTCCAGCAGAACGATTTAGGGGGGGGAAATATCAAATAAATAAATAAATTAAAAAGAAATAATTATTTCATAATATTAATAATATTTACTATTACTATTATAATTACTCACATACAGAAAAAAAAACATTTTATATATATATATATATGTCCTTAAAATGCTCTTGTATGTAGGACTAATTTCTTATGCCTCTAATCCCAAGCCTCCATTGCTAATTACAAACGTCATTTTAGAGCTAGTAACGGAGACTTGAGCCATTGATAGCAGACTAATGCAGTTATTAATGCAGTTATTAGAGAAAGAGAGAGAGATTAAACGTGTATATATATATATATAATTATATAATAATATGAATAATGCCCACCTTTAGATCTTGACTCTCCTCCATGCTCTGGTCCAGACGACTTCGTATTACAACCTGTACCACAACAACAGAGGGTTTTGGCTGCTTCAGAACAAAACCACATATATTACTACATATTACACTAAACACAGAAGGAACTGGTTCAGACAACAACCTTATAGAAAACAGAGAAGAACTGGGAGAGAAACAGACATCGTAGAAGAGAAGGGGAGAAACGGATACCTGCGTCTCTCCCACAAACAAAGCAAAGTTCACTGTGAGAGTAACATGATCTGCCCTGACAGAGCTTAGTGAAAGAGCAGGGGAGAATGAGAGAGATGGGGGGAGGAAGGGGCATAGTATGTCACATATTATCAAGAGGGAGGGATATGCAGGATATGGCAGAAAAAGAGGACAATTTGGGGTAAAACACAATTGTGACAGAAATAAAGATACGTACCAGTTGCTGCTCTGCATTTTCAACTCCCTCACCCAGACTAAGCGTCACCTCCTGCTCATCCTCAGGTAATGAACCATGCAGAAGGAGAGCCTACAAAACCACCTGTTATAAGCCACAAGCTCTCTAAAAGCAATACAAACCAAATTAGGTGATAGTACATGTTAGTGTCACCTGTAGGCTGGACACCATTTTCCGTGCCTCCTGCATCTCCTTCTCCAGCTGTTCCTGTTGCTCACACAGTTTGTCCTCCCAGGTGCAGTCACCAGCTTGACCATCATGCCCCGAGACAATGGCCTGGTCACACAGGGCCAATTTCACCGTGTCCTCTAATGGTAAACAGGGATAGATCAAGACTGTTGTACGTGGACGAGACCATCAATGTCCAGATGATTGATTGAAATGGATCAATACCTGATTTAATAGTTTTCTCCCTGGACAAGGTGTCAAGCAGTCCTGCCTTCACATCTGATAGGCTGATGGAGTCTTTGGGACTGTGGGTGGGGCTCTGTGAACTAAGGCTGTGGAAATAAACAAAAAATACAGTTTCTGACGTGGGGCTAATAACTTTACAGTCAAAGTAAAATTTTGTCTAACACATGCCTTTTTATTATACTGTTGTATTTCTAAATACAATTCCACTAATTGCAGAATCACCATTGAGTTGTTCCAAGAGTGAGTTACAACATCACAAAGACTTTTGTAATTTATGTTTATCAGGTGCTGCATCTGGTTTCTCAAAAAGGCAAAGCTAGATAAAAATAAACAGTCCTGAAGCAAAGGAGGAAAGTGCCTTTTTAAAGTCAGTTGCCATGGAGACCCCTCGCAAATATGAACAGGCAAGTCTGTCAGGATCTGAGCTTCTGTTTGATCTGATGCCCTATCAATAATGCACCGTTAATCCGTTTCAAAGGCACAGGCTTATGAGCCAATGTCTGGCATGCATGAAAATTATAACACCTTCAGTTTGAATTATGCTATACAGCGCTTCTTTATCAGCTCAAAGACATTGTAAAAATAAATCCATATGAATTGAGTGGTTAAATCTTAATAAACGCAGTACTTCGCAAGCACTTTCAGAAACCTTCCACCTTCCCCAGCTCCACCTGCATAGATCTGCAACGGGTTATTAATGTATGCTATATTGTACAGCAGCAGCATATCTTTCTTGTTCACAGCAGCGTATCATGTATTGGCAGTAGTAAGTCCCGTACTTGCTCTGCAGCAGCACCAATAACAGCAGCAGCAGTGCAGCAGATCTATTCAAACATATCAACACTGTCATGTCCATTACCATGCAAAACACTCCAAGAGTTGTCATGACAGAACTATGATGCTATATGATTAGGGTTAGGTATCGTTTGAATAAAAAAAAATTCAGATTTCGCTTCTGCTTATCGATTCCTAATTTCGATTCCAAAAAAACTTAGATTTCATTCACATTTATTCTAAGTCTTATTGCAAAACATTTCATTGTGGCTGAATACCATGAACAAAAATCAACAGACTAAAGGAACTTTTGTCTATGGTTTAAAAATACCATATAAAAACAACTAGCCAAACTAATATAACTTTCAAGCATTATTAAAGACAAGTAAACACTCAGTAATTAAAAAAGAACAAATTAACAAATTAGCAATTGCACAAATAAATACAACTGAACAAAGATACAACTGAAATAAACAGATTTTCAGGTATTCAGGAACAGAATTTGTAATCAAATGTTAAATAACAGTTTAGTTTATGAATACAAAATAGGCTACATTACAAATATATAGTTACAAAAGTTATTCAGTCAAGAACAGCGAGTGAATTTTCTCTGTATCTTTTGTTGTTTGATTAACGTTATTATAGAGACGGCAGCATGACTATCAGGCTGCTGTCACTTTAAGAGCTGCACGGATCCAATACTGTTACACAAGTCTTCTTGCGCTTGAATGGTTTAAAATCACAATAAAATGTGCACAAAGAAAACGATAAGCGGAATTGAAATGCACGTTTCTTATCGAATCACCAATTCTTGCAAATTTGGAACCGGTTCTAAAATGGAAGCTGTTCTCGAGACCCATCCCGATTTATGATCAATGCACATACATAGAGCACATTGCATATGGTAAATGGAAACTCAAAAACACACCTCATTGGTTCAAACAAGCAGCTGGTTTGAGCTTCCATTTTTCATATTCACGATGTAACTTACGATATCTTTATGAACTTTTTTGTAGTGTCAAAGTTGTGTTGTAATGGATCAGAAATCTATCTCTATTTAATATATATACATATGTATATTTTAACATCTTAATTTGTGTTTTGAAGATAAACAGTCTTATGGGTTTGGAATGAATGGATGGATGTTTAATTGATGACCGAATACAAATTTTTGGGTGAACTAACCCTTTGTGGCGCCAGATTGTAAAACCTTCTTTAGTTCAAACAGGATCTTCGTCATCTTAATCTTCACTTTCATTGTAAGAGTGTATGTGAAAGGTATGAATATAAAGATTTCTGTCAGTATTAGATTTCCACATGAATTAGACTAGTGGAGGAGTGAAGGCTTGACACCACAATGTCTTTCAGGCCCTGGGGCGAAGGACATGGATCTAATCTTAACCCATGATGAGTTGTCCAAGTGTAGCCCTGGCAGACCTGTCTGTGAGGGGACAGCAAAAGATTGCAGTGCCAACAACCTCACTCTTTCTCTGTCTGCTGTCTTCATGCATGCCAAGTTGAATTCCCCTACATCAATTCTCCTCTAAGCAAAGTCACAAAAATGAAAGAACAGTCCTGCACCCATTAACACAAATGACCTTCACATTAGACAGAGTGTGAAAACTGTGCTGTCATAGTCAATACTAGACTTGTATCAGGGAATAAATCCCATCCACCTCATTGGTTCAATTCGTTTGCAGTGAAACGTTAACTGACATTTCACACAGACCAACACACAGAGCAAATGGATCCCGTCTGGGTGACCTTTGGAGAATTCATGTTTATTTTCAGACAGATTAAGGCCTGGGGATCCCCAAGTCAAAATTAATTGTGTGGATTTAGTGCAGCAGTTTAACAAAAAACAGCCAGAGTATATCATGCCTGGAAATCTCCAAACATTTTTGAGCTCTGCTGCAAATTATTTTACTTATGTGTGATGGATAAAGACAAATGACCAAGGGTGATCCGCTTTGTCGTCTTAACAAAGCAACAATGCTTCTTCTCGAAAGAAACAGAGAGCTTGTTGTTGTAGTTTTTTTTGTTTAGTATGTAGCCTATGTTGTGCTGGCTCTCATTGTCCTGATCCAGGCTACAGACCGCAGAGACCCTGAAAGAGACAGCCCGTCGCACTCCACATTACTCTCTTTGTTTTATTTTTCTCACGTTGTGGGGAGGGGGAAGGAGGGGAACGTTCTCTTTCAAAAACAAATCCAAACCCCCCCCCCCTTCTGATTGTGACCCACACAGACACTAAAGACACTCACTTATTCAGTTCAGTTTCTCCACAATTTTATTCTCCCTTTTGTGCTGTGTTTGCCAGAAAAAAAACATTATAATTAATAGATGGACACAGAGTTAACTGAAACTCATGTGATCCAAACTAGACTGGAAAAATCACTCACTATTTATTAAGGGGTTTTTACTGATCTTTGAAGCTCTGTTCCCAAAACAAGACTCTAAAAACAATGTGCGCATTGATATGCAACAGTTACTCCGACATAAAACAAAACAAAGTTAAATAATGGAGTAGAGGGCTTATTAAAGAGGAAAAATATATTTTTATACATTTTCTGAAGAAAATGCAAGTGCAATTTTAGGGTGGTTGCCAGGGCGTTGTTAAGTAGATGTTAAGGTGTATTGTGTGCTTTTTAGTGTGTTGCTGTATGGGTGCTAGGGTGTTCTGGGTGCAGGGTTGCCAGGTCTGTGCAACAAAAGTAGTCAAATGGCCAATCAAAAGTAGTAAAAAATGATATTTGTATGTCTGGAAATGTTTTGGGGGTGTTGGAGCGCCGAAATCGTACTTACGGGGTTGGAAATTACTGGTCCATCCCCAAGTTTTTACAATACTCTGATTCTTAGATTTGACTCGAGTCCTTCCATTGTACACTACTGTTTAAAAGTTTGTGGTCAGTACGATTTCTTTTTTCCAGTATGATTTTTATTTTAATATACAAATATATTATTTAGCAAGGATCAAAACTGGGATTTTATTAATTAAATGATCAAAAGTGACAGTAACACTTTTTTATTAAAAATTTAAAATACATTTTTAGATAATACAATTTATATAATTTAATAATATATATATAATGTTTTAATAAAAATGTAACATTTATTTGAAGTTTTTTATTTATTTATTTTGAAACAGTTCTTTCAACCGTTCTACTCATCAAAGAATCCTGCAAAAAAAATGGATCACGGTTTCCACAAAAATATGATGCAGCAAAACTGTAATAAGAAATATTCCTTCAGAACTAAATCAGCATATTAGAATTATTTCTGAAGGATCATGTGGCTGTGAAGAGTGAAGTAATGGCTGCTGAAAATGCTTTGCAATCACAGGAATAAATTAAATTTTTAAATACATAAAAATAGAAATCTGTAATAATTATAATAACATTTCACAATATTACTGCTTTTACAGTACCAAATAAATTAAGCCTTGGTGAGTAACATTAACAAATCTTACTTACACTAAAGTCTTACCGACTAAAGTCATTAGTGTTTTTAAAGATTAACTAATCTTTAGTTAGTAATCTAGATGTAAAAACAGCTGAAATGAGCATGAGAATTACATATTTAGTACAGGGCAACACAGAAAACTTTAAAAATATGGTACTAAAATATATCGCACATCCAGTCGCTTAAAACCATTTTTTCCTCAACACATTTAGCAAGATTCAAAGTATTACTCCATAGAAGAGCAGATCAGCTTACACATAATTTAATATTCAGGCGGTGTGCTGGTTCAAATGTATTAGTAATAGTAAAAATGATCCTTAGCAAGCACCACTAACAAAACAATGATGTAAAAAATCTCAGATTCAGTGTATGGTTCAACTGGCTGCCCAGAGGACATGAAATATAACACATTCAGCATTGCACAACCAAGCATTTCATTATAAGCATTTCAAATGGCCTTGAAGTGTTCAACATCAGCAATTGCTGTAGCTGAAACATCCTTTATTCATAGCAAAGATGGATGGAAAACGACAGCTAGGGAATGACTGACTGATTCCACTGGAGAGGAATCAAAGCAAACCCACAAAGGCAAAGCGATCTTCTAGTTATAAATAAAGATCCGCTATAGCTGTTTTCTCTGGATGAAACACAAGCCTGCGCTGAGATTCTTTCTATGCAAAGTGTTCTCACCATTCCATTTGAAATGGAAAACAAAAAGAAACAAACAAAATGTGTTCCATTTTTCATAAGCTACTGCAGCATTCGCTGACTGGGTTTTATATAACCGCTGATTAAATGCAATGGGAACATACAGAACTGTTGCTTCATGGTGAAGCCTGCCCTGATGATTCAATTTTGCTTCACAGTCCCAGCAGGAAACTCAGTAATCTTTCTAACAGAGCTCGCTGTGATCCTCCTGAAACATCTGATAAATATTACTAGATCTCAGGACTCGCATATCAAAGCGCAAAAATTACCAACAAGTGGTCCAATGCAAATAAACATGTTCTGCTTCCCACATGAGATTAGTCAGTCTGAAGGGTCATTAGATGATTCTCATGAGAGCTCATCAGAAGTCCATCACAAACCCAGAAGTCATTTGGAAGAATTGCAGGAAGCTCATTTAAGTATATTTACGTTTCAGCGTTAGTAATTGGGGACAAGAGCCTGTGTTATTTAAAGAAAAAGGCCAACGTCAACATAACGGAAATTCTCTGCTGCCAGGGTGAAAGTTCGGGAATTATTTCACTTCTGGGAGGCTGTTTTGAGGAGAAGAGTCTGAGCAGACATATCCGGCATTCTTTGCACTGTTGTGAGGAAAACAAACTGCTTTAGAACAAAACAAGAGAATATTTCCTGTCAAATGTCAAATCAAAGTGTTGGATTTAGTTCATATTGTGTTGTATGCATATGACAGATGAAAAGGCACAAAATTGGATCTTAAAGCACCTCACAGGTGGCAGTGACATAGAGAATTGATCCAAAATCATGCGTGAGCTATAGTAGAAAGGTAAACTGGGTCCGACACTTTAATGTCATTCACAGCCACACATGATCATAAAACGCAGGTCCATTCACTGACAACCACTAAATCGCTAAAGGTCGGAAAGCCACTTTAAGTATCTGTGGATCATGTGTTTGCTAAGAATTTGCATAAAACCCTTCTCAATGTTATTAAATCATCAATGGTTTATCACCTCAGTCTGCCAGCTCTCCTTCAAATAAATGACTTCTGGTAGCTTTTTTGCTTCCAATCGCTGTCGATGTGAACCTTTTACTGAGAAGCATTAAAATGTAAGCATTAAAAGCATTGAGGTATTATGACCGCATCAGAAAAAGTGAATTGGTGAGTAAAATCTATGTGAATCTAAACAAACTATACATTTTATAGGAAAAAAAGTGAATTGCTAAAAAATTTGCAAGCGTGCAAACTATCAACTGTTTAAGTGTTTTTAAAGGAATAGTTAACACAAAAATAAAACCTGTCATCATTTACTCACAATATGTTGTTCCAAACTTGTATGACTCTTTCTGCAGTGGAAAAGAAAGTTTTGGTGGACACTGAATGTCATCATGTTCCACAGATGAAAAAGTCATACTGTTTTGGAACGACATCAGTGTTGAGTAAATGATGACAGAATTTTCATTTTTAGGTAAAACTTTCCATTTAAAACATCTTAAAAATGCAGTGACAGAGTCTTACCATTTGAATTGCTTGGCTCCCATTTTGGCACTAGAGTTTCTAGCCCTCTGCACTACGTTTATTCATCAATAGGACATCAAGAAGTTTAGAAATCACCATCGTTCTTACAGACAACTTCTTTAGAGCCCTGTCTCAGCACACAGCGTCTACAGCGTTACCACTCGTTTGCTAACTAGCTCCTCTTTATCACCGTGCTTGAAACTGACAGCAGATCCTATGTGGAAGTTCAAAGCCTCTTCAGATGCACTTGATGTTGTCCATATGGAAATCCTGTTTCAATCCGTCTACAGTGACAGGAGAGAGAGACACTGCTCTGTCACCAAGGCAGCTGCATCCTGCCCCCTCCTCTCCTTCTCTCTCCGGCTGTGAGTTGGGCTAATTATTCCTCTTCTCAGTTCAACCTGTTCACAGGCGGCTGCTTTACTCCGTAAAGCTCTCCATCGCTGAGATCTGCATGTCCCTGTCTTGTTCTCGTGCTCTCTCCCTCACTAGCTCCTCTTTTTCTGTGCGAAGATGTCAGACTCGGTCCGGCCTTTCTCTGTTTACCCTCCCCCTCCAGCCCTCCCTCTATTTCATCTTCTTTTTCTCTGCCCTGCCTCTCTCCCCATCTGTTAGAATCAGTATTTTGACGGTGGGGAGCTGGTATATTGTGGATGGGCACAGATCTGCTCTGGACAGTTTGCACATCTATCTATCTATCTATCTATCTATCTATCTATCTATCTATCTATCTATCTATCTATCTATCTATCTATCTATCTATCTATCTATCTATCTATCTATCTATCTATCTATCTATCTATCTATCTATCTATCTATCTATCTAAAACTGTTCAAAAGTTTGGGGTTGGTAAGAACTTTTTTTTTAATTGTTCTCTCAGGCTCACCGAAGCTGCATTTATTTGATCAAAAATACAGTGAGAACTGTAATATTGTGAAATTTAAAATACCTGTTTTCTATTATAATATACAGTATTTTAAAAAGTAATTTATTTCTGTGATGGCAAAGCTGAATTTTCAGCATCATTACTCCAGTCTTCAGTGTCACACGATCCTTCAGAAATCATATGCTGATTTGCTGCTCAAGAAACATTTCTTATTATCAATGTTTAAAACATATGTGCTGCTTGATATTTTTGTAGAAAACTGTGATATTTTATTTAAACGATTCTTTGATTAATAGAAAGTTACAAATAACAGCATTATAATTGAGCATTGAAATATATTTTTTGTAACAATGTAAAATACTTTACTTACCCTTTAACTCAATTTAATGTACTAATATCTTTCAAATAAATTTGAAATACTGACCCCAAACTTTTGAATGGTAGTGTACTTCTGATTTGACGTCATTCAGGAATAAGTTCTTTCACAGAAAATAAAACACTTTCGCATTACTTTTTTGCCCATATTAGCTAATAATATTTGCACATAAACATTTTTATGCAATGTTTTACTTAAACTTCACACAGAATTTGAAATCAAATATCGTATTATTAATTGATTGGGCTGCTGGTAGATTTAGTAACTGATTCAAAAGAGAGCAGATACAGTTGTCCAAATCTTGGCTAATTTATCAGCCTTGCTGATATATCCGTCAGTCACACTTACAACATTTTCACAGTACTATTTAATAAAGATTGTAGTGAACAGAATGCGATTGGGACATGGTGAGATCCAAACCTGCATGTCACTCACATGACTCAAAGTTGAACTGTTCTGTACAAATGGATTTCATAAGTATCAGAAATACCAATGCCATTATAAAGTGTGAATAAGCTGATGTGAATAACTACAGTAATCCTACTTCTCCCTAAAACGCCCAGTGTAAACGCCCATAAATATATACTGTATATATAAGGGTCAATTACAAAGTTTATAAAAGCATTTAAGTTTAAGCATGACTCCAAATGTACCCTCATCTTATGTACCCAGCCCTTATAACAACTGTAAATCACCATCAACTAGCCTACAGGGCAATGAGCTATTCAGATCAGTCAAGATTTGACTGATCAAGTTCCTCTTAACTTCAGCACAAGTCACTGACCTAGACAACGTCCTAGAATAGTTTCTTACATAACACTCATGTTATGTGAATACATTTAAAGGGGTCATGAACTGCATTTTTTATTATTATTTTATAATGTTAGTATGATTTTTACATATAAAAAAATCACAAAATTTAGAATTATTATTTTAGCCCATTTTCTACCCTGATTTTAGCCTCTTATTTGAACGCTCTGTTTAAAGGGGCGTGTCTGCTGTGAGACTTCAGTCTTTTTTTGGAACTCTCTCAGACTTTTACTACGTTTTTACTATTACAGCTGTTGAGATTAACTAATTGTGAAAAGTGTTGATTATAGTATTATATTTAGATTTATTCCCGTCGCATGAAAGGTTTCAGTGATGAGCATGTAGCCGATCACGGACATGTTGAGCGCATGAATGCAGTGATCTCATCATTGCAACTCGATTTCTGCACTCTCACGAATGCTTTCATCACAATTAACAGTGCAAACACGATGTAAATAAGAGATTTCAAAGACTCTACAATGAAATGTGGAGTCATTTCGGTATATATTTACCGAACAAACAAATAATGCCCTACTGAGACATTTACAAAGTAAAAAATAAATATAAATAAATAAATAAAAAACCTTTCCTAGCATTTGGATCCTTTGGAAGGTAATGTTATATTTAGTCCAGTGATCCGGTATCTCTCTCATCTCACTAACACGCCAGTGGGTGGGGCCAAAGATGTGATGATGTAGAAGTAGGCGTTGATCTGCAGAGGCAGTCTTTCGTCATACTATTATGTCTTAAAATCTGAAACAAGTTGTTTTCTGAGCTTGGATTTATTAAAAGTAGTTTATGGACTAATAAGGAAGTTTTGAATTCTGAAACTTACAGAATGTTTTTTTAAAGTACATTGTCCTCTTATATGTCAAAAGATAAAGGAAAATTTGATTTCTCGATTCATGACCCCTTTAAAGACACCTTCAAAAACGCATAATGACTAAGCGTACAAATGATGTTCTTTTGGTGTTCTTTTGGATAATCAGGTACTGAATCAGCTCCTTCAGCTAAAAGACCCACATAAAAGGACAGACACATTTTATGGTTTTCAGTGGCAAATCATGATGATGCCTCAGAGAAAACCAGCGGGCAGCAACATCTCAGGCTTTACAAAACAAGCCTTTACAAAATCCTCGTGACAGCCTCCTCCAGCCAATCTATGTGTTTTCCTCTCATAAAAGCAGAGAGAATAAAGAGAAGGGGTTGTGATAACATGTTTTTGTGCATTTGGTAACTAAGAGATATGGTGAAAACTGATGACACTGAAGCAAATGATTCTCAGCTGAATGTATTCTCAATTTATAAGCTTATACTGTATCTACATCAGCATCTTGTTTTCTACTTATCTGCACTTTTTGACCTTATTTCTTTCAGTACTTACAATTATGTTAATGTTACAATTCACATTTACAGCTTTGACTCCAACTTTATTAGACTTATTTACTTTTTTTACTTTTATATTTTATATATACTTTTATATCCCTTCTATATGTTCAAACTATTAGTTAATTCAGTGTAAAGTAATATACAGATGGGGTGCATTTTATTTAACCATCAATATTCAGAATTTACCCAGTGGATCTTGCTTCTGTCTCCTCTTCAAATGACCCCTTCTGTCCCTCATATTGCTGGACCAATGCTCGGACACTCCAGCAGGGGTTCTCACTGTCCTCCTCAATACTGCAGCCACGACTAAGAGCAAAAAAATAATAATAATAAAAATGCAGAGAGATTAGAAACTGTAAAATGCTGTTTCAAGGATGGATGATTTTTTCATTTGTAAGCTAAACGGATTGACAAGCCTCTCTCAAATATTTTTCAGAATTCTGGCCTGTTTCAGGCTTATGCAAACTATTTTCAAAGCTTCAACAAAGCATATTAGAGATTGTTGCTAGAGATGACAGCAAAGCATAAGTTGAGGATGAAACTGCAAATCAGATTTTCCATATGCTGCCTCTGAACTGAGAGGCAATACCCTCAGACAGCAGCAAGAGGGCATCTGTTTATCTGTTAAAGAAACAGTTCACTCTAAAATGAAGTTCTTTTTTTAAAATCATCATTTACCCATTGATGTTAGAAATGCAAAAGTAGACATTTTAAACAATGTCCTGATTGGTCTTTTCCATGCATTTGCAATGAATGGGGACTGAAGCTTTCAAGCTTCAAAAAGGCTGCAAAAGTACCATAAAAGGATTATAAAAGTCCAAAATGTATGAATTTATCACTGATAACATTTCACCGACTCAATTGCTTTATTCATGAACAGGACATTATTACTCTCATGTACGCATCAAGAAGAGCAAGGGTGGATGTCAAGATTTTCAGTGCATAATGACGTCAATTTACATATAGTTGACAATATGAGGGTGAGTAAATGATAACAGAATGTTATTTTGGGTGAACTATTCTTATAAGCAAAGCTAATGAATCTTCTTAAAATGAGAAGGAGAGCATGTCCGAACTTCCGCTTAATACTGTAAAGCAGTGTTGTATAAAGTACTAGAAAGCAATACTTGAGTAAAAGTACAAGTATTGTACTAGAAAAAGACTTTGGTAGAAGTGAAAGTTACCTTTTAGAATATTACTTAAGTAAAAGTCTTAAAGTATCTGATATATACTGTACTTAAGTATCAAAAGTAATTTTCTGATATTTAATGTACTTAAGTAATTGAAGTAAAAGTAAAAGGTTTTTTTTTTTTGATTATGCGTTGAATTCAGCGATCATGGAATCGCGAAAAACTGGAGGGACTGTGTAGCCTGTACTGTAGGCTACTTGTGTTATCGTTTATCTCCCACTGCATGTACCTTTAGCTGTAAAAAAAAAAAAAATTGCATCACAATAATTGTATTGTGATTGTCACTAACATTTTTGTAATTAAACTGAATTTTATTAGGTTTAGTGACATGTTACAATGTTTATAATTTCTGGTAAGCTACGCTTTTTTATTATTTCAATTCAATTCAATTGTGATTTGATTTAATATTGACTCATTTGTATAAATATTAGGTAGGCTACTCAAGATCTGCGTTAATTTTTCTAAAAAAAAAACAACAACAACTCCCCTAATGCTGTAAACATACAGAGAGCCCTAGCTTGTAGTAGGCTATTATTTAAGGTTAAAAATAATTAAATAGAATGCGTTTTTTTTATTATAATAAAAACTTTAATGATATAAGTAAAAATATAATAAATATGTAATATAGAACACATATTTAGCAAAATACTCTCTATAGCTATTTTTAGTCTTGCCAACTGTGCTATAGCCTATTATTAAATGGCTTTCCTGAGGTAAATGTGACATAATTGTCCTCCAGCTATGTTATTGACCTCTTCACGCTGATGAAAAACACTTATTGATCGATATTATGTATGAGGAACATTACGGTTCAAACAAGCATTACGCTGAAATAGAGCGAGCGCCGTGCGTACTGCAATCTAGGAGCAGTGATTCGCCAAACCTCCCTTATTGTAGTCGCACACATTTCTTCTGATTTTATTTTGTAGTAACGAGTAACGAAGATGCTTAGTGGAAATATAGCGGAGTAAAAGTATACATTTTATCTAGGAAATGTAGTGGAGTAAAAGTGAAAGTTGACATAAATTTAAATAACGAAGTAAAGTACAGATACATGAAATTTCTACTTAAGTACAGTAACGAAGTATTTGTACTCCTTTACATTACAACACTGCTGTAAAGAACAGTTCCTCTACGACAGCAATTCTACTTCAATGAATAAAAGTTTACAAAACTCTATTGAAGAAAGAGAAGGAGAGAAAAGGCACAATATATGTACCTCCATTCTTGTCGTAGATGGAAGACTGAGCGGCCAGGGCGTGCGGCATCCTGCCTGGCTGCTGCCAGTGCTGCTGCTGCATTCTGGGCCATGGCCATGGTGGAATGAGGCCTGTGATTGGCTGAGGAGCCAGTGGAACTCCTGCCTACACTAGCTCCAGCTCTGTGACTGGCTGATGCGGAGGGTTTAAAATGTGCAGCCAGAGCGAGGATGAGCCTCATGGCGGATTTCAGGTTCCCCTCCACAATGTCTTTGAGGACAGAGAGAAAGAAATAAGTAGGTCTATCAGCTTAAGTGTGATTAAGAGTCTGCTCTGTAACTCACCCCTGGCAGACGTCTGTGGCATCCTGATCCGTTTGGATGACACAAACTGCAGAACCTTCTCCACATTCTGCTTCTTCTCCTGATCGTCCCGTGGCACATAATGAATGCCATCCAGCAGCTCACCAGCTTGCCAAATAAATAAAACACATCTCAATACCAAGATGTGCATTGTATTAGAGTCTTGCAATAATTGTGGTATATGATGTATAGACTTACCCACTATCTCAATGAGGTGTGCCAGGACCACACCATCTCTGAGATCCTGTCGTAGATCACTCACAGGTTTCAGTCCAGGCTTCTTCCTCAGCTGTGCATTAACCCAAGACACATAGGCAGCCAGTTGCTGCTAGAAAGACAAACATGTCATAGATGTGAATGCAAACTTGGTTATAGTCTATCGCTCAAGGGCAGATTGGGCAAGTACCCCCAAGTAATTTCACAATTACTTCATTATTTGCTTTTTCTTCTTAGCATTATTTGCTTTTTGCAATGTGTCCACCGCGTTGTTGTAACATCGTTCTATTAATGACTCTATGTACTGTTAAACTGCATCCCAGAAAGACATTCATTATTAGTGCTGACGGTCCTGGTGGAGAGGTTGCACAGGATGTGCCTGTGTTGATACCCACTAGGATACCCGTTGTCAAAAGAAATTTATGCCTCAGTGCTCAAGAAGCACCAACTTTGACAGGCCAAGTCCATCCCCATTCACCCCCGCCGGTCAGCATCACCCGGGTTCAACGCATGGATTAGTCTGACTTGCACTTTCTCTGCCTGGTCACAAAAGGACAGCTTAACTCCCCACGCTCACGCTTCCTCTTCAGCAAATACATGTAGGAACACATAAAGACTGCAGTGAGGTTTGCCGCAGTTCTTCCCTCTGGCAAATGTGCTGTGCACTGAACAAAATATGATTTTTTTTTTTTACAGTGAAGAAAAATGTGGGGTGGTGCAGGAAAAAATACAGCAGGTGGAAAAAGCGTTTTCTTATGTGAGCTAAATAAGCCCAGCAATAACTTTATGATACAAACAAACCATAAAGGTATCATAAAAGTCGTCCATATGACTCATATTTCAAGTCTTATAAAGCCATACAATGGCCGAAATTTGCATGCTATTCACTGATAATATCCCCCACAATTGAGCTGTTATCCAATGCGACAGAAAGCCGTGAGTTGAACATGAGAACCTCTATTGAAAGAGGTCTATTGAAATGTCTTCAAAATGTCTCTTTCTGTGTTAAAAAAGGGCTTTTGCAGTAAATGAAAACGAAAAATGTAAGTATGATTTTTTTTTATTATTTTTTTATTTAGCAAGGATGCATTAAATTGATCAAATTTGACACCTTTGAACTTTCTATTTTTACTTTCTACAACTGTTTTTTTTCATTCATTGATGATGATAATAAGAAATGTTTCTTGAGCACCAAATCAGCATATTAGGCCGCATTTACATTACATGGTTCAAGTGACCCAATTCAGATTTTTTCCTCCCATGTTATTGCAGTTGCTGCTGCAGAGCAAGTACGGGACTTGCTACTGCCAATACATACATGACACGCTGCTGTGAGCAAGACATGCTGCTGCTGTGCAATAATACATACACGAATTACCCATAGCAGATTTATGCAGGTGGAACTGGGGAAGGTGAAGGGTTTCAACTGCTACAGCAAACGCTAACCAAGTATTTGAAGGCTTCGCACATGAGCTCATGGCTACTGATACAGCAGGAACCAATCAGCTGTGATCTAGAGAGAATGATGTGAATGCAAACAGGTTGAGTTAAGGACCTATTAGTATGCGCCATCTAGATTTTCATGACAGATCTTTGTATACATTGGATATGGGTCACTTTTAAAAGAAGATGTAAGCTGGACGTCACAAAAAAAAAAAAAAAAAAATGGAAATGTGGAAATGCAGTCTTAGATTGATTTCTGAAGGATCATGTGACCCTGAAGACTGATTACATTTTAAAATATATTCAAAGAGAAAACAGTTACTTTAAATTGGAATAATATTTATACTACTGTTTTTACTGTATTATCTGAAGGGGGTGGATTGGAATCCACTGCTGCTTCAATGTATATGTAATGAGTGATTATAATCAAGGTATCAATCAATATTTTTCCTTCTAAATATCAAATGAGTTGAATGACTTCTCTGGAGATTTTACTTTGTTATAGAAGTTACCAGTGTGATTACTGAAATGTTCTTTCCATGTATTCTTTAATGTCTGTATTTGATATCTGAATGCAACAGTGCTTGCTTATTTAGCCCAGCTTCCAGAAATGAAATAGGGAATTGTTTTGTGTTTGAGAAAAGTCTTCAAAGTGTTAAAACATATAGGGGTCATGAAGCCAATAGTTTAAGGGACCATTTCTTTGTTAAAGCCTTACTTTCCAGTTAGACTAAAGTGTAGCTCTCCTTGAGAGAAAGAACGCATTACCTTGATGTTTTGAGAGGACTCTCCTGTTTAAAGTTAGAGCCTAGCCAAATCCAACCTTGAAAAAGCTGTGTGTCGGTGTGTGTGTGTGTTAGTCTTTTTGGTTGCAGGTTAAGGAACCACTGGCATTATTGGAGATTGACTGAGTTGTTGTTTGGGACACGACGTGCCTAACTTCAGGGTCCGAGTGTCAACTGCATAATCGATGGAGATATGCTTCCGTCTTTCTGTATATGTGTGGAAAATTACTATGTTTATCTATTTCTTAGCCAATCAGAAACTGCAATCTGAAGCAAGGACGTAGCTTAGACCTTGGTGAAGGGTATAATTGCTGTGATCTTTGTAACTGCGGCCTACGAACTCCTTGTGAGTCTTGAAGCTGACTTCTGCTGATGAAACTGCAAACTATCTTCAGTAAAACTTTACTTCAATTTACCATAATTCTGACTCCGGGTCTTCTTTAAACATCTGGTCCTCGGGTCCTAAACTGTTACCCTCTAACATATCTATCAAATAAATGCAGTCTTGGTGAGAATAAAAAAACCTTATCGACCCCAAACTTCTGAATAGTGTATGACCGAAATTGAACATATTGATGCCAAGTGTCACTCCCTGACAAAATACAGTCTGCTATTATTCTAAAACTGTGGGGAAACTTTTCCTGGGGCCTCAATAGGGGTGGGCGATATCTCGATATTTACGATATATCGAGATATTTTTTAAACTCGATATGGATTTTGACATATCGTATATATCGATATATTGTTTATATTTAATTCTGATTTCGCCAATTTGCTTGTTTGCCTTCTCTGTGCTGTGCTCGCCCCCGCCCTCGCGTGTTGTCTCATTCAAGTCCCCCGAGTCCGGTCAGGCACATCAATCTTTCCCCGCCCAGCGAGTGCTTGAAGTGCGTCAGAAACAGCGCGCGCGCGCGATCAGTTGTTGTTGGTATTTTTTTGTGTAGCGTCGCCTCTCGCCGCATTGCTTTTGTTTGAGGGCGCTTAACACACTCACACTTAACATGCTCCCCTAGAAACGGGCCTGGCAGCTCGCGCCAGCTCTAGACACGTTCAAAGTTTCCTGATTGTGACGGATGGCCGAATTTACATGACACATTATAAATTAGCATTAGCCTAAGTTACCTATTCTGCTATATACATTGCCGAAAAGAAGAGAAGAAGATAAAGGTGGATAAAGACAGAGGTAAAGTGATGTAATGAATGAACAGTTTATCTAATTGCATAGTAGTCAGATACTATAATTTAATGGCAGTTATTTTTACCTTAAACTTTATGCTAGCAGTTGTTCTGAGTTCCCCAGAGGCCCCAGACAGTGTGATTTTGTAACAATCATGTCAATTTTTAGATGCATTTTTATCAGTTTTTTTTAATTAATGTTTTACTCTACAGTTGTGCAGTTTTTGGGGGATATATGGCATTTTTTTTATTTATTTGCCAAAATTAGTAATGATATTTCTATACAGGTTTATTAAAAATAGTGCAATATGTATTATTTCTTCCTTTATTTTACAGTTAAATTATTATTTTTGTATACAGGGATTTTTTATTTTTTTATGTTGCAGAAGCACTTTGTTCCTACATGAACAGCCTACCAATTTGCACTTCAATAAAAAAAGACTGTGGTATTTGGCATATTTGTTTTTGCAGTAGTTTTTGGGGGGTTATTTTTCCTGTAAAGATATCGAGATATATATCGTATATCGAGATATAGCAAAATATATCGAGATATATTTTTTGCTCCATATCGCCCAGCCCTAGGCCTCAACCTCCCAACCAAAATCTAGTAGGCTAGTTCTAGTAGTTGTGTCATGACATGTGCACAGTCAAAAAAAACACATGCACAAAATGAGCTTTGCATGTTTTTCACAGGGACCCTTCATGCACCAACTGTGCACAGTAGTGTTTATTGATTTGCCACATGGTGGGCTGAATAACACAATGCAAGCTCTGTCTGAAGCATATCTGTCTCACTTCAATCTAACAGTGGCCCAGAGTGACAGGCTTCTCAGGAAGAACAACTAACACAGAGAACATTCAGCACAGATCCAGAGTAAGATGCTGACTGTGCTGTAAAACTGGAAGGTAGCAATAGTTTTGTGCAGCCAGCTGTACAAATGAGCTGTCTGCTCCCACAGCGACACTACAGATGGATATATCTCCATCACTGCGCTGTATTCTCACCTTATTCTAGGTGGAACTGACAGCTGGGATTCATAACAAAAAATCAATGATGGTTTGAGAACAGTGCTTGATGGTTTAATGGTTACAGCCGCAGGGCAGGCAGATGTAGAAGCACTCATCCTTAGGTAACATCAGTAGGGAATGTCTGATGATAGTGCACATAGTTAGAAATGGAATAATATGCTTAACACCTCCTCCCACATGTAACACCACTTATAAGAGCATGATGATATAGCCTAGTAATCTTTTATTGTGCAAACTGTGGGTTTTATGCCATAATTTATCATTTACTGTTCAATGTTCATAATTAAAACATTATTTTCAAAGCATTATTAATGCAATTGTAATTCAAGTGTAAATGCATTTATACCGCATATATATTATATACCTCTGTGGCATTAAACAGTCTCTATAAATGCAATATAATAGGATTGTGTCTCCCATTGTTTAACAGATGTCAAGATTATCCTTCACTCAGTTTGGAAGTCTTATGGACTGTTAATGACATGTTACTGCTAACAAGCTACTAAAATTAGCGCTTTTATTGTACAAAATGTGGTCTATATGGCATAATGTGTTTAATTGTTTTTTACTTATAATTTTATTTCATTTTATTTTTCAATATTTATGATTTCATGTTTAAAACATTATTTTCAAAGCATTATTTCTGCAATTGTAATGCCTTTGTAAATACATTTGTATCACATAATTTATACATATATTTACAATTGTGAGGCATTGAAGGTTTCTATGAATGAAAGATTAATGGGATTGTGTCTCACATTGTTTAACAGTTGTCAACACTATCCTTTTCTCTGTTTAAACATCTCATGGACTGTTCCTAGCATTTTACAGCTAAAACACTTACTGAAACTATCACTTTGTTGTGTAAACTGTTGTACACATGCCGTAATTTACAGTTTGTTGTTTTTATTGATAATTTCAGGTTTCAATATTCATAATTTCATATGTAAAACATTTTTAAAGCATTATTTTTGCATCTCCAATTCCCATTAAAATGCATGTATATACAGTACATAAATATCTATACATATGTTTATGTTTTGAGTGATTTAAACGGTCTGTAAATGCATTGTAGGCTAAATATACAACTTCTGCGCAGTGTACACATGACACAAGGCTACTATTACTGCTGTTTACCAATTAAACACTGACGGTAAAACTAATTTATACGATAAAGTGTCTCACAAGCATCAAATACTACATGAAAAAAGCAGCTATCTGTTGTTCTACAGTAACATCTCATAGAAGGCGCAAACAATGCCGTCGCACTCTTCAGAGTTTCATACGTGAACGCCTTTTAAGTTGCGATAGCTACTGTGTTTTACGACTTATCAGAACTCAAATGAGCAAATGAAAAGAATGCACGTGTAAACAGGCATGAGGGTTTATGAGTTCAGTAGTATCAGTACCTCATTAGGACCCTCCTGCAGCACGTCAAGCAGATTTCCTTTAGACAGGGATGCGATCATTCTTCTGACTTCTCATCAAGGTGAGAGTGCGCGAGGGGGGGAAATGGTAACGTCCTTACTCAGCAAAAGCGTTTTGACCGCATATCGGTGGAACTGAGGTAAACAAAGGAAACTACAGAAAACACCTCAGCCAAGGCAATGGCCATATGTGCCACCCCGTTAGTTCGCTAGACCTGAAACAGGATACGAGGTGGACGCGGATGGGGAGGAGAACAACTGCGCATGCGTCCGCAGCAGCTGCTCCGCGGTCGTTATGGCGACGCGTGAGCTTACGTTGGCTGTTTTACTGTCTCCCGCTTATGCGCTGTAAAGTCTGGTCTGGGACAGTGGAAAATTCATATTGTAGCTATTATAAATAATTTCTCATTTTAAGTCCACTTAAAACTTGATGAAAGTAAAGCACAGTAGATGGGCTCTAGTCTGGATATCACACTCTGTAGTGTAGTCCCTCCTTTTTTAAACCAACACCTCAGCACAATATGTAAGAAATCATGATGTGAAATCTTAAAATGTGTAAGCAGTTTACTCTGGGTTCATTGTGTACAACCCCATTAGACCACATCCTTCCTGCCTGCCTCATGCTTCCTGCTTCTGCCTCTATACTTTTTTGGTTTTTAACTAAAAATCAAATCCACAACAATAAGCTATTTTTATATATATATATATATATATATAAAAAAATAGCTAATTGTTGTAAGTTTGATTTTTAGTTTAAAAAAGTACACACGCGCGCGCGCCATATACAATTTGGGCATTATGGTCGTTCTATTTTTTTTTATTAAATGTCCACATGTCTCCCTCATAGACAGTAATAGAAAGTTCTCCCCCTGCTGTAAGAACTGCAGCTGATAGGGTCAAACTGAAACATGACTCGAAATTGTCAATAAATAATAATAATCCCCATCAATTTGTTAATAGTGGGAAGCCCAAACATGTCGTCTAAACAATAAATATTTTGTAGACAATTAAATAAATAAGCTGTATTGAGTACGTGACTTTATTAAAAATTTAATTCTCTTTTTTTGGTGCAAACTGTATGTAATTTATAGCCTATTTTAATTTATATTTACTGATTTTATCATTTATATTTATAATTTTCATTTATCTTTTCATGTTTTAATTTTCATTAATTAGCCTAATATTCATATTTTTTCAAAGCATTGTTTTGTCCATTTTAATTCCTGCGTTAATTTATTAATTTCATATATTATAGCAATACATAATAATCAGTATACATGCATGATATACAGAATATTAATATCTTCTGTGCAGTGTAAATGGCACAATGGCTTTTATTTATCTTTATCATCATCATTATTTATTAAAAAAAGTAAAAATTATATAATTTGAAATGATTTTATTGATAGTGATAAAAGCAGATAATCTTTTGTAGTCAGTTAAGTTAAATAAATGAGCTCTACTGAGGTTTACTTCTGACCTGTCTTCCATTTTTATATGTGATCATCATACTTAACTTAAAGGTTTCTCCACAAATGGTGAATGCAGCATCTTGCTAAAATGTTGTAAAGATAAGCTGGTTAAACACGTTCTCAGCAGCCTCTAACTACTTAGCGTTAGCATTCATAACAATCTATCAGAAAGCAATTCTTAAAGTTTGAGCGACCTACCTTAGGTTTCTCACGTTTTCTTGACGATATCATCAGCAAGTTTGATCTGCATTCATATAAATACAGTAAAATTTCCGCCAGCAAAAGTAAATCGCTGCAGCCGACTCACTCCTTAACTTAGTTTCTATGGTTACTAGACACAGTGGCACGTGCGCGAAACAGCCATTGGTTTGTTCATTGCGAGTTTAGATTGTTTCAATAACTGACATTAAAAGAGAATGTAAATTCAACAGCGCAAGTGTTTTCAGTCATCCATGTCGTTATGAAAGGATAAGTTTACCTTTACCCTGTGCTGTGTGATTTTTTTTTTTATCGTATTAGTGGTGTCTGTCTCCCCCTGCCGTAAAAGATGCGAACTGTAAAGTTGATATTTGGGATGTCCAGTCTCCTGACATTTTTTTTATTTAAAAATAAATCCAATATGACGAATGTTCAGCTGTTGTACATTTGTTTATTGATACAAAAAAAAAAAAAAATTGCACAAGAAACAACCATACAGTATATAGTAACAAAATTTAAAAATATATAAATTTGTCAATAATTATAAACCTTATCGGCTTCCGATGCACAGGAATACAGCATTTAGCACATCAGGCTCACTGCATGTTAAAGACAATATTGGCAATCTGACATGCTAGTTATTGACTGGAACAGCGTTTGAGTTGATTTGGATTATATTTCATATAGATCAAAAGAAAGTCACAGTCTAAAATAATCTAAAAACAAACAATTTACAAAATGATACGCAAAAGTTAATACAGAATCCAGTGTCTCCACTCAACCTGGAAAACTTTTTCAAGCATTTCTAAGCACCTTTCAATATTATTTCATATCTTTTTTCTTTTGCTTAATGCATGCAGAGCTCATTTTTTTTCTCATGTGCTTGTTTTGTCAAAAATACTTGTCCAGATACACATCCAATGTTTTACTTGACTTAGTCTTATTTCTCTTTGCACACAATTTCTCAGTGCTGCATTGAATGTAGATACATTTGCGAAGACACTTTAGCTTCCAAATAATGCTATACTTCACATTTTTTTATTATACTTTTTAGTTTTAATTGAGATTTAGATCATATTTATTTTCACATTTACGTAAATATTTCAGACCGCATCATACTGATATTTCAAGGGATATAACTCCACTTGGCACATACATACACACACGGGCACCTTTGCTATTACATAACATAAATTACATGGATTTTAACAAGAGGCGTATACTTAACATGTAAATTACATACTGCCCATTGCTTTTCTTTATTTTTTGTAAAACTAGAGCTGTTGAAGCACACAGTGAAAGCTTCAAGTACCGCAGAACTGATCTATGTCTCGAGAGCAGAAGTTAACACTCATCGCTCACAGAATGTCTTTCCATGTGTCTGTTTATCATCAGTTTTTTTAAATATATAGTGGGGAGGTTATGGAAGTGTCAGGCCATGCTGGGTTTGGATTGACTAGAAAAACAATGACAGTGGGTTATCGAGATCTTTTAGGTTTATCATGTTTGCTAAAATTGAAAATACTAGTGCTGTCAAATCAATTAATCACATCTAACATAAAGTTTTTAAATATATAACATATATGTGTGCTTATATATATTTATTTACACATACATATACTATATATATATATGTGTGTGTGTGTGTTGTCAAATCGATTAATTGCGATTAACTGAATGAAAAGTTTTTGTTTATCTAATATACAGTATGAGCATATATATTATATTTATATATATTATATATATATGTGTGTGTGTGTGAGCATGTACACACACACATACACATATAGATGCATACATAAATGGCTGTGTACACACAAATACATATACACTGTAAAAGATATTATGATCAACAAGTTCTGACAACATGTTTTTACATTGATTTAACTCATCAAAATAAGTTAAGCAATTTTCGACTTTTTTATAAATTATACAAGATTCAGCTCATTTAAGTCAGTTTAATGTAATTTAAGTTGAAATGACTTAAACATCCATGTTGATTTGAAAACTTAAGGCAGCATCACTATAAAAAAAATATTTCCATGATTTGTAATCACAACATTTTTTCTTTTGTCAAATCAACTTAGATAATTTTTGTGGTTCAGATAACAATATTTTGAGTTTCTGATGATTAAACCAATCTCCTTCATTGTATTAACTCAATTTGTCAATTTCAATAAACTTAAACATTTTAAGGCAGCCAGGTTACTTAATTTTTTAAGTTAAACCAACAATATTTTTTACTGTGTGTGTGTATATATATATATATATATATATATATATATATATATATATTACACAAACAAAACTTTTATGTTAGAGCGATTAATCGATTTGACAGCACTAGAAAATACATAAAAACCCAAAGCTATTAAAATATAGAATTTGTACAGGTTGCATATCCTGTCAAGAGTTTTATATAATAAGTGAAAAAAATGTAAAAGATTGCTTTTTTTTAGCCAGATGCCTCATATGTGTTTAAGAGATGGGATAGATACTTTAGAAGGATCTCTGTGTCATCTACATTCAGCTCAGAAAAGCATGGGATCAATGATATGCCTCAGTTTCCTCAGCCAATGGGCAAGAAAGATTTCAAACAAAAATATTCCTATATAACCACAATTATGTTACATTCATAAACTTGCAATTTTAATCATACTTTATCCGAGTAATCAAAACATTGTTCCTCCATAAATGTGAGTGTTCAAGTTTAAAAATGATGGATTTAAAGATTTTTGGAACAAACGAACAGTTATAATTGATGTTTTTCGCTCTTTATTAGGTTAACACTTTATCATACAACAAAGAATTTAGACAGTAATGAGCACCTTGTGACCAACACTGACTTGTTAGTACTACTAAAAATGGTGGAGAACTAGCCACCATAAAAAAGAAGAATGTACTGAAGCAAATTTTAAGACAGAAAATGTCTCTTGGCAGTTTGGACGAAATCTGCCCAAGATATGAAGTCAAGGCCAAAGCATGAGACAACGGGATGGTCTGTGATCTAGAAGTGCACAGAACCTGGAAAATAGCACCTATTCACTAGAAACGAGTACCAGTACTGGTACCGTGTGTAAATTTAACAAAGAGCGGAATGACCCCTAAAGAGGTCACATTCTAGTGGTGATTTAACTGCAATGGTGAACTACTGTACAGACTTAAACAACATGAGAATAAGTGCTCCGAATTAAATTTAAAGTCAACCATCTTACCCTGTTTTCACATCCCGGAAATTTCCAAGCCTTTTCCTTCCACACATTTAAATACGGTGTTGTTTATACAGATAGCAGACACACTTCTTGAGGCTCTTAAGTGAAGTTATAAGTGTTGTCTTAACCTCTAAAGAACATTCTGCTTGCTTATTATTTACATACTCTGTTGTAGGATGGATATAAAGAAAAAAGACTAATAATTAAAAATAAAAAGTCAACAAATGTATTAAACACAACTCCAAAGCCACAATATAGCACTGTTGCAATGAAAAAAACACACAAATAAGTGCATTTAATCATGTAAACTTAATAAAAAAAAACAGAGACAAAATGTTGCTCAATGTGTGAAAAAGCAACAACCTGTAGTGGGCAGTCTGTCTCTTTGCGCCCGAATTTCACGATCTGAAGACGTGCACGGCTCGAACCACGTACTGTCGGCAGATGGGACACTCGTTCATACGTTTCCCGCATTTGCTGCACGTGACCATGTGGCCGCACTCCAGCAGCACGCAGTCAATGGGGGAATCCATGCAGATCTTACACATGTTCTCCTCCTGGCCGCTGGGCTCAGCAGGATCAGCTGGAAGAACGGCGAGAGATTCAACGTGTAAAAATAGTAGTATCGCACATAAATTCAGGAATTGTATTTTTGATTTAGCATTGCCATGGTATCCATAACACATACCTGCTTCTGTTTTTGTATTTGACACTGAAAGTAAAAAAAAAGGATGTCAGTTTCAGTAAAGTTTGATGACCAACAATGATTTAAGTTACACACTATCGTTCAAAAGTTGTGGTTGGTAAGATTTTTTTAAAAGAAGTCTCATTCTCACAAAGGCTGCATTTATTGGATCAAAAATACAGTAAAATAAGTGATATAATGACATATTATAATGTATAGCGAGGCGGTTGTTATAGCGAATAACAACCCCGACAGGCTGAACTGGAACTGGTTTTGAACATAGACTGTAAACAATTTATTGAATCAGCCTGAAGGGGTTGTTATTCGCTATAACAACCGCCTCGCTATACATTATCCCGCTTATTACATGGCTACCTACAAATTAAATCAATAATTTGACACAAAATATTGATTTTAAAAGGAGTTTATTGATTTAAAAACGATTGTATTGCTTCCGCTAAAGAAAATAGTCCGTTCCGCGTCCATAGCAACGCAGGCAACGCAAGGCAAGGCAACGGTGTGTTAAGGCCCTTTCACACCAGATGCGTAACGAAAAAGCGAATAGTTCGCGTCAAAACCCATCACATGAGCCGCGTAAACACGGTCTCTATCTCTATCTTTGACGATTAGCTTTCTATCCCAAATGTAGTTTAGCCTTCAAGCCAACACAGCACAACGACGAAAACTATCACACAACATACTCAACAGTCGCGATAACCGAGTTGGTTGGCAATGCTACGCCACACAATCATTGTCCTTGTAGTATGCGATTGGCTGAAGCCTTTTCAGTCGCCGCAAAAGTAAAAAAAAAAAAATCGACATCGAAGCGAAAAAATAAAAGTAGTTTTTTTCGCCGCAGCACATTCGCGTTCGGTGTGGAAGCGCTCATTACACAAACAGCTGATCAAAAAATAAAACCATCGCGCAAATTATTTGTGCGTCAAAATCGCGTCCAGTGTGAAAGGACCTTAACTCGGTTATCGCGACTGTGAGTATGTTGTGTGATAGTTTTCGTCGTTGTGCTGTAAACTACATTTGGGATAGAAAGCTAATCGTCAAAGATAGAGATAGAGACCGTGTTTACGCAGCTCATGTGATGGGTTTTGACGCGAACTATTCGCTTTTTCATTACGCATCTGGTGTGAAAGGGCCTTTGGTTGGCAATGCTACGCCACACAATCATTGTCCTTGTAGTATGCGATTGGCTGAAGCCTTTTCTGTCGCCGCAAAAGTAAAAAAAAAAATCGGCATCGAAGCGAAAAAAATAAAAGTCGTTTTTTCGCCGCAGCACATTCGCGTTCGGTGTGGAAGCGCTCATTACACAAACAGCTGATAAAAAAATAAAACCATCGTGCGAATTATTCGTGCGTCAAAATCGCGTCCAGTGTGAAAGGACCTTTAGGGGAGCAATCGAACTCGGGTTTGGAACAGGCAATCGAACCAAGTGTGAAAGCACCCTTATACTTCGCAGCGGTCTGTTATCAAGAAATAACAGACCGCATTCTACATTGGAATTCAACCAAGCCATGTAATACCATTTAAAATGACTCTTTTTAATTTTAAATTTAAGATGTAATTTATTCCTGTGATGGCAAAGCTTAATTTTCAGCATCATTACTCCAGTCTTCAGTGTCACATGACCCCTTCTGAAATAATTCTATGCTGATTTGATGCTCAAGAAACATTTCTTATTATTATCAATGTTGAAAACAGTTGTGCTGCTAAATATTTTTGTGGAAACTAAGTATGATAAATATTTTCTGGTTTCTTAAATGAATAGAAAGTTCAAAAGAACAGCATTTATTTGAAATAGAAATCTTTTGTAAACATTATAAATGTCACTTTTGATCAATTTAATGCATCCTTGCTGAATAAAAGTAACATCTTTAAAAAAAAATGATGTTTTTAGTTGCATTTATTATACATTTATTCCAATCTTAGTTATCAATTCATTTGTTATTTCATAGCAGAATATTTATGATATATTGTAAAAAACATATTTTTGTAAAACATTTTAATGCATTTTCGAATACCATTATAAATGAATTAAAACAAAACTCTTAATAATCAAAACCGCAATCTTTTGGTTGCCAGTTTCAGGGCGTTCATGCAGAAAAACGTACCCAGGTTATGAAGGTCTTTCTGATCATTAAAGAGGAGGGTGACCTTCTCCATTAGTTCCCATTTCTCACAGCAGCCCTGATAGTTCACAAAGTTGCGTGCCAGAATCTCTTTCAGCTGCCGCACGCTGAGGCCTTCGATGTCCTCCACCCTGCTCAGGTCAGACAGAGAGGCTCTCCTGCTGTGCACCAGCGTCTCCTCGCTGTCTGTGGACTAAGAACACATTCACACAGCAACAGAATACAGTTGTCAGTCCTGTATTTGAGTCCTTAAAACAGTTCTACTCACACACAGTTCAGTTATTTGTGGGAGTGACAACCACATTCAATCTATGAACTTGCACCTGTACATTTTCAGGACTCACATCCGCTTTTTTGGGGAAAACAAGTGCTGTGTGAACGGAACCGGACTGGACAACTTGTTTATCACGTCATACAGTGCACAAACACGTATCTACTGTGTGTTGCAGGTTGCAATTTTGGTAACTTACAGTGACAGAGATATGAGCTGTGTCTGTGTGTTATCTGAAGGTTTTAGATCCAGTCGCTGTATTGCTCCCATCAATTTTGTGTTTTTCACACGACTCAAATGCTCAGCTCTCCACCCAGATATAAGCTACTGTTGGTTAATGAAGATTTGACGGATGAACTCGCGTCATGAAAGTGAAAAGACAGTTTTATATCACTTTTATAGAGTCCAAGTGGCCGTTTGAAGTAAATTTGGTTGTCAATCCCAATGACTGCATCGCGACGAGAGGCTACTAATACATTGAGAAATACAGTGATGCCATAACAGAAATAGTTGTTCACATACCTCTTCCTCATCCTCTTCCTCATCTTCCTCAGCCTCTTCTCCATCTCCTTCTTCCTCCTCCTCCTCCTCCTCTTCATCCTCCTCCTCCTCTTCCTCCTCCTCCTCCGTGAGGGGTTCAGATTCTGCAAGTGGACGGGAAGGCAGAGGAGGCGCAGGCGGCTGTGAGCGGGATTGGGCGCTGCCGCTGCCTCTGGGAGTCTGTTGAGCCAGCACCAGCTCCACCAGCTCCTCCTTCTCTCGGCACATCTGCGTGGGGGTTTGGTGCAGGTGGAGATAGTCACGGAGGTCCTTCACCTTCAGCCTCATCAGCTCTGCCCGCTCAAAGAAGGTGCAGTGGAGCCGCTGACAGGTGTGGCACAGCCGCGGCCGGAGATCCACCTGCACCGAGCAGCGGCTGCAAAAGTTGTTCTTGCAGTCCACGCAGACATGCTAAGAAACGCAGAAAACATTGTTATATCTAAACAGAATTTGAGGGATTTGAGTCGACTTAACCTGATTTACCGTTCTTGCGGCGTCAAACTGGCCTCCGCAGGCCTTGCACAAGTGTTCGGGTGGTGCTGGAAGGGGGCTGGTGCCCGAGTTTGTGTAGGCCTGGTGCCATGAGCTGCCGTTTTCTTCCACGGTGGCGGTGATGTCCACACAGAGCAAGCTATAACATAAGGTCTGCACAACCCATACTGCACATACAACACAGGTATTACATAGAAAATATAGACATATACTTATCAGTCAAAATTATTGTATTTGCTATTATTTAATATTTACCAATAGAAATTTTGGCTATATGACGAAGGACTAGGGGAAGTGACCCTATCATATCACAACTCAACCCAACATATAAACTATCAAACAGAAAAATAGAAAACCAAATAGAAACTCAAGTTTTATTATAAAAACTAAACAAAAAAACACTTACTGTAAATATTGATTAGCCAGCCTATAACTAATAAAATAACTGCAGATTAAACTGGACAAATTTACAGTACAGTAATAGTATCTAAACATTTTCAGCATTCAAACCAAGTAAACATTTCTTCTCCACGATTGTGACATGGATCATGTTATGGTCATTCTAACCTGCTCTTATAGTCTAGTCTCTGTGATACGCTCTTGTACATGGCTGAGCATTTTTAATAGGGTTATCAACCAGTATTGATTCTATACTATTAAATGTTTTATTAATATATTTTTATTTTAATTTCTCCATCTAACACTTATATTTCAGATTTAAATGAATGAAAACAATTTGTCACATTGGCTTATTAAGGTCATTTACCAAAATCAAGTATGATAAAAAAGAAAGAAAGTAAAAAGGACAGTTCACTTTGGCCCTGCTCGTTATCCAAGGAATAAGTCATAGTGAAGTGCAATAATACTGCGATTTCTCTATTAAACATTATTGTAATGCAGTAAGACATTTGCAGGTATGCAAGGACCTAAGGAGCTGCCTACCAAGACAACTTTACTGGAATGGGCGCTTATGATGTCCAAAAATGCTGTCTAGGTAGGCAGCTCACTGGGGTTTGAGATACAGCCATAGACAGTATCTTGCAGAATATAATTAAGGTAACTAGATGCATTTGAAATCTTACCCAAAATATCCGTTGCAAAGTCCTATTACGGCCATAATATATGTGTTTAATCTGGAACGCATAAACGATAAAATACTATATGAATGAATACGCTCTGTAGAGAAATATAGGTGAAATCGCTCTGCAGTTCTCTCGACTAACGCAAAGAAGTATGACGTCAGAACGTGTAATCACGCGAGAAAAGCCGGAGCCTGTCTGAGTGAGGGGTACTCCAGTGTTGCCATGTCCGGTCATTTACATTTTTTTTTTAATGAACTTTTTAAGAAAGCTCCTCAAATAACAAACAGCATTATCTTTTTTAAAAACACCACAGTAAATCCAAGCAGCATACATTGAAAAATAAAAATAAAGTAAAGAAATTTAAACCTTCTATCTGTGTATTTGTCAGACCAGAGTGTTTATTTTACTAGAGAGATCTGGCAACACGGTTGTTTTTTATCTCCCTTATGTACCGGTAGTTTGGTGATCTATACTGCCATCAACTGGGCTGATCTGATACTACAATGTTAGACATAATGTATATTTATAAAAATAAATAAAATAAGATGTAATATAATAAAAACAGACAATGACATGGATATTATATTATATTATATTATATTATATTATATTATATTATATTATATTATATTAATATATATGAGTAATAATAAATAATATAGAGAACACTAAATATATCAACAAATCTCATCTCATCAGTAACATTATATTATGTACATTATATATTATGTATAACATATTATGTTATCTATCTATCTATCTATCTATCTATCTATCTATCTATCTATCTATCTATCTATCTATCTATCTATCTATCTATCTATCTATCTATCTATCTATCTATCTATCTATCTATCTATCTATCTATCTATCTATCTATCTATCTATCTATCTATCTATCTATCTAGAAAGCTCCTACCAAGACAACTTTACTGGAATGGACGCTTATGATGTCCAAAAATACCGACTCTGGATGGATGGATGGATGGATGGATGGATGGATGGATGGATGGATGGATGGATGGATGGATAGATAGATAGATACAATGGCATGGATACATATAATTTAGTAATAGTATATTTTACTATAATATTATATGAGTAATAAATCATATAGAGAACACTAATCAGCAAATCCCATCAGGGCCAATGCAACCTACTTTTACAAACACTTAACTTCATAATGCTCCATGGATCAAAGTATTTTTGAATAATCTGAAGCAGCTATAGATCATATACTGTAGTGTACATTGTCATACAGCAAAAGTACTGGGAAATAAAATGCTCCTTTTAGCACTTTATTTCCCTCTTCTTTTTTTCTTTCTGCACCAGAAGAGTGCGCTGTTTATCCAAACTTTGAGTAGCAGTAGCACATCCCCAGGTCCAGAGATCCAGAGCTGTTTACTGACCAAACAGCCACTAGACTAATCCAGAGAGGTCAGTGGATCAGAGGTGAAGCCCTCAGTCATCATGGCTCTTCAGCAGAGCTGCTGGTTCAGACTAGCTCGTTAATCAGGTTACCTCCAAATCCTGTCTGAGGTGACTGTTGGGTGTAACAAGTGGATTGTGTCCGACACATACTGTGTGCTTAAGGAGAGTAATAAGAGCAGCCAGTTTTAGCAACAACAACCTTAAAGGGATAGTTCACTTTGAAATTAAATTTTGGTATGTTTTAGCTTACCTCAAGGGCATCCAAGATGTAGGTGTCTTTTTTTCCGCAGTAGTTTAAATTTTGATATTTTTAGGTCAAACCGTTCTTGTCTGTCAGTCATATAATGCAGGTCTGTGGTCACTGTCTCAAAGAGCAAGCACAGAGTCCAAATTAAAACAATTCCCCATCATCCAAATTAAACAATTCACCATCGTAAGTACACATTGATGGCCTAAGACACGAAACGAGCGGTTTGTGTGAGAAAACGAACAGTATTTATATCGTTTTTAGCTCTTATACACAGCCATGTCCAAGTGATCTGAGGGCGCTCGCGCATCCTGGTGTGTGACGTGTACGCAGACTGGTGCATAAATATGTACACTAGATGTCGCCTTGTCTACGGCAGTTCATTGGAACGAATGTCTTTAAGGCGACATCTAGTGTATATATCTATGCACCAGTCTGCGCACACGTCACTCAGCAGGAAGCGCCCGCGCCCTCAGATCACTTGGACATGGCTGTGTATAAGAGCTAAAAACGATATAAATACTGTTCGTTTTCTCACACAAACCGCTCGTTTCGTGTCTTAGGCCATCAATGTGTACTTATGATGGGGAATTGTTTTAATTTGGACTCTGTGCATGCTCTCTGACACAGTGACCATAGACCTGCATTAAATGACTGACAGACAAGAACGGTTTGACCTAAAAATATCAAAATTGAAACTACTGCGGAAAAAAGACACCTACATCTTGGATGCCCTTGAGGTAAGCTAAAACATACCAAAATTTATTTTCAAAGTGAACTATCCCTTTAAATATTCTAAACGAAAACCATTTATTTGCCCTTTTGATCTGAAACCAAGCCATCATCATGACTAACATCGGCAATAAGAATATACCAGCATCGGTATCTTAAATTAATTAAATCTCAGTATGAGTTTTTCTCATTCTGTATGAGTTTTTCATGTTCCATTGACTGTTATAGCAGTCGCCTACTTATATTGACAAGATTAATTTATTCACCAAGTTAAGATAAGACAAAAAACAGGGACATATTCTGCTGGTCATGTGATCTCGGCTGCATATGGCAGCTCCCATGAGGTGATAGACCCTTCCATTTAAAAATAAAAATAATAATTTGGGTTTTTTTAGCCTGCTGATATCTGGAGCCTTCATCTCATGTGAGTGTACACGATTTTGCAAAGCATTGTTTATTAAATCTTTGAGTGCTTCTTCAAATTATCCTTTTTTGTTTATATATATATATATATATATATATATATATATATATATATATATATATATATATATATATATATATATATATATATATATGAGAAGAGTTCAGATGCGATGAATCTGATCAGATCAGATGCGATTTGAGATGAAGAGCTCAAAGTGCCATCTGAAATTTTCCTCTAGAATGATCATTTTGATCAAGCTTGTATATTTAAGTTCAATAATTTCGCTTAAATGTCAATGCAAATTACCTATTAATTGTCATTTAAGTGAAATTGCTTAACTTAAATATACAAGCTTTATAAAAATGATAATTCTAGAAGAAAATTTCAGATGGCACTTAGAGGCTTTTGCATCTGAACTCTTCATATATATATATATATATATATATATATATATATATATGTGTGTGTGTGTGTGTGTGTGTGTGTCAAATCTATTTTAGAAAACGTTTAATTCATTTTAAAATGAAGACAACATACTGAATTTATGAAGTGAGTTTTATTAATCACAAACATACTGTTCAAGAATTCACACAGGATTTGTACCGGTCCCAAACCAATGGGACATTACATGAATTCAGTGAATGAAATATGTTTCTTTTAAAATTCCAGCTGTCTCCAAAACAACCACAAACGGAAACTATTAAAAAAAAAAAAAAAACATCAGAAACTCAGCCTCCAAAAAATATTTCTCAAGAGTTACAAACAAAATAAAAAGAAAAGAAAGATCTGAGAGCAGAATAATACTGGAATTGTAGAAAATGCTCTTTTGGCAGTCAGTATTTGGTACAGCTCGCCCTGCTTTTTTCCCAAACCCACAAAAATCCTTATTTTCTGTTCCCCTCACAGTACTCCACATGTAGGGATATCGGACTGAATTGGGCCGTGACTCGAAATGTACCTCGCTTTCTAACCTTCTATATAAAATCAATATCGTATGAGTCTAGTGAAACTAGAAAACTCTGATTCCATCTGCTGAAATAACACTAGTGCTCTGTCCTCCTGAAACATTATTTCAATCTACATTTAGGCACTAATACATAATAGAATAGCTACGTCAAAAACGAATTCCTCAAAATCAATTCACAACAGCAGGTCTATTTACAAAAAAAGTATAATATCAGATATGTGACCAAAACAGTGGGTGAGCGCAGAACATTATCATTCCTCTCAAACACCTGATCTTTTCTAAATATTGACCTGATTTAAGAGTGATGAATTAGAAGTGAATTAGAAAAAATGTTCTGCATATTCCAATTAACCGCTACAGCATTTAGTGATCGAAACCTGCATTACTGTCACTGTCTACACATGAAGGCACTTAAGAGGAATGATTTATGATTCTTTTCAGAAGTTTCTGAGCATGTGGCAGGATAAAAAATAAAGGTTTTACTCATAAAATATTAACAAAAGCATTCAGTTTCAGCTGATTGTACTCTTTAACATAATTTAGATCAAAATTATGTGTGAATAGTCCAAATATAGCCGTAATCATTGCTACGGAAGAAAAGTTTACATGGTTTCAGGCTTTTTTGTTTTAATAATGTATTTAATAAGGCAGATCCCCTCTCTACCATGACCAATTTGTTTTTTTTTTTCATGGAAAGAGTGTCATATTTGCCTCATTCAACGTTTAATTAAACCAAAAACGTATGCACAGTGTAGCTCACAGTGGATCTATATACAACCAGTTAGTCAACATACAAACCCTGTTATGTTAAAAAGTAACATTGAGAGCATTTCTCACTCAAATAAGAAAAAGAAAAATCATAGAGAGAGAGAGAAGAAGAAGAAAGGATGATAAAAAAATAATAAAAACCTAGACAGTATATTCACTATATACAAAATAAACAGCTAGCATAGAAGGACACTTAAAATCAAGAATACGCAGCACTGGTCTTTCAAAATATTCTCCAGCTTTTTTGCTGGTATTTTTCCAAAGATACTCACTGTCTAAGACTATCTACAAACATGAACATGGAACGTCCTTTCACTATTAACATGAAACCCCAGCACTTTAGTAAGTACATAAGACCTTTGATTGAAGCCGGTGTCGCTGGATATGCCGTTGAAAGGATTCGAAACAAAACGAAACATCCACAACGTCAAGTGGTCTGGTACATTATTTGCATGTCCAATGACTAAAACCAAGGATGTGAAGTGGGTGGGAATGGTTTCTCTCACCCCCAAATTAGTCCAAAAAAAAAAAAAAAAAAACACTAGCTTCTATGTTAGTATTTTACAAATATTTAAAAAAGTAAAACTTTTTTTTCTATAGGCAGTTTAAAATATATTCCATCAAAAATAGTCTGACAAATTTAGCTAGTACAAAACAAATGTTTTTAAAAAAAATGACAGAAGATTTCAAGGAAAACGTTTTCTTGCTGTATATCGGGTTCTGCCAGAATTTTACAACAGGCAAAATTGTAGTCAGCTGTAAAAAGGGGCTGTAAAAGTTGAATTAAAGAGACAAGTAACATCTAGTGTCTTTAAACAGTGATCAGACATGATTATTTGTCACCTTTGGCAAAATGCAAATTGTGTCGTTGCAGACGTGCCAAAAAGCAAGGCACGTGCCATGGCAGCTCCGACATCTGTGTCCACGTTTGGGGATTTGTGTCTGCGAGGTATAATAGTGCCAATAACTTTAAATGTAATTCTGAATCTTTTCCGTCACCCGTCTTCCTCCGCTCAGATGACAAATGAGGATTTGTGTCGGAAATCCCCCTGAAAGAGAGAAGATTGAGCAAAGTAGGTTTAACTGATTCCCTGAATTTTCTCAGAATTTCTAAAGCTCATGGAAGCCTTAATAAATAAATAAATCTCTTTATTTCCACCTACCTCATCTTCTGTTCTGACATAGTCCACTCCATCTCCTTTTGCTGGAGCTTTGTAACTAAAAAAAACAACCCATTAAGCAGTCAGTCACCACTATATGATATTAGTATTTATTAAAACTACATTTATTTCATATATCTGAAAAAGCTAAATGTGATGTTAAGGATATGCTGGGGACATTCAGGAGCTTCTTTGGGGAAAAAGCTATGAAACGGTGAGTCAAAACTGCTCTGGGACCAAGTGTGACTCAGACAGAAGTGGCTGTCAAAGTCGTGCGCTTACTTGTTTCCCGTCTGCTTCTGGCTGGTGAAGTAGCCTCGTTTATTGGCACAGAAGATGCCCACTGTTATACACAGAAGGACTGTCACCACAACCACTACGCCCAGGATAATTCCAGGAATGTTGATATCATCTAGATAAAAAAGGCAAAGTATGAGATCATGGATTTGATGGGGTATCCTGTCACATGGGAAAAGGCAATATAAATACGTACAAACTTCCATCAACTGCGGTCCACATTCAGAGAACCCAGCCTCATTCCTGGCTCTGCAGTAGTACTCCCCCGCGTCCTCCTTCCTGACCGCACTGAATTTCTGAAAACCAGAAATTACAGTCATTTAAGTTGACAAATCATTTCACATAATAACCTACAGTGCTGTTCAAAAGTTTAAGGTCAGTAAGATATATTTTTTTCTTTTATTCTGCAAGAACGCATTGAATCGATCAAAAGTGAACTTTCTATTAATCAAAGAATCCTGAAAAAAAAGAAGAAAAAAAGCAGCAAAACTGTTTTCAACATCGGTAATAAGAAGAAATGTTTAACAAATTTATTGCTCATGGTTATTCCATGTTAGTTGATGCAATTAACTATTGTTAACAAATGAAACATTATTGTAAAGTGTTACCGAGACTTTTTTAAAAACATTAATAAATCTTACCAACCCTAAACTTTTGAGCAGTATATAGTGTGTGTGTGTGTGTGTGTGTGTGTGTGTGTGTGTGTGTTTCTAAGCAGCAGTGTTAACCTGTCAACAAAATACTTGAAGGGTTAATCAAGTTTTTTTTATTATTGTGGATTATAGCAATAATTACACGTTTTTATTTAAAACTGCAACGCAGGATATTAATAATGAGCTAACAATATTTTTTAAAATTAGGTACCAAAAACTGATTAAACTGAATAAATATGACATGATGAAATATGAACAAAAATGTAAGGATCCTCATAAAACAAAACTAAAAACTAAAAACTAAAAAATCTGTGTGAAACCTGAAAGCATCTTTCTGATTGTGGTGCGATGTTATAAAAAGTAAGACAGTGGTGTCAAACGAGGTTCTGGCAGATCTTAAAGGACCCGGTCGGGCCTTCAGACGTTGCCTCCTTAGGGGGAAGAGGCTGTTCTGCAGTGCAGGTCAAACTTTAAAAAAGTGGTGTGAAGGTTGTCGAGGGCACTGAGTACAAATGGCGGAGAATGGCACTCTGGAATGTGCAAATGAGGGCAGCAGATTCCCCTCATGGCTGAGCCCATCGCACATCAACTGGGTCCCCAAAAATATCCCTACGCCTACCCCATTGCCTCTTTTTCCGAACTCACCAGAGTGCCCATCTCTCCGTTCAGGGTGTAAGTGGAGTTTAAGAACTTTGGGCTGGACTTGGGGTCTTCTGGGATTTCCTCCTTGTTACGGAACCACTGGTACTGGGACTTCGGGTGGCCCTCATCCTCCACACAATGCAGTTCTGCTGGTTTGCCCACCGGGACGGACTTGGGTACGGAGCATCTGGGCACGACGGGCTTCACTGCATGGCACACAAGAGAATCATCGAAACGTAATTGCACAGACAATAGCATCCTCACACACATGCACCATTAGTGACTCTGACTGCAAAGCATCCTGGCTAACTGAACATTCTGCTCTTTCCCCTTTTAGATCCCTGATTAAACTCAGATGCAGTTTCAGAGGTTTCCTCATATAGCCCTGGACACGCCCTGTAGGGTTTGAGCAAGCATCCTCAAATGTGCGCCAAGGGTGGGTGCCTTGGCTCACCGCTCCATCTCACGTTACATCGTAGCAGTTGGGAAGTACTAACAATGTCTACAACAGATTCAAAATTCCTCTTAAAAAAAACCCATTTCAGCACAAGGCACAGTACTGAGGGCTGTCAGACAATAATCAATAGATGTAGGATTATTTGAGTGGAACCGCTCACCTCTTACAACGAGTGATATCAAAATCTCATCGAAGGATTTTTGGTCACTGGGGGCGGTGACTTCACAGCGGTAATCAGCAGTGTCAGATCTCGTTGCGTTGAGAATGACTAAGGTCGCAGGTTCTCGAATTTTCGCTCTCTTTTCCAGGTCACCTGGAGAAAATGGAAACGAGAGAAGGTTGAAATGGGTGGACTGAAAGCTGTTCCCCTGCATGCAATGTGATGTAAATTATACTCCAACCCCAAATGCTTACTAAACACTGATGGAATGTGAGGAAATGCGTTTCAAATCATTGACATTAGGTTTCATGAGTTTCAATTTGATAACATTTACAGTAACATTTGGTACAATAGCTAACTTGAACTAACAATGAACAATACCTTTACAGCATTTGTTAATCTAGCTTAATATTAATTTATAATAATAATAATATAACATCAGTAATAACTACTATATTATTCATTGTTAATTGGTGTTTGTTCAGAATATTTTACCAGATGTTAATTTATATAATTTGAAGTGTTAAAATGTATTATGTAGAAATTAACCTATATTAATAAATGCTGTATTGTTCATTCTTTGTTCAAGCAAACAGTTATTATTAACTGTTTACAAATTTAATTTCATTATAAAATGATTTTCCTAATTGTAACCATATTTTTTTACAACATTAATCTGGGTGAATGTTTATGTATAAATATATAATTGTTTATTGTTCATTCATATTTATTTCTAGTACTTTAATTTATATTTCATTGAAATATGATGTTAAATGTAATGGCGCACACTTATGTTTAAAAAAATTGGGGGGCATTAAGATTTTTTTTTTTTTTTTTGGAAAGAATAATTCTGCAAGCACAGATTAAATTGATCATTGACATTAGAGACATTTATCATCTTAAATAAGATTTCTATTTTGGAGCACAACTGTTTTCAATATTGATAATAGTAATAAATGTTTCTTGACCACCAAATCAGCATATTAGAATGATTTCTGAAGGATCAAGTGACACTAAAGACTGGAGAAATTAATATTTCCCAATCACAGGAATAAATTACATTTTAAAATAAACTAAAATAGAAAACAATTATTTTAAATTGTAATCATATTTCACAATATTGCTGTTTTCCTGTTTTAATTTGATCAAATAAATGCATCAGAGACGTCTTTCAAAAAGAAAAGAAAAATCTTACCAACCCCAGATTTTTGAACGGTAGTGTATGTAGAATTAACAAATTATATGTTTACTGTTATTTCATGTTAACTATTGCATTAGCTAACCTTATTGTAAAATATTATGCATCAGTGTGTTGTATGGCACAGTGTTCAGAAGAGTGTTGTATAGTTTACCTGCGATTTCCTTTTCAAAATACACATAACTGGGCTCTCCATTCTTAATCTTTTTCCATTCTATTCTGGGATTAGAAGTGGTGATCGACTCTATCATGCAGGACAGCTCGACTGCTGCATGGGAAGACAAAACGAGAGAGCTTGTGAGCAGTTTAAGTGCCGAGTTTAATGTTAGAATCCGCAGCTAAAGACTGCTGGGGAGTAAATTACTCAGCCTTACATTCAAACTCATTGACCCACGGTTTATTATTCGCCGTCTTGAGGATGACCGCCAAGGTGCTGATGTAGCCTGCAACGAGAAGATGGAGACAAACATCAGTTTTATGTTGAATTAACAACTTCGCCCACTGACATTTCAGGGGTGTCGTTGCGACCTAAACTACATGCGATATCGGTACCGCTAAACTCTTTTAAAGATTCATGAAACTCAATTAACAGTCGTCCCCCTCCACCCTGACAGCACACATTCTTCGCATCCCTGTGAGCTGTGAACGGATATGTTACCAGCCATTTTTAGTTTCACTCTCACAACAAACATCACTGATGTAAAAGCGTCCCACCACAGATAATTGTGGAGGCTGACTGGCAGTCTCCGTTCTGTGTTATGAATAACAGCTGACTGCTTCAAAGTGAAGGCCAGAGGGGCTCACGAAGTTCACGTAGTCACTAATAAACATGTTAAATCAAAAAGGTCAACTTTGAAGTCCGTACTATTTTTAGAAGTTTGAGTCTCTTCGTTTTTGTCCAACATCAAGAAAATGTATTTAAATGAATCTAGTAATGCTGTTCATTCGGTATGTTCACAGAGGAAGAAGAACACTTGCTCCATTTGCATAGAACACAACCTATGAACCTCAACGCTTTCTCTACCACTTTAAAAGGTTACAGGTTAAAATCATTGGGTTCACCATGGATAAGCAACACCATCCATAAACAAGCACTGTATGTCTGTGGTAATTTTGTGTCATAATCTTCCATACTAATTTTTATTTATTTTTTTTCCTGAAAGAGCATATATTCAGGGCACTGAAATTTTAATGGCCATCAATTGCTAGGGATAATTTTTATGAATCTTTGATGATTGTATTTTGGGCCAAGGCTCTTGAGAATTCATCCATCTAACACAGAACAAGGCTAGTAATACAACAGACGTGGATGCAAATCTGAGAGAGAAACCGCATCAGCGTGTTGCGTTTTAAATATGAGAAGGACAGTACAACAAAAATTTTTACTGTAAGAAATATTGGTGTTGTTTCTTTTTTTTGTTCCCGAATACCATTATTAATTTATACAACTTAACTGTTGTGAATATGCATTTTTGTCATGTGCATCATTGCAACTCTTTGTCATGTTAGCAACCAGGGAGAAAATAGAATTATGTCATTTTTAACAAATCTAAAATCTCTGTAACGATTCTCGGGTTATTTAGAATCGGACTCAGTGAGTGAGTCAGTTGTCAACTGAGTAATGGCTTTGGATGATTTACAAGTGAGCAAGTTGAATCTTTTTGACTGAATCATTCAAAAGAATGAGTTCATAAGAGTCATTTGAGCACAAATCGGGACATCGCTACTCACACTGTGCAGAAAACACTCATGCACACCCTAGTAGGATCCAGTGTTATTTTAGTATTACTTACTATAATAGTATATTAATCATATTTTAAATTGTTTTATTTTTAAATTTTGTTTTCATTTTAATTGTAGTATGTACTTTTGTCTTTATTTTCTTTTTAAATGTTTCTATTTAGCGCCAATTTATCAGATTCAGTTTTAGATTTATTCATATTTCATTTTTTTATTTTTTTTATTTTAAAGAATATTTTATATTTGATTTGATTTCAGATTTATTTCAATTACTGAACATTTTTATTGGTTTCAGTTAACAATAACACCGCAGGATCTGGTGAAACCGCACATGAACGCACACAAAGCTTCCCAGCTTAGATTTCTGAATAATGGTCACACATTTTTAGTCACATTAGTGTATATAATACTTTTTAATGCAGAATTTTTAGGAAGAGGTGCCGATCAATGCAGTGACATAATGGGAAAGGATGCAGGATGTGCCCAAAAAACCCCCCACACAAACACATCCACAGGTTTACATCCTCTTTTACAATCACATTCAGCCAGATGGAGGACACAAAGTTCCATTGTCCACTCTGTGACTAGACGTCCAGGAAGCGGTGATGGCGTCTCTAGTCTACTTTTCCCAGCCACATCCTGTCCTCTCATGCCATCAAATAGGAGGCTGGTGCTCAGCAGCACTACCAAAAGCGTAGCTTGTGTCAGTAATGTTTGCCTCCGTACACCTCACCCGATGATGTAGGGTCTGTCCTGTCGGGTGAAGTGCCATTTGAGGGATAATTGAGCCCTCAAACAAGGCAGGTGTTCTATGACCTATATATCCTGACCTCTCTCTTCCTGTTAGGAGAGCACAGCTGGATGAGATGTGACAATCCTAGCCGAGCTTTAATCTCCCACTTCTTCCTTTAGAGGCATAACTGTTGGTTCTCTTCAGTAATCTTAGTGTAATGCCTGGGTAAAATCCTGGGCATTACAGAACTGAATAATATAATAGAGAGACAAAAAGAGAGAGAGAGAGCTTTACTGACTTAGCCAAATTTCCATATCTACATAAAGCATCTGTGTGCTGTAATACTCAACAGAATTTGTGGCAGTTTTTGTAAAGGGGCTGATTTACAGCGAGGTACTAAGGAAGTAAATAAGGCACCAAGTAAACACCACAATAGTCATTGTTTCAATAGGATAGCCACAAGACATAAACAATATGCACGTTAACATTATTTTAACTATTCTTTTCTGTTTGAAGTTATGTTCATATTCAGCGTTGTCACCATGACCATGTAACTCCTTAAACCCTAGCAAGACTGCAAAATGATGATTTGAAACCGCTTTACAGCAAGTTTTAACAAAAAAAATGAAGATACATTAGGTTTAGGGTCAGAAAGAGAAGTCTCTTACGCTCACCAACACTGCATTTATTTGATTAAAAATACAGTAAAAACAGTTAAATATTATTACGATTTAAAACAGCTATTTTCTATTTTAATATATTTTAAAATGTATGCAATTTATTCCTGTGATGGTAATGCTGAATTATTCCAATCTTCAGTGTCACATGATCCTTCAGAAATCATTATCAATAATGCTGATATGATGATTGATGAACAAAGTTCAAAAGATCAGTATTTGTTTGAAATTGATTTTGATTATAAATGTCTTTACTGTCACTTTTGATAAATTGAATGCATTCTTGCTGAATAAAAGTACTTCACTTCAAGAAAAAAATATCTTACTGACCCCAAACTTTTGAATGATAGTGTAAGTACTTTTATAAAATTATAAGCTTAAATCAGCCCCATTCACTTCTAAGTGTCTCACCTTAAACTCGATATTTGCCCTTTTTTTGTTGAAAAAAAGGTCCCAAATTATTGTTTGAGGTAATCAGCATTACGCTGTCTGAGCTTAACTTGTATTTAAAACTGCATGAATGGACCACCTTGGAACTGAACTCAGAAAAGTGCACGACGGTGAGGTCGCCCTATTCGAGGAGGCCATTTTCTAATCCTGTCTTCAACACCTAACTCAGCATGACGGCTTATGGAGAAACATTACACCACAGAGAAATGAGTTATACAGCCAGAATCATGGGGCTGTTTGGACAGCCTCCACAGTGCGACGTTTAAAAGCCCACCACACCCTGCATCGTGATCCGCGACCAGTGTGCAGAAGAGCCCGAACACATTCTGCTCCGACGCAGCCTGTCAGAGAGCATTCAACGCATTCGGTTCACTCAGCAATGCATGAAGTGGATAATATTCCTTGTTATTTTTAAACTGCAGCATTGATTCATTTCGCTAGGGGGGAGGAGGCTGGGAGGTTGTTCACTGGCTGAGAAAGAGATGCCCACAGAGCCATTCATTTCACATCCCGGGTCTACTTCACTGGGATTGGATTGGATGTGTCCCATAGCTCCCTATAAGCTGATCGTATCCAACTGGAATAGATTCTGAAGTTCAGAGAGATTTCACATCATAGACAGTCACACTCGGGCTCTGCCCCCACAGCTTTAAAACGATCTGCATGTTTGTAGCCCTGAACAATTCATGATGTGCAAGAGGTCAGAAATCCTCCTCGCATGGAGAACTGTACAGCAATATTCCCAGTGTGACTTCGCTGAGGAGTGTATTTCGTACACTACACCCTTCGAGCCTGTACGAACACTTGTGCGGACTCACGAGGGCAAACCATTGAGAAATAACAGAGGAGACCACGTGTTTTAAATTCACATTTTGTCTCATGGGCAATTGGCATCTGTTTTTGTTTGATGCCGATGGGAGGAATACAAGCTCTCTTGTGAAATCTACCGCCTACATAGACAGCTGCCTTCTAAGGGAGCATCCTAACCTCATAGTGAGTGATGTGGAGCACTTTAATTAGGCAATAACTCGATTTTTAAAACAGTTATTATTATAATTAACAATTCATCATTAACATTTCTCTGCTTTGTCCGCGATTTTTGATTTTGTTTTTCACTGAGCCTGTTGCAGTGCATTATGGGATGGCATTTTTTTTATAAAAGGAAACAAATGATGCTCAAACCAAGGTATCAAAGTAGGATAATTAAGTTAGTAATCAAGCAAATTAATTCATTTATCACAAAAACATGCCAAACTGCCACATCAGGGGAACTGAAATAATAATAATAATAATAATAATAATATCCAGCTAAAATTACTAAAATTACACATTTTAGACATTTTATTTTAAATTTCATCCTGAAAATTTTTTTTTTTAATTTTTAATTTTATTTAATTCTTTTTTTAATGCAAAATCCCATAATAGTCATTTTTACATATTTCAGCTTTAAAAAGGTGCATTTAGCTCACAATTTTTCCTCAATATACAGCTCATAAACACAGTTATGGATCAGTTATTTATTATCTCAAATAAATAAATAAATAAATACAAAATAAAAGTTTTTTATAAACAAAGATGCAAGTCACTAGCAAAGAAACACCAGCCACTTATATTAATGATATTAATCCAAAAATATGAATGCCCATACTAATGGATGTATTCAATCTACTTCTAATGTGCATTAAAAAAATCCCATGGGAAAATCCCATGTAAAAGTGCATTTCTGTTGAGTTTAAGGCTTCTTGTGAAGCCATTCGCCTCAGTACTTGGCATGGCTGTGTTAAACCCCCCTCTAAATAATCTCCGCGTAGGACATCCCACCTGCTACAGGGAAAGTAGCTTATAGCTGACCTCTCAGGACTCGTGAAAACAACGGCATCAACAAAAGTGTAGAGGTTTAAGCTTTCAGTCAGTAATGGTGGTGTTTTTACAGCTGTGGACGGCTCTTACTCTCTTGACGCTGCCCAAATGGATGATCTCAACGGTCTACAGTTTTATCTCCTTTAAAGATATTTACACATTTAGGTCTGCCATAGGTTTATTTGCATAAGTGTTACAAGTCAGATAGGTTCAACAAAGACTCTTTTGCATAAGCACAGAAGATTACGAAGAGAAAATGCTCGTTTTTAGAGGTCTAAAGTCGAATATTCATTCGCTTACAGTCTAAAAAGTCCCAAGTGACTGGAGAAATGAAAAAAATGACCTTTTGTTCTGCCCTCAGACTCATCCGTTTCATCCAATCTCAATTGAAGATGTCTAATAATGAAAGCCGAGAGCAAGGTACCTCAGGGAGCTAGACGCAGTTATTATATTGGCTGGATATTTATTTTGTTCATTTACATGTAACCCTCATGTTGGATATATCTGTACTCTCTGATTCTTATTCAGTTGAGGAAAATGATTCTGTTATGTAACATATTCCCAAAGTCCCATTACTCTAAATGTTGTGAACTGCTAGATGAGTAGATTTCTATCATGGAAGAAATTAGTTTCTTTCTTGTTCCACCAAGACTAAAAATAGTGTTGGAGAATTTTCCCTTGATTCATGTCTAAGTATGATGCAATGAAAATGACAAGCATGAAAAAATAGGTCTAAAAAGGATGAGAGAATGGAAAAATACCCAGTATGCAAGGTGTCAAAATACTGTATGAAACAAAACACCATTATGTGAGGTTTGACCAATAGAGAAGACATTTCTAACTGTGCCAAGGTCACCAGGCGTGACAGAGGGGAAGAGATAGATTTGAGGGTATCCATTGGAGACTTGATGATATGAAAAAGATATAAAAGATGAGTGCTGGATGTTGTAACTTCAGAATGACCAGCTGGCTTCTCCTTTGTTGTATGTACAATAAAGTTAATTCTTCTGACCTGGAACCTCGAGAACCTCTGAGAAATTTCTTTGAGATCTGAACCAAAAAGAACTCTGAATTTGCCACAACAATAGTAGCATTCAGCAAAGATAAGGCAATCTCCAAAACGAAAATACCTCTGATATTCCTTCAGCTGCTAAGCAAATGTCACTAGGCGTCACTTCAAAGTGCAAGTGTAGAACAAGCAGGCATTCCTCCTGAAGTGCACCTCTAACTAAAACACAACACTGACTTGCTATGGTCGACAGTAGGAGGAATGTTCATTGTCTTTGTGAAGACGTGCTTTTTAAAATCTAAAGCTATAGGACGCGTTCCTGTGTTCAAAAACGAGCAGACAAGCAAAGGGATGAAACAGAATGCAGGGAATTGAGACACATTTTTAAAAGTTTGACTTTTTATAACTTGACACAGCATCTCAAAAACGCACCATAAAGACGTCTGTATACATATATCCTATATGTGATATATCCCCAAAATAAGCACAATATATATATATATATATATATATATATATATATATATATATATACACTTGTATGTTATACTTTATTATACTATATTAGACTTATATATAATAATAATTAAATTACACAAATATAAAAAAATTATCCATATTAAAGAATTGGAAGATTTTTAGATTTTAGAAATTAAAGATGTAGAGTATCCTGTAACATTTTATTTATTTAGATGAAGTAAATCCAGGTAAACTAGACTAGGTTGCACAGGATCCCATGCAACAGGGTTCATTTGCATTATTCCAAATTCGGTGTTCTGTGCCAGTTCACATTTAGCCAGAGGCTCTGCTCTTTGCATTTGTAATTTTTTTGCCTTCGCATGTGGATGCTATAGGCTCTCTTAGAGGTATTTGAGGGCTAGACCGCAGCCGAGCTCTGCTCTGATCTAGCCAGGTCAAAGACTAAGCTTGAGTTGAGCCAGTGAGAGAGGGGCAGCGGTGTCACAGAATGCCTGAGTACATGTCACTTTGCGTCAGCATTAGTTACTGCAGGAGGCCCCTTTTCCTTTTGTCCTCCAGCCGACTGGAGTTCACGGGACCGGTGGGCTCAGTGAGTGTGCGTATCTCCCATTCCACATCTCTGTCCTGTATCCCTTTACGCCTCTGCTGCATAGAGACAGGTTTCAAATGAGGTGAGATTTTCACAGTCAGCTGTGATTTAGTGTTGGGCTGATTATGGCTTTATTTGATTGCATTTGGAAATACTATATTTTGGCACCAAAAAGCAGTACAGGGAAATACATTTTACAGATATATCATATTAGGAGTACTTTTCACCCCACATTCCAGTCACATGAAATAACTGGGCTTGAGTAGATCGCCTTCTTTCTCTTTTTTTTTCCAATAAAAATAGACCTCTTGTTTAGTGTCACACATCACATGGTTGAAGTCCACATAAACACCAATCGAAACCTTTGTTTTGTGACACAGTTTCAGGCAGTGGGAGTGAATGAATACTAAATTAATCGGGACAGGGCCTGATGGCTACTGCGGCAGAACAAAAGCATTCCACATAGCAACAGTACAAAGGCGGGTTTTTAGTACCCCAATTTTAGGGAGTAGGAAAAGTTCTGTTAACGGAATTGAATGTTTTATCTAATATAAAAGTGTTGTACATGCAAAAATATTTATAAAATAAAATATTTTAAATGAAAATATTTTAAAAAAATTAATATAAAATAAAATAAATAAATATTTAATTTATTAATAAATATTAATAATGATAAAAAAGCTATGGCCTTTTCCCTGCCTAGGGTTCACGATGCTGGGATAGGCTCCAGTATCCCTGCAACTCCACATAGGACAAGCGGTTTGGGGAATGGATGGATGAAAATGATGTAAAAAAAAAAAAGTGCTCTCTGAGACCCCAAACATAAGTAATGTAACATATTTTTTAATTACATTATTAAAATATATATTTTGCCTTTGATTTTGCCTTATTTATTTATTTTTTGTATATAAAAATATTACATATGAAAAGCCTTGAAAAATCAACATGATGTTTAGAACATGAGGGTTAGAACCGCATAGAACACGAGTGTTAAAATCAATGCTATCTCACGACCGATTCGTACAAATGTGACTGATTCGTGAGATCGGGTTGGTTAAAATATAGGCTCAACTGACCAACATCACTTAACCTCTCCCAACGCAGGTTAGTGATTCTTCAGAGGGCAGTTGTACGTAGCAAGACCATGAGTTATTTTCCACAGGGGTGAGAACAGGTTACTGTTGGAGAAGCCTTTGCTATTTATAGCAGCTGTCAACAGCAGGCAGAGACTGTGCAACATACTAATTGGTTGCATTTGCAGGTAAGTCAGAGCAGTGCATCTCCTCCTGTCCCATTTGTGGGCAGCTGGGAGCACTGACCACCCCCCGATAAGATCTACTGGAGGCTTATTTTTCAAGCTTGTGGCTGTGAGATGCCATTTCAACAACTGCTTTCCACTGAAACTGATAATCAGAGATCTGCAATGCATTTGCATACATGCACATAATATTTAGGCTATGCTTATCTCCTCCGTCAGCGATAAAAGGCCCTAATTTAGCTCACCAAATTGTTTTCGGCTGATCGGAGGATCACGTATTCGCCGTGAGGCGGCTCCAACCCAAAATCTGTAAATCGTGTCGCACTCAGTTCCAGAATTAGCCGCTCACTGCTTTCAGCACAGATGGCGTCATCGCCGCTCGCTGCAAATGCCTCGCATACTAGCACAAGCACACTGACCTCTTCCATAATCCTAATTAATTTCTGCCAGAGCCTTCTTCAAGAGCAGTGGCAGCACAAGCGTACGCTTTGAAACGTAAAGAGAAACCTTCTCTTCTCGTGACATTAAACAATATGAGATGGTGACGTTTCTGGATTTCTGATGACGTCTTTACGATGATGGATTAGAGCATGAAATACACACAAGCGACATTGCAGCAGTGCTCCAGTCCTCGTGGACATCAACTCGTATATTCTCTCTGCTGCTCGAGCCTTAAAAGGTCCCAGTGCTGCAAACAGCATCTATTGTTGAGCGCGTGAATTGTGTAGCAAAGCAATGAGGTACTGACAGCTGAATAATACCACCCCACTGTCGCTGGAGACTTGTTGATTTAACAGGGATATGCTCATAATCCTTTTCACTTCCTGTTGAAAAGAAATGCCCCAGGATGCAACGGGGCAGGTGAAAACAGCACGCTGGGGGTGACTCTTTTTGAGAGGGAATATTGTTGCGTTTTACAACTTCTCTGTGGAATCACACATTGGTGGAAAAAACGTTTTTTTTTTTCTGTACATTTAAAAAGGATTTCTTTTGGAAATGTGACGTCATTTTAACACACAATAATCTAAAGGTGATGATACACAGGGCAACTTTTTGAGCAATGTTGCCGTCAACAGGCAACCAGATGAGACACAGGGCCCAGGACCGATCTAAATTATCCAGATAGAAATCTATTGCCCATTTTCAAAGGGAAAGTGCCCAAGCAACAAACAAAGTTGCCCCGTGTATCACCACCTTAAAACAAAAGTAAAAAAAAAAAAGTTATATCACACTAAACATAAGATATATCTAATGTAATCTAATCTAAATGTATAAAACAAAATAAAAGCAACACAATGGAGTTGTCAGTCTATATTGGAGAGAACCAAGCTCTCACTGAACAGTGACTAAACCATCAGCAGGAAGCCTATAAACTGCATAATAGATCCGGTCGCAGCATTCATTCCTCTCTTCAAGATACAATCAGTGCTAAAACAGCAAGCCAAGCAAAAACCCCTGAACTCTCATTGTCTATTGTACAGCGCTGGCCCCCCGTAGCATCTCTCATTAATTGTCTTTTGTTTGCACTCTTGTACAAAAGCCATGTTGTGTTGCGCTACTCGCAGTTCTGAACAGTTGTTGCTTCTCTTTGGAGTAGGCTTAAAAATCTTTACCTCTGCCACATGCATTTGTTATAAAATAGGTTGCATTTAAAAATGAAATCAATGTTTATTGGCTTAAGCATAACGTTAGATTATTAGTAACTGTGGATTGATTTCCTGTCATCATATACTGTATTTACAATATAGGGAATTCTAGAAAATGACAAGTAAAATGAGAATAATTTATTAATGTATAAAATGCATTATATTATTATCTTTTTTAAATATCTGAGGGCTTATCATTCATTTATTCATTATTTAGTTTTCTCTTTAAATCAAATTTGAATAAAATCTAAAAATAAAAAAAATAGTTAGATGGTGTTATATAAGTACAATCTGCAAAAAGGTATGTTCCTACATGGCCATTTCTCTCTTTTCATTTGCAAATGTACACTACAAATACAGGCCGCATTCACTTCTGGCTCTATAGCAACGCCATAAAACATGCCTCGGCTTTGCTGAAATACCAGTGATGTACTAGCACAGAGAATTTTAAATCAGGACCACAAACCCAATCAATCCATGAACACAGTTCGGTAAATACTCTAGCTGGTTCTGCAAGCCTTTTGTTTGGGAAATGGCCAAACTAATAAACCTTGAGGTTTTCAACGACACTAAAAAGCAGCAAAAACTAGGCCTATATCTGCAGAAATGAATTAACATAACTGCATACTAAACCACGTAACAGCAGACACGAGTACTCGGGTCATCTTTTAACAGTCTTCCGGGCTTTTGTATCTCAAAAAGGCCTCTAATGTAAACGAGAGAGGGTCTACTCTCAGGATGATTTATACTGTGTTTAACAGACTCGCCTGTTTGAGAAAGGCTTTTGGACCTGTTTTGAGGGACTGTAATTCACTGCTACTTTGATGTCAAATTAATGTGTATCCTGCCAGATCCATAGAGGTAACGCAGGCCAGCAAGGCGCGAGGGTCACTGAGAATGTGTGACGGTCTGAGACAGCAGACAACAGGTGAGTTGGTGTTTGGACAGACACTGCAGGTGAGAGGTTAACCAGGAAAAGCTACTTTAAGGCACGGATCGACTTTCTACTACTGTTGCAACTTTCCCTGTTTGCTGATTACAAGGGATAGTTCAGTCAAAAATGTTGTTTCAAACATGTATGGCTATATATATATTAGGGCTGGGACGATACACCTATCTCCCGATTCGATACTATCACGATACTTGTGTGCCGGAAGGATATGCATTGCGATTTTTTTTTTTAAGAATTGCGATTCTACAAGGATTGCGATTAGATATTGCAATTTTTTTAACACTAGACCATCAGGAAATGTTAAATCATTCACTTATACAGACTGTACATGATGTATAAGATGAGTCATATTTACAAAAACAAACCATCACATCTTTCCGACTTTTATTTCAGAAGCATCGTATTACATTCTCTTGAATAAATGAATCAATAACAAATACATTTTTTAACAGTCACTTGTCCCCACTAAGTGGCGAAACAATGTAATCGATAAATGCATTATTTTAAGCACCAAGTTTCTATCAAAAGCTGATTTTGATCGCTATCGTAGACATCAGTGTTCATATTTGAACTGTAAACTTTTATCCAAGTACTTCTATGATAATTTTAACTATTGCATCATAGAAGTAATGATACTATGAGGTTGAAAAGACTGTTTGTGAAGCTGTTTCATGACAACTCTCTCCGGGTCAGCGGCAGCTCCAACACAGCTTTGAATGATATGATTTTGTCAAAGTTTAATAGACAGACAAATTGAAAGATCGCGTGGGTGTTTGAATCGAGATCGCAGTCTTTTTAAAGATGAATCGTGCAGCTCTATTGTCTTATCTCTCTCTCAGCATATGAGTAGCGCGAGGGCTTTTCAGTGCTTTCAGTCTCATGTCTCTTCCACGCATCCACTTGGGACATTACTTCACTCAACACTCATAGATAACGACACATTTCATTCTCTGTTGGAACGAAAGTGGCTAATTTCTGTCAACCTCATCTACAAGCAGGGACAAAAATAAAGCAATTGAATTTGAATTAATATCGACGCTGGAATAAAAAAATAGATTTTAGAATAAAATAATATAAATTGATTTTTTCTCCCAGCCCTGAAAGATTTCTTCTTATATTCAAGTGCTACTTATAACAATAATATTTTGTGGACATTGTGATATATTTTCAAAAACAACAGCATTTATTTTAAATAGAAACATTTTGTAACATTCTAAATGTCTTTACTGTAACTTGATTTATATAATGCATCCTAGCTGAATAAAAGTATATATATATATATATATATATATATATATATATATATATATATATATATATATATATATATATTACTCATTCCAATGATGGTATGAGTAATAATTAGAATATATAAAAAAACCTAAACAATAAAAAGGACAAGATGTCAAGAATTTTAAGTGAATAAACTTAAATTTCCATCTGTTTCTCACATAAAACACAAAGGATTCAGAAGACAAGACTTATATGTAACGTGTCATATGAACTACTTTTACGACATGTTTGTTTTTGTGGCCTTTTGATGCGTTAAATCTCAAATCTCCATTCATTGAACTGCATGAAAAAATTGGCAGAAGATTCTTCAAAATATCTTCTTTTGTTTCACATATATATTAAACATAAAATATGAACAAACATAAAATATTCATATAAATTCCATTATAAAACAGTGAGAATTTCCCAGCCTGTACTGAGAATCTTTATGTATAAACATCCTCAATTTCATTTGCTAGACTGATCATTCCTCAGAGACTAGAACAAATTAAAACAGTGAGATTTTTGCATAAATCTACAAAATATACTTATGGTTCACCTAAAAAAAGGCTGAGGAATTTAAAGAGAGCGAGTTAGGCTGAAACAACAAATGTTCACAAAGGCATGCCTCAGACTTGAATAGTTCGCATTCGCCGTCTAAGTGGCCAGAGAGGGAATGTTGCAGTAAAACAGGTGGGGTGAGAGTGGGGGGTTCACGGCTCGGGACACACACCATCTGAGCACCACGTAAGGAGTGACCTCCCCAAAGGAACCACTTCATCACCTGCTCATGAAGATCCCCTACTTGTTTGGGAAACGCTTTTCTCCTGCTCACTCGGCGAAAATGTGGAGCATTCAATGCCCATCCGCTGCCCGGTCATCTAAAACAAATGTGGACATTCCAGTGGACCGTGGGAGGATGCAAAAGGCTGACATCTTGATGCAACTACAGGAAAGCACATGATATCATGTGGCTGGAGCAGCGTAGCGAGGGTGTGTACATATATTCCGTCAGATTCTGTTGCTCTTTTCCCCATTTGCAGATTTGCCAGAAGCGTTAACACTTGCAAAAACAAACGCAGCATATTTCAAATCATAAAATGTTCTTGGTTTGCCACAGAGGCAACATTAAAACTTGGACAGAGCTCTCACAATCCTTCATGATTTACCAACAGTGACATTTCAACTGCGCTGGCGCTTCTTCAAGGCCCAGGAGGCTGCACTGATTAAGGTTGGAGACACATCTGATGCTAGCATGCTTGGTTTTAAAAACAAATAATAAAGGAAAGAACCGTGCTTAAAAGTGGAGCTTAAACCAGAAGTATTCAAATAAAGTGAAACCAGTTAAATCTCCATCCTTTTATGAAGCAACCTGAGACTTATCAGAAAGTAGGGCTGGACATTGATACACATTTCCTGATTCAATTCCGATTAATTTGGGTTTATTTCAGTTACAATGTCCATTTTTTTAATGATTCATTAAAATGACCAGCTCAAAAGAGTTATGTGTTTGTGAATCAAACTACACCGGTTGTTCGGCATTTTTTTGGTTCATATATCATTAGTTAGTGTTATTGCGTGGAGCCCGCGAGCACAACAGAAGACGTTTCAATTACAACCATGTCGTTTTTGTCTCATCAGATTTGATTTGGAGTGCAAACTGAGGTAGAATATGACTTGTTTTGCTGCGGGGCTGCCGATTCAGCAAAAAAAGTGGAGCAGGAAACACTGGCATAGAGTAAAAGATTGATTTAAAGACTCAAATTGAGGATTCAACAGTTCAAGATCTCACAATGATCATCATCAAACATCATATTTCAAGCTAATCCACAAATCTGGAGCAGAGAAAACTACACAAACACAAACTCCACCTTCACTGTTAGGATTTATACACGCTGCATACATTTTGCATTGGTTGATCCAGATGTGCATTCCTGCCCATTTTTAATGTCCTGACTGACTGCACTATGCTTATCTGCTTTAAGCCTTTGCTGCCCAGAGAGAATACAATGTAAACTCACTAATGAGGGTAGTTTTACGAGGGGAATAGTATTTCCTCAACTGCTGAAAATATCTCCCACTTTGTCAACCCTATTGCCGTCATTTTGGAATCTCCCATTTGGATAGTAGTAGATGTAATTAACCCCACCCATGATAAGTGTAACATATGCGATGTCTACTTATGATAGACAACTGCAATGCATTTTCCTGAAATGTGGCCAGCTCAAACATCCAGCATTGAGAGGATACTGATATGAGAGCTTTAATGCTTTACCCTACATTTTCTACCTCTGATTTGGAGATTCCATCACACCGATGGTCTTTAAGCTAGTCCAAATATTCTCCCCCAACCATAGGATGTTGCCCACAGACATATGAGGAGTGATCTTGAGTGGTGCTGATAAGAAATAAAGCTGCATGGTTGCCCATTTCTGCATGAATGACTGTAGCAGAGACTTTATTTCACTGTACGTCTGCGGCAGTTTCATCCGCTCAAATTGGAAATTCCAAGAATGTGCACAGAACCATAAGATCAGTGCAGTGGAGAATGGAAAAAAAAGAGCCTTCCCTCAACTTTGGGGAAAACTTTTACTTTTGAGGAGTGCAATGGCTATATAGGCCCCGTACTTTCAAGGGACCATGCTAAAAGGCATTATTTGCGTGTCTTCTTGGGCCTTATTTTTGCCATAAATTATTTGTCTCTTTTCTTTCTCTTCTGTTTTATGTTTTTAATATTTCAAGAACCTACACATCAGTGTTGTCTTTGTTCTTCAATACACAGAACAACAAAGGGAAGCTGTAATTTAAGGTACAGCACAACACGGCCTCAGACAATAGTGGCTTCCAGCCTCTGTGAGAGCAGTGCTGTCAATTTTAACACAATAAACCTGACTAATCCACAGTTAGTGCACTGCATCATAGACAAATATGTAACAAATATTTTTACTACATAATTTAAACTTGTTAAAATCTTAAAGAACTCCTTTATAAAAAATAAAAATACTTTCCGCAACATTGTGGTAAACAAGAGCAGAAAATGCAAAGCAAATGAAAGAAGAAAAAAGGAGAAAATAAGTGTCCCTTTAGTTCAAAGGCAAATGGTTGAAACTAACATCAGTATAATTGCAAATTAGAAATATTCTGTCGTCTAAAGAGACAATTTATGCAAAAAACAATCCAATTCAATACTTTTAGAAGACAGAAATGATCAAAGGGCATTAGGAAAAAATTGCTACAGCCAATCATTACTTGTTATGAGAACATCCCCCAGGCCAGGAACACTCTCAGAGCTTTGACAATGAACAGAACAAGTACAACAGATAGAGACTGTTAATGTAGCGCAATAATGCTAGCAAATACACATCACACTTTTCAGTGTATATCGAATACTAAATGGATGTAAACAAAATTATAATCCAGAGCCAAACGGACCTTGTCTGACCACTGCTATTTTGATAACTGGAACATTAAACTATTCAATATTTTGATAGCCTATAAAGGTAGAGAATATGGAAAACATCCAATTTCCTTACCATCTGTAATCTTATACTCAAATTAAATTTTTACATTAGATCTGCACGATTAATTGCTAAAAGATCTCGATCCAAACACCCACCTGATTTCATTCCTAATGACAATTTGACTGTCATTTAAACCTTTGAAGCACGATCACAGTGAACATTCAGGATAACATTAGGATAAGTATAGGATAATATAAGATAAACACCGATGTCTATGAAAGGAAGCAATCAAAATAGAGCAAATCACCTTGAAAGTGACTTGACGCTTCAAATAAAGATTGTATCAGTACATTGTTAAAATAGTAGGCGGCAACAAATGAATGTTAAAAATGTATTTGTCATTGACTTGATTGATTCAAAAACGCTGATTCATCCAGTAAGGAAATATAAATAAAGTCATTGAATCACTCAAACAGATTTAAAAAAATAATAATTCAAATGAATTAAATAAATTTTCAGAACCTCTAGTAAATGTTATTTTGTTTAGCTGTCTATTCAGAATCATGGGAGAATAGTGCAGCTCCATTTTACATCAAATCAAAGTTATACAAAGCTTCAACTTTACATTCCCTCTGCATTTGTCGTTGCACTCTGCTTTGCTGTGATGTTCCGGAAAACATCAATAACAGCAGCATCTTTTCCACTTGGGTTAGTAACAGTAAGATCTTTTAATTACATCCAGCGTTCTGGCATTGTTTTCGTATCTCTGCACGTTATTAGGACGTCTTAAGTCTCAGCAAATCTTCTTAAAGGCTACTGACTGATTAGTTTCCTTCAGGAAGCGTCTCATGCAGACTATCTTAGCGACTCCTTTTAAGGTCATCTTGGTAAACGCTGATATGCAGCGTTTACCAAGGCAAATCGCTTGATAAGGCAAATCTCTGAGATAATGTGTTCGCCTTGGGACCCCCCTAACAAACTGTGTGTATAACCGTCACATATCTCAGCTTTTTGCCATGATACTTAGACGGCTATAGAACCGTTGACGAAAATGAATTGCAAAGTAGGTTTCCATTAAATATCACTCAACACTAAATATATATAAGAATGTTTCAACCATTTCCCCCTCCATACAATAAAAGTCAATGGGGTCTAAAATAACAGTCAACTGAACCACATTGACATTCACTGTATGGAAAAGAAAAACATTTTTTGTGTTTTACAGAAGAAAGAAAATCATACAGGTTAGGAATGAATGTGAGTGAATGATGACAATATGTGAGTGATCTATCCCTTTAATTTACTCATTAATTGGAAACCACTAGGCTATACTAAAATTCCCAAGCCATTCGCGTTGGCCGACAAATTAACGCCATGACTGAACTGCATTATTGTCAGCAAAATGTTTACTGCTTAACAGCCTTATCTATAAAACAACCAGTCAAAACAAACCTATTTGCCTATTAAATATACTGTAGGCTTAAATACAACCCACCTCAGGGCCACCGGGCAGAACGATCTTGACCACTGTCTGGCAAATATCCAAATATCCCAAGCACTTACTTGTTCAGGGCACGCTCACTAACCCACAGCAGCTGTACTCAGCGCATACTATCACAAAGTTCACTTAAAGGGTCGGTTCACCCAAAGATGAAAATGATCCCATCATTTACTCACCCTCAAGCCATCCTAGGTGTTTATGACTTTCTTCTTTATATTAAAAAGTATCATTGCTCTTCCCAGTTTTATAATGGGAGGGAATTGTACCCTAGATTTTGAAGCCCAAAAAAGCACATCCATCCATCATAAAAGTAATCCATACGGCTCCAGGGGGTTAATAAAGGCCTTCTGAAGTGAAGCGATGCGTTTTTGTAAGAAAACTATAATTTTTTAAAACTTTATAAACTATAATCGCTGGCTTCCAGCTCCGTACGAGAGTCGAGTTCTGGTCGAAGAGTGACCTCTTGACCTGAGGCATGATGTAGGCGTAGCAAAGCTTAGGTGAGAATAGACACCTCTCGAGGTTATAACAAATAGGGCCGGGCAACAAATTCAAGCTCCTCTTCTCTTATATTGAAATCCTCCGACATTTCTCTTTAAAAATTCTCGTTTTAGACTTCTAATTCGAGACCGGCGTTTTGTTTTGGTCTATCCTCAATGCTTCTGCATTCGTCAATACGTCGTTTCAGAAGGCATTTAATAACCCCCAGGAGGATTACTTTTATGATGGATGGATGCGTTTTTTTGGGCTTCAACATTTTAGGGAACCATTCACTCCCATTATAAAGCTGGGAAGAGCCAGGATATATTTAAATATTACTTAGATTATGTTTGGCTGAAAGAAGAAAGTCATATACACCTAGGATGGCTTGAGGGCGAGCAAATTATGGGATAATTTTCATTTTTGGGTGAACTTAACCTTTATGTTCTGAGGCCACTGGAGGAATCAAAATGTTCAAATCACAGGCAAGCCATTAAACTCGTATTTAAGAGAATTTCAGGTAACTTGCTTTTTTCCCCTCTGATTTTGCCCAACTGCCCTGTGTAATGTCTATTTGGGAGCTACAACGATAATCTGACTGAAATAAAGACTTTTAAGTTCTATATTATTAATCTAAAAATAAAGAAGCTCAGATTTAATAGTTTTTTTCTGAATCAGATGGCATCTTGAAATATATCTAATACATAGCCTATATGGTTATAATAAGAGGGTCAAGCTCAGCTTTAAAGGTTGCCTGATTTTCAAATTCTTCCCTGCTAACTTAGCAAGTAAGTGAGAGAAACGTTATGAGGTGGCCTTAACGCCAGCCCGCCAGATGGTCTGGCCGCAATCTGTCAGTGCAATCTGACCAGTCGGCTAAAAACACACAACAAATCTGGTGCTAATGGTGGATTTTAACCCAGAGGAGTCACACTCCAAATAAGATTGTCATTAAGGTTGCTCCGTTTCTGTTCCCTTAACTTATCAACTGCTAATCATTCTTTGATAGGCAACAGCACATACGATAAAGCTCAGAGGCAGTGGGGTACTATTTTAAGCGAGGTATTTTGCAGCTATTGCTCTTTAAAATATATAGGCTTATAGGCGCTACAAATGGAAATAGTTAAAAAATTATATGAAATAGGCTAGGGTAATTCATTTTCTCTTTTCTGGTGAACAGCCGTGCGAACCCAATGAAAAAGTGAGCCGTCGAGCAGGTGATAAATTATCTCTATGATTGACTGTCTGGGGGTCCGACTTGAGTCGTAAAAATGACAAAGTGTAATTCGATGGAGAGATAATAAATCCAAATGGATGAGCTGTTTGTTGATGGAGCTTTGTATCATGTATCTGAGTTCCTTGTAGAGCCACACATCATCTCCCTTGTTGTTCACAACACTAACCTCAAAAAATGAGCTTCTACTTGTGTGGAAAATCTTCTCAGTATTTGGAAATGTCAAAGTCTGTCACGCTCATCATCTTCTTCCTTCAAAACCTCTGCTGGAACAGTCAAGAAATACATTTGCGGGTCTTTTTTTATCACCACGTCGGAGTCATCTGCTCTTCATAGCAGTCGCTTTAGAACTTGATATCTGCTGCGAGGGATTCAAATCATCATCACCAAGGTGAATCATGGGAGTTCTATCTGTCAACATTTGTACTTGTGATAGGGAATTTCAAACACTAGGTGTGCAAATGGCAGATGTTTGAACTCAATGAAGATGACATTACACGAGATGAAGGTGTCATATCCCATTTGTTTTCTGTCCATACACGTCATTAGAGGACTTTTAAAACTGTAAGATGCAGGGCATGCGACAGGCATATCAAAAGGCGTGAGCACAATGGTCAAAGACGTCTGTCTAGTGCATGTTTATACGGAAAAACATGGAAAACAACCTTATAGTCTGTATATGTAACTAATATGTAAAATCGACAGAAAATGTTATTAGAATTTTAATTAATACCATGTTAGTTCTGTTCAAACTATTTCTGTTGTATGCATTTCTGAGCTTATAATGAGGGCACACTGGCATGGCTTGTTTCCATAGAGAGAGCAGCATTTGATTTCAGGGCTGTCAGATGATCTGTTGCATTTCTATTTTTAGCAATAATAATTACCTTTGTGATTACATTAAAAATCAAGGCTCAATTTGAATTTCGCTCCAAACAATTATATTTGAAAATGAAAACTGAACTGGAAAGAAAAACTCGTTATATCAGTCTCTGATATCGGCTAATAAGTAATTATTGGATGAAGCTTAGAGTATTCAACTGATTCACTCCAGAGCTATTCACCTACTCTAACAAGCAACTGGCAAAGACACAGTTGAGGAAGACATTTGCACACGCATAATCCTTTCTTTAGAAAGCATGTGACAATATAGAGATCAATGACAGGAAATCATCTAAACAGTCTTCATTGTTCAAAAATGATCACACAAACTTGGAACAAACACGGAAGAACTGTATCTTGAGTAAGGAAGTGGTTAAAAAAACACTAATTATGTATTATGATAATTGGGCTACATGAAGATTGTTTTTAAAAAATTAGTGGATAATTCACTCAAAATTACTTTCTTCCTTCTATGGAAAAAAAAATTGGGAATTGTTTCAGTGTGTGTGTGTGTTTTTTTTTTCTTTTGTCCTCGCAATGAAAGGGTTCAGTGCTGTTTTGAACCCCATTGTCTTTCATTGTAAAGAACAGCTGAAACATTCTTCAAAATATCTTCTTTTGCTCCATAGAGGAAAGAAAGTCATACAGGTTTGGAACGACATGAAATAAAAATAAAAGTGGGGTCTGTCCTAATCCTACTCCTTTGCATAGGCTCCAGTATAACCAGCCCTGCAGTCAGGAACTATTTTGATCAATGCCCATCTTACACATGCATGGAAGTCTTATTGACATTTAGGGAATGCGCATGCTTGCCATTCCTGAACTGGGAATCTGTTAGTTCTAGGCTTTCCCTTCCACATCTGTCACTGCTTACCAAAAAATACAAAGTAATAAAACCAGGATAAGCTTGGGAAAAAACACCTTTCATGTTTCTTTCAGAGATTTCATAGGGATTTCCATTTTCATGAGAAACTCTCAGATTTCCTTCTAACACTTTTACTTAAATGGTTTTTAATGTTGAAAATGCTAAACGTTTCTTACTCAACTGACACTTTTATACGATCTTCACCTCTGCGTACCCGTTATTACGCATATGAAGTGAATGAATTCTCGAGGCTTCTGTTTGTGTGTGAGCATTCCACATTTGTTCTCAATGCCGAGTATATGTGGTGGGCTGAGTGGGACATATTTCAGCTCCGTGTCGGGGGGTGGGGTCCTCCATTCACTCGCACCCACAGCCGCTCAGCTGTTTCTTCACGTTACTCCGGGATACTCCGGCTGGTCGGCCGGACATGTGCCGTTCTCCTGTTGCTCAAAGACTCAGCATGTTTCATCCCAAAGCCTGCCTGTCATGGTACCCATGCGGATTAAGCTGGGACCCCCCGTATGGAATTTTTCCCATCACTATACAGTGACAATAAACAGCCTTTACGAATTCTAGATACTGTTCACAACATACTTTTTTCATGTGGTACCTTCCAACTAAAACGAACCTAAGCATGTGAGGAAGGGCAACGTGTCTTTGTCTGCAACAGCCCTAAGTAAAGCACACAGAGAACGGCTATCTTTTCTGAGCTTATTTCTCTCGGTCGCTTACTGAACACATCAAAAATGTCAGCCTGTAACTGATGGACATGCCCAGAAGCTCCAGTACGCTTTTCATGAACCCCCAGAAAGCAATTTGCTGGGAAGCAGCGGGTGGAAGAGAAAGGACACTCAGCCTTCAAGGGACAAGCTATCACTTTCACTGTTTTTCACTTTAAGCTGTATTAATCACATCTGAAGTATTAATCTCAACAACAGACAATTTTCAGCATCTTCATAGGCAACATAATGGTGAATATTATCTCAGAATATTGTTCCATGACACCACATTTCTTCAAAGTCCAAAGCATTCGGCGTGGACTAAAATGGAAGGCTGCCACTCGTCCAAGTATTCATCTAAAATATGGGGTGTGATCTCAACCTTTGTACTATTCCTGAATCTATTTTATCCTATCCAGTAAAGCATAACTTGGCACCAAAAGTGCTGGCAAAAGACATCGGAGAGTTTCCACTCCACAAATGCACTCTAAACATAAGGTATAACAAACCACGGAGAAACTGCTTTTGGAGTTGGCCGACATTTTCATTTTACATTCAGCTGCAACTTCACTTTTAATAGAAATTTCATTACACTGATTAATAAATTCTAAGAAACTCGTACATTTTTTCTTAAAATCACACTTCAACATTAGTATGCTGCAATGTATTTACACAAGTAGCCTAAACATGGAAACAAATATATTTACAAGTAATAAATAACATGGCCAGCTACCTTTTTAATTTATAGTCAGTAAACTACTGACTACTGAATTTGCAGAATCTATTTGCAAACAGATTTCTTTTTTTTCCTTCTTTTTTTTTTTACAAACAAAACAAAATTAATAAATTAATTTTAATAAATGAGGGGATAAAAAGTCATAATTTAAAATAAATTTAAAAAGAGAAATGGTGCATTTAGAGTACATCACAACACAGATTAACCAGCAGTATTTAGTGCTGTAGTCTCTAATTAAGCCAATCAGCGCACTTGAATAATCACAGGAGATGAGCAGTTTCAGCCTACAGTCCCTCCAACTACAATTACAGTTAACCTTTAAAAGGGTCATCAAACAAAAGCAATTTTTATTAGTTAACGTGAAGTAATAATGAACTGCACTTCTACAGTATTTATTCATTTTTGTTCATGTTAATTTCAACATTTGCAAATACATTATTAAAATCAAAAGTTGCATTTGTTAACATTAGTTAATGCACTGTGAGTGTAACATGAACAAAGTAACTAACATTAAGATTAACAAATAGGCTACAGTAACAAATAGGCCTATATTGCTAATGGTTAGATCATGTTAGTTACTACATTAACTAATATTAACAAATGAACCCTTATTGTAGTGTTACCAAAAACACATATAGCCTAAAAAGCAAATTTAGAGAGTTTAGTCCTATAGCTCAAAACGACTATAACAGTGAAGCTACTGATTATTTCCAGTCAACCGTAAGAAACAAAATCTTCATCTTCTGACTGAATAATTTAATTAAGCTATTGGTCTAGACTAAGCTAGCCTATTTAATTCAATTACAACCGACTGTTCAAACGATCCAGGACAAAAACATCCCACCTTTTTTAATTATTTCCCTGAGCTCAAAACATAAGACTTAAGTATATTGTGAATATTGAAGGCAATATGCTGTAAATGTTGATATCACTCACAGCCTGTGTTAATGCCTGGCGCGCGCTGCCTGATCCCCTCTTCCGTGAACACTTGAGGCGGAAAACCGTTATCTCGCAATAAACATGCCCAGTTTCCATAGAAATAGTTTCCAATCGTTAAAACACACTCAAACCTAACACACACGCGACCGTTTTGAGAAAGCAAAATGAAAATCAACAACAACACTAACCACTCAGTCCAAATGTGTTTGTTTATTTCGTTTCAAAAACTTTTAAAGCGTGAACAAAGAACTGAGGCGAATGATCCAGCGGAGCAAACACGCACGAAAACAGGTTTTATGGCATAATAAAGTCTGAGTTAAAAACAACAACAACAAAACAAGTCTAATATTCCCGTAAACAACCAATGTAACCTGTAGAATAAGGCGAACGGGGTTTTTATGGTTAGTTGGACAAACAAGCAGAGCGGGATGCGAGTGAGTCTCCAGCCCGCGATGAGAAACATTTCAGCGCGAGACAACTAAAACCCGAAGCTCGTGTCAAGAAACACGGCACATCCACCGCAAAATGTTACTTTTATCTCAGTTTAGATTCAACGTCCACATCTAACATCGCATCTAAAAGAGCTAACGGGTTAGCTCAATAGTTTAGTTGGCTTAAAGAGACAAGCACTTTAGTGAAAAAGGGAAGCTCATTGAAACACATTTCAAGAACTTCGATAAATGATTCACCACAGTTTGTATCACTTTTGCTTCTTCTACAAAGAAAGTATAAATGTGCGGTGATGTGTACTCACATTGCATGGAAAGGAGAAGCAGAACGCAAGCCAGTGGTGTTAACGCCATCTTGGAGTCGATGAAATGTTCAGTTCGGCTGTACATGCGCAAAGTAAAGGGCTTTAGGAGAGGATGGAGCTCAGAGCTCTGGCTCAGCTCGCGCTCACCGACCGAAGTGAGAGAGAGGCACGTCGAGCTATTGTGAGGAGTTTCCATGGCTACAAACAGCATCATCGTCATGAATTTGTAACATGTATTTATGGATTTGTTTTTTCATGCCACGCCAGTGAAGTTGCTTAAGTTCCAATATTACAAAAACTGCATTATATTGGAACATACAAATTATCTAAGGATGGCTCATGGACGTTTTTACAAACTTTGAAATTTTATATCACAATTTTATACATAAATATAAATATTAAATATTTCGATATTTCCATTGAACAAGCAAAGACTTGGTAGGCTACTTGGCTATAGGCCTATTTTAAATTATTATGTATCAATAATCATTTGTTGTGCTTGAAAGCTACACTTTTGTTGTGCTGACTGACTGACTGACTAAAAAGCACATGTAAAGTACTTGATTGTTTTGACTGTAGTGTGTTAAATATTAGGGTATAAAGTAAATATTGTAAATTTACTAAATTGCAACTTTACAATTACAAATGTGTAATTAAAATCTACTTAAATATATGACATACAAGGTTAAAAAGAAATGGTTCAAAATAAATTACATAAAGTGTATTTTAAATGACCACATGATCCTATCTATTGGATGGATGGACGGACGGACGGACGGACGGACGGACAGACAGACAGACAGACAGACAGATAGATAGATAGATAGATAGATAGATGGGTTTTCAGGATTTACAATTTCAGGATTTCAATCTGCACAAATGCCGCATGCATTAGAGATAATAATTGATGTCATCACACTCTGTTTATGTGAATTTGTCTGATGGCAAGGTTAGAATGTGTGTGGGACCGTTTCAGCACAAAGACCATTCCAGTGTCTGACAACGGGAGATAAGCGCAAATCCAGAAGGCTTAGGGCACATTATGTTTTTCCTATTCCAGACATTATCGACAACAAGGACGTTCAGAGCAAGAGACTCTCACTTCGCCAACCACTTGCAGCACTTGAGCACAGACTATGCATCAAGTAAGTGTATTTATATCTTGATGTTCTATGTTTTATTTGAAGGGTTCACCAGTCAAGGCCATTCACATTCAATCTCACTCTTGTTCGACAAGAAATATAAATAAATAATACAAATTAATAAATAAAAATACAGGGGGAAATTACATTTACATGACAACCACAGGCTGAAAAAGGACATGGACTAAGCATCATATATATTGTATTAAATATATATTGTTTCCACACATTCTCTATATTCCTTGTTGCAAGCTCCAGAAATTGGATGTCAAAAACAACAACAACAACAACAACAACAAAAATATATTTATTTATTTAGCAAAGCCTTATTTCTCAAAAATTATAGGCCTAATTAAATTATTGTTCGAAGCCAAAGCACAGCACCCAATGGAGCTCTGTTATAGGTAAATAAATAGTGATGTTCAGCTATAATATTTGTGTGTGTGTGTGGGGGGGGGGGGGTAGAAATATAACATATTTCCATTTGGGTAAGTTTCACCTTTTGCACCTTAGGCTTTTAATGTGATTTGTTTTCGCACCACAAACAGAGAAAATGAACAGTGAAAGCTGTCTGTTGAGAGAAGAGAGCCAGATGGTGCTGTGTAAGGTGGACAGTGTGGTGAGCTCAGGGGAAATGAATGAATTCAGGCAGACATTCCGGCATCTTTCACATTCACACTCACACTCACGGCAACCCCTGGCCGCTGAACACAGGAGAGCAGGAGCAGTTTAGTGTGCGAAGATGTACATGATATTCTGGGGGGCAACAGAGCTTATATCTGTCAAAGGAATTTTGTAATTTTGCATCGGACACTGCTTGAATTACTTAAGGACATTACACATGGTTTAATGGAAAACCGCAGGCACCTGACAGACTCATTAGTCATGTCTGATAAAACAGGCTGGTTAACTGTAGACTAAAGTATAAATTAAATACATCACCAAACATTCTACATTAGAATAAACAATTAAAACAATGCTTTGTCAAATATGCATGAGCAAGATGTGGCTGCCTAATGTCAGATCACACTGCACACTTATGCCTTCATTTCTGATGAACAAGTTTTTTACAACACCAGGTACTGTAAATACCAAGGTATTTGCAAACATACCTATGCAGTTACTCCTTTTCCTCTTGTTCCAGTCATGCTGAATTCCTTCGACTTCCTGAGTTAACACACTTCCCGTCATGCACTTAAGTTAAACAATATTCCCTACTTCCATTCTGGCGTCGATCAGTGCTTCCTCATGTACTGTACCACAACAACATATTTCTTCCCACTATAGGAAGGATGTGTTCATAAACATCACAAAATATTGTGTTCTGTGTCATTTACATTCAAAGGTTTCCATGAATACAATTGTTGCTGTTGATGAAAATGACTATTAGTATTATTATCAATAAATAATAACAACAACAATAATAACAACAACAATAAATAGGTAATTTCTTGAGACAAAGGCTTGGGACAAAAAAGGCAATTTCATGATGACACCTATTATATTCTTATATTTGTTATTAAAATCTATTTATTAAAGCTACAATATGTAGGAATTTTGTAATAAAATTTCCAAAAATAACTTGCACAGGGTGATATATTTCCTCCAGTTGTGTACTTACAATATCTCAAAAGTCTCCAAAGATTTTTTATTTCAGAGAAATTCCGATTTTAAATAACTGGCCGTCCCGGAAAAGAAATGTCGCGCCTCAGTGACGAAATCCTTTTTCCGGTGTGGACCATGTGATAGGATATTCCACCACACCGGATTTTTTTTTTTTTTTTTTTACAACAACTTTATTGAGGTTTTTTTCTTATCACAATAAACAATAAAGACATCTGACAAAGAATAAAAAAAGAATAAAATAAAAAATATGACCCACCACACCGGAATATCGCATGGTTAAATGCGGAAGTGGTGGTTAAAGCGTTATAGCCATAGACTGTATGGTTATAGCTGTTATGGATCACGATTACTCTTTGGCGAGTATTGAAGTGCCAACAAAACGAAAGCGTCCATATTCTGATACACGCAGACTGTGTGACAAACGAAGGAATAAAACCTGGATAAATATCGGCTGGCGTTTTCGAGATGGAGAGAGCTGCGCGACTATCTTGGACTTGACAGAGACTCTCTCGCGAGTGTATTGAGACAGGTAAGACATGCAACTGTCAATAATAGCACTTATAAACAAAGTTATATTGCTCTTTGTACTTTGGTAAGGCTTTTTATCATGTGTGGTGACCAAGATTATGGCAGTACAATTAAATACAATCGGATATGATGTTAAAAAAATATATTTAGTCATTACTTGCAAATGTTCGTTCAAATTTACTTTTAGATATTGGTTTGAACACGTTAAACAACACGGCATTAACCATAAAAACGTAAAACTGCACAACATTAACCAAACAAATCATTTGACAAATAGCTGTATGTTGTAACGGGATAATATAGCATAACATTTCACGTTCCTTGCAGTTCATTAATTATGATGACATAAAAAATACGATCAGACATACAGGTAATACAAAAACGAATAAATTACCTCATCCGTGATCATGATTCATTAATTCCATGTAGATATATCGCTAGATGGTGAAAACGCATTAAAAACGACATCTCCCATCGTCACCTCCTTCATAGCGTCATCAAGCTTCGCCTTTGTTATTGTTGGAAACTGCGCCCTCTTGTGGTCAAATACCAAAGTCACATACTGGAGCTTTAAAATTTCTTGTGACAAAGTAAAAAAGCTTTATTATTATTTTCTTTCCTGTGACAAAGGTATGGAACCAAAAAAGACAAGTTCACAATGACTGTATTTGTTCTATTAACCCTTAAAGGCACACCTCGGGTCTATAGTGACCCGCGACGTAATTCACTACCCTCCTGTCATGTTTGGTTTTGGGCTCTATGTCTTTTATTTAGAAATTCTCGGTCATGTTTCCAGGTTTCTTGTCATGTGATCATATCTTGTGCTTCCCATGTCTTATGTGTCATGTTATAATTGGTTGAGCATCTTTATTGACACAGGTGTTTCTTGTTAGTCATTAGTTTTGTTGTTTAAATAGCCCTTATGTTTCCATTGTATCTTAGCTTTGCTTGTGTAATCTGTCAAATCAAGTCCAGTCCAGTCCAGTCCTTTATTTTATTTTTTACCTTTTTTTATTCTTCTGTCGTTGTTACTCTAATATCAGGAGAGTTAACATGATAGGCTATCTAACACGACGGTAGAAATCGATCCATCCGTTAGATATCCAGGTTCACTAAAGACTTGAATATAATAGCCTAATAATTGGCGAACATTCAAGCATTTAAGGGTTAAGATGTCTTTGTCTGATTGCAAGAAGTTGTAATTTGTTACATTCAATTACAGAGGAAAAACATCTGCAGTTTATTTGAGGAATGGTGAAAAACAGTTCAGTTCAGGATTTTGTGTTGTTGTTCCACTCGTTTGATGAGTCACACTGTAAGATGACACATTAAGTCAAGCTGCCAAAAAACGACTTCAGCCAAAAGTGATGAAAACTGATCCAGTCTTCATGCAGCTTAAATAGCCCATGTTAAAGGCTTCAGTTTTTAAAGAACATTATAAAATCCCTTTTGAAAATGTGGATTTCAACTCAAGTGGGCTGCATCCTGCAATACTGACAACCAACCCCCCTTTGTTGGGGAGGAAATGTCTTTTAGAGGATCAACAACCTCACAATATCAACCCACACTGATATATGTAATGCACATCAGATCCTTTCACTAATTTGGGTGGAAATTGTGTTACCTGAACCAAATTAAAATACATTACCAGGTTTCTAAACCAGTTGTTCTTAAAGGTCCCATGACATGAAATTTTCACTTTCTGAGGTTTTTTAACATTAATATGAGTTCCCCTAGCCTGTATATGGTCCCCAAGTTTCTAGAAATTTCAATCGGTGTAAATCGAGCTTTTGCTATCTTTCTCTGCCTTTGAGAAAATGGAAGCTCAATCGCGCTGATCTTGAATCTCCTCCTTGTGACGTTATAAGGAGGAATGTTACCTCCCCTGTCTCTGCTTTGCCCGCCCAGAGAATATTTCCGCCCATGAGAAAATGAGCTAGGAAGTAGGAACGCGCGCGCGCGATTTTAGTTTGTCCACGAGAGAAATCATGGCTTTTGAGCGAGCGAAGCATAACAATTGCTCAATAATTGGATGTACAAATGAACACCGAAGGGTTAATACAGAGCTGGGCTTGCTGAACGTCTGAAACTAAAGTCTGGATCACTCTCTTTGGCTCAGCTACACACCTCGGAACAGTAAGTCAACTAATGATATAAGTGTGTTGCTTTACTGTTTATGTTTGCCTAGACTGTTACACGTAGAATGTGGCTGTCACATTAGCTATGCAGCCATGCAGTTTATGTGTGTGAATACACACACTGTAACGCGAGTGTTGTACACTTCTTTGTTATTTGGATAACCGTTTTCCTGTTGGTTATACGGCGCGCGCGATATCCGCATTTCAAGATCGCAGAGCTTGATGATGTAATTGTAATAAGATAAATTACAGATGTTACAGATCTCTCATGAAAAGGCAACAGTAGGTTAGCGTTAGCTACATGATAATAACTGTAAACCATCCGAATAAAGTACCGTATCCAGACATAATATTTTAAACTAACCATTCGGAAATGTCCTGCTGGAACCGCTGAGTTGTTGCTTCTCCATCCGGATCAGATTCTGGGTCAAACTGAAATGCTTGAACGACTGCGTGTCTTCGTGCCATTGCTATATCCAACGTTAACATGCACGGACCGGTACCATTGCGCAAGATGGTCAAGGCCACACCCACCCTCCACCTTGCGCCGCCTTTCTCCTCCTCATTAACATTTAAAGCTACAGACACCGAAACGGCCTGTCTGAAGGAAGCTCATTCTGGGACTGGCTTGTAGTGGCTATAATTCTGCACCGAGGCTGAATTTTTGAAAAGAGATTTCAGATACAGTACTAGGGACCACTAAGGCCTATATTAAAGCCTACAAAAAATAGCATGTCATGGGACCTTTAACCATTTTTACTACAAAGCCCTTTTGCCAAGACAATATTCAAAGGCTCACCTGTCTAAGCTTCTTTTGTAATATAAATAAATAAACAAACTCAAAAAATTATGTCAGTTTAATGTTGTACATCTTTATTTTTAATGTTTTATTAAGCGGTTTAATTAAGATAATGTTAAAGGTGCACTGTGTAATTTTTAACGGCTTCTAGTGGTGAGGTTACAAATTGCAACCAACGGAAGTTACGGTGGCCTATAGGAAAGTATATTGTCGTCTGAGACAGCAGAGAGTAGCCAGTTAAGCAATGAGGTTTCTTTACAAAGATAAATTAAGAAATTAGGATTGCTTGATTATTCAGTAAAACAATATGTTATTCCAGACTTTAGCAAGCTTCGAATAAAAAACTTTACCAGTGTTTTATTCGCTGACTTTAGCAAGCCTCTTTGCACGAAGAATAACATAGTGACGAAGCCCGTTTGTCCGTTTAGGGCTACTGTAGAAACATTTCAATGTAAGGGGACCCGCGGTGTATGTAGCAAGGTTATTATAGTTTTGCATTTTTAAATTTGTTTTTATTTTAATATAATTTTCAAATTTCCTATAAATTTCAGTTTTGTGTTAGTTAGTTTCATTAATGGTTTTGTTAGTTTTAGTTTAGTTTTTATTTTGTAAACACATTTCTATTTAGTTTTTATATATTTAGTTTCAGTTTTAGTAATTAGCGGTGTTTAACACTTCCAGTTAAAGACATTTAATTTCAGCAAAGTTTAATGTTTGCAGTTTACAGTAAACTCTTGTGAAAACCTCTTAATAAAAATAAAATAATTGTTTGAGGATGAACAAAAAACCAAACAAATGCAACTAAAAAGTAAATATTATTCAATTATACTCATTCATATTAAAAATGAAATCTTGTTAAACGTATGCGTATGATTATTATTCTTTAAGGTTATTTATATGATTAATCCTGTTTTATGGTTTGTCTTTAATCCAGCTGTATTTGCATAAAGTATAGTCATGATGGAAATACTTATTCGGCCATTTCTGCTTCTTAGGGCTGGTTCACACAGAAAGCGGTTTTGCTTTGAAAAATGGAAAAAAGACGCGGGCAGTGGAATGGGCAGAGCCGGATTATCCATAAGGGCACTTGGGCCAGTGCCCAGGGGCACCAACCATTCACAACCACTAGGGGGGCACCACATGACACAAGCTTTAAAAATATTTTTCGTAAATTGTTATATTATTAACTTGAAATTCTTGAAAGACCATACATAACTCGTTTATGAACACTAATTTAACAATAATAATAATAATAAATTATAAATAAATAAAGATTACATGACCACTATCACTCCCCCCCTCCCTCCCCAATCTGTCAGAGTTGAGTTGGTCCACAACAAGTACGCGCAAATGTGTAATTTTTTTTAACGGCTACAGAAAATGAATCTAAATCCAAAATGGGCAGATGTCAATTGAGTGGTTTTGCAGTTGTTATATATGTGTTAAAGATTTCATTTTGGATGTGTTCATTGTGATTATATTGGCTGGGTTTATAAAAGTTTATAAAATTAAAAGGATCTTTCCTTGGGTGCATTTGGAAACAAATCTTGTCTATTTCTAAATGTAATCGCGTGCATCGCTGATGATTATACTCTCCGTGTGTTGAAAAAAACTTCGATTAAACACACTCGCAACCAAAGCGGAGACGTTACAGCGTTGCCAGTGGCACTGAGCGGAGTTTTGCCGCTGTAGTGGACAAGCACCGTTAAAGCATACTAGGCGTCGGCTTTGAGGTATAGGGGCACCACACTGTCTTAATACGGCCCTGAGAATGGGGAAAAGCACAAGGTCTCGAGACGCGTCTTTTAAAAGTTTAACTTATTTTAACTTGAGTGTGTCACGTTTTTAGAACGTCGTGTCATGCATGAAACGATGCAAAAGACGCGAGACGCGAGACTCGTTGCGCGGTGGAATGGAAAAAAGTGAAATGTCTTTATACACCACTGAAAACATAGTTATGTATATGATATTGCATTTCTGTCAACAGATCCTCCTAAATATTACACAGTGCACCTTTAATATAGCTACATGTAAATAATTTGAAGACTTATGGGGCCCGCTCTGGAAGTTTGCTGAGGCATCCGTGTTAATATGTGAACGGTTGGGAGTGAGAACATGTTGGTTTTACTTGTATTTTGAATCATGCATTGCATTGTTTTAGGTTTGAAGGAATTGCCCGTAAACTTAACTGAAAAAGTGCTGTTTTTTCTACAGATTTTTTTTTTTTCTCTGTAAACCCTACTGCTTAAAGTAATGAATTGGTTTGAGTAGGGTAAACTTAAATTAAACACATTAGTTCAATCAAATGAACTTTTATGGGTTATAGAACTTTCTTTTTTATGTGTCACAAACAGACACATTTGAAATAATTGTCGTTGTTTCATTGTTTTGAGTTTTATTAACTTGTTTCTTTTAATTTAGACTAACTTAAATTGAACTGAAACAGGGCTGGGATTTTTATTTCCCAGCATGCTTTGCCATGACACCCGAAAGGGAGAGTAAATGCTAAAATGTGTTATATGATGTGCATGATTCATGTTCAGTGGGGGATTTAGTAGTGCTTAATGTTTAGCTCAGAAAAAAAGGTACAAAAGCTGTCACTGGGACAGTACCCTTCAAAAGAGTTCTAATATGTACCATTTAGGTACTAATATGTACACTTTTGGTACCAGTATGTACCTTTGAGGGACTAAAATGCACTTTTTAGGTACAAAGGTGTACCTTTTGAAAAAGTACTGCCACAGCGACAGCTTTTGTCCCTTTTTTCTGAGAGTATATGCTAATTTAGCAGAGTTTCTGTTATGTGTGTTTTTTTGTGTGTTTTTTTGTGGGGGTTAACATCATAGTGACGAGTGGAGCATAAGCTAGGTTTGAGAACAGGTATATTTAATGTTCTAAATGGCTGTACTCGTGCAGAAATTGCTATGCTATGTTAATGATATCAAAGCATTGTATTAGCAAGTTATAATTTACTGAATTAGCTAGTTAAATCTACCTAAGTTTAACTACTACTAAAAATATTTAAGTTGAGATTATATGATAATTTTAAGTGAAATGTTTGAATTATCTTAAATATTTCAAGTTAAGAGCAGTTAAAATGTACAGTATGCGTTACAAAATAAAAAAATCAGCTCTGCTTACTTAAACTTTGAATTTCTTAACTTTAAAATTTTGATGTTACTGATTGGCAAATTTTTTTTGGCTCAAATTCAGGTTAACAATGCAGTGTGCGGTTTTGTTGTTTCCATATACAGGATGCGAACACTAATGGACATAATTTTTATAATTGTTCAGTATGGCTCTTGTAAGCTGTCCTATGGGAACTGCTTAAAAAAGGAATATGCTTATTAAGTTAGCAACTCCCTGCCCTACATATTTTTAGCTTCAAATTCTATAGACCTGAACCCTTTTCACCAATGAGTTCAGCTTTAGCCTACAACAATGAGATGTACTTTAATCAGAGAAGACAAGAAAACTGATCAATGTCTACGTTCAAATGGGCATTGATCACTTCCTTCTTGTGGTGAAGCCAAATAAGAGTCATTGTGGATGAGATTTACAGTACAGTCATTCAAATTCCAACTGTTTCTATTATGAACCAATGCCACAACTTGCAGTTTATAGGATTGTGACATTTGTGGGGTGTGGTTGTTATTCTCCTCCACATATTTTGAAAAACAGCTGCATGATAAAGTACATCGTAACTCTTTGCTCGCTTAAACATTTCATGTTGCATATGAGAGCTTCGCACAGCTTCAGTGTGTACATTAAAAGCCGTTGCTATACCCGTTGGTACATTGTCAGTGGCTGATACTCCCTTTTTATCGCAGAGAGATTGTCGGACGCCTTTAAAGTCTACAACACGCAGCATCTGTGTGAGGCTGAGCGAGGCACGCCACGCAGGAAACACGGGACAGCTGCATTTCAACTCCAATTAGGTAATGGAAGCTGACAGTGTTGGTGCCCACAGCCTTGGTTCAAGGGGAGAGAGAGAGCTGAAGCTCTTACCCCTTGAATCCCTTTGGGGCAGAAGGCTGGAGATAGGATGCAGGCTGACCCTGCCAGCAACAAAAAACAATTGCTGGAAGTAACCGAAGGTTTGAAGCTGTCACAATGAAATCATAGCGTAGACTCAGTGCAGCACAACGCAAGGGAATTAATTGCTTAATTCACTTGGGTGAAGTGTGCACTGCTGGTTTTACACACCTAAATTAAGAGGGATTAAGATTCACTGAATCCATTTGATGTAAAGCTCTCAATCGGAGTCGAGCTTCTTACAAGGACATTAGAGGAGCTTTCTAGAAGGTATTAAGTCCTAAACCTCTTATACCTTTCTTTTCAAACTGTAATATGATGTTGGATTGTGCCGGTAAATGTCCATGAAATGTAACAAAAGGAAAAATCTCTACTTTTGTCTAGGAAAAGGGAGGCTGTCGGCAGACACCAACAACTTTCATTCCTTTCACATACATTTTTGATTACAAGGGTAGATTATTGATTAATAAAGATGTATTTTTGCACAATCTCTTGCACAATATTATGTTTTCACCTCAAAACACTTTAGTGCATGATTTGTAAACTAACATATTTTGACATAACCATTTTGTTACATAACCAGCTCCATATGCATGGCTTTTCTAATGTATTAAACTTGCTTGTTAGCTCACTTGGTTCAACATTGCACTTGAGATGCAGTCCAGATAAAAGAGCTGAAAGATTTGAACAAGCAAGCGAAATGGTATGATTGTTTCAGAAAACGTGTTTTTATGTCATGTTTGCTTTTGTTAACACTATCGGTTAAAGTCCTGATGATGTAGTCAATAATTGTATCCTTTAAAACTCCTCTTTGATCACCAAAATGATATATTAAATGAAAAAAAAATTCTTGCCTTAAAATAGCTTGAATGTAACCTCATTATAGGTGGTTCTATGAATATGCAAATTATCCCTGCCTCCACTCACTCACAGCAGCTAAGAGATTCACTCGTTGACGATCACACGTTGACGTGATTGGTTACTAGGTAGTTTGTGACGTCAGAAACATCAGCGATTCATGACAGTGCAACAACCAATGTAATAAACGCTGGAAGATTTACGATCATCGGTTTTAGATATAACTGAACATGCTTTATTTATTTATTTTATTAGCTTCTAGGACAGGTCATAGTAAGACAAGATATAAAAAGACAGCATTGTAAAAAAAAACAGACAATCAAAACAATCAAACAACAAAGTTTGGTTTATGTGAAATGTGTGTTGGTGTGAGGATGTCTTGTCTCTATCTTTCATGTATATAAATATATATATAAAGAGAGAGAGAATTTTAAAAAGAAGAATGGAGAAAAAGGAGAGAATAGAATATATATTTCTTCCTGTAATTGCTGCCTTACTCGTTTCCCACATATTGATGGTGAAATCCCTGCATTGTTCATTTCCAGAAAGAAAGCCCACTCTTTCCTAAGAAAACTGTCGAAGTCAGAGTCACAAAGTGAGGAATTAAGTCATGTTGTGACTCCGTTCTAGTGTCACGAAATATGCAAGAAGCACGTTTAATATGTTTTTGCAGATATATTTGATTTAAACGATTCAGCACTTACAATGCTAATTAAATAAATTCACACACTGCCGAAACATCAGGTTTTACTTTAAAAGAGCCCGAGATTGCGCAACGTGGAGCTTTTCACAGCTCCATGTTTACTCTTTCCAGGTATTAGTCACAAATAGATTAAGTTGCTTGAACACCGATGCCTCACATTCCTGGCACGTGATATAGGTGTGCCCTTGGCCAGCCCCATACACAGATGGGTCTGCTAGCACTGGTCTTATCCACCTGTTTGCTTCGTCCTGCCAAGATTCAGGCACTATCACCGTCTGGCCCTCCACAGTTACAGCTGTCACGAGCCTCCAGCGTGTCAGGCGTGCATGTGGTCAGAGGAGCTAAAGAGGGCAGAGCCTGAGCTGGCCGAAACATAGAGACGGCGTATCCCACTGATGGAACGCAGCCTGGCTGTAGTCACTGATCTAATGGGACAGAAGGAAACATCTGCAAAGGAGTAGACCAACGAGATGAGCAAGAAGAGCAGGGATGTGAATTATAAAGAATTCCCTTTCATGATGTTTTATTAACAAAGTTTGGGAGGAGCACGTTCAGATAATCAGTGCAAGGAGGCCTACACGACAGTTTTCCTGCATCCCTCCTCCACTCCAACTCCTCTCAACTAAAACACACCCCAACTCTGGGTTCGGGACAAATTCCAAGCTCAGAGCCCTCCCACCCAAATAGCATGCCAAATCCATTCAGTTAGATGTAAGTTAAACTCTTTAAATGATTGGACACTGTAAAAAGTGATCAGTTGACTTAACTTAAAAAAGTGAGAAAACCTATTGCCTTAAAATTATTAAGTAAATAAACTTCATACATAAATGAAAAAATTAAGTTATGTCGAATTGTCAAGTTCACATAACTTAATTATTTCAAGTACGCATGAAGTTTATTACTTAAAAATGTTAAGATAAAGAGTTTCTTCACTTTTTTTAAGTTAAGCCAACTGATCACTTTTTACAATAGTTCACCCAAAATAAAAAGATTTCTGTCATCATTTACATACCCTCATGTTGTCCCAAAATGAATTTCTTCTGTGGAACACACAAAAAATATGTTGAATAAGGGTGGTGTTTAAGCAAATTCAAGCTGGATAAAATGGGTAAAAGGAAAACAATAAATAATAATTAAATAACATTTTAAAATATTTTGAATATAATATTTAGGTTTTGAATGATGTGGTGAGTAAATAATTAGTGAGTAAATAATTCTAATTCTTTTCTTTTTTCTTTTAAAGCACACTAGTGTGATAAATTGTACAGAATATTTTCAACTTTTATTCAATATTGACAAAATTAACCACAAATAATGTTTTTTTTTCTGTCAAAAATTGAGGTGTATAAGATCAGATTAATGAGGCATATGATCAATCAGATCAAAACATAAATACAAAATCTGTGCTAATTGAAAGAAAAACAAGCTGAGGAAAAGATTAAATCCAATATGTAGTTATAATATAGTGTGATAAGAAACTTAACAGTTGAATCAGTTGTGTCTACAGTTAAATCTATGTGTTTGATTCAATAAAAAGAAGGATTTCATAAGAGCCATTCATCCAATAATTGGACTACTATGGTTACACTGCATTTTTATTTTATTTTTTATTATTCACTAAAAACAACCGATTCATGAGTCATTAGCTTGAGAATTTGACTACAGGTTGTGCTGTATATTTTTGATTCACAAAAAAGAGATGACTCATTAAAGGAATTCGACCGGAAATAGTCTAAAAAACTTAAAAGAACCGACTCATTAGATTCATTTGCTCGTGATCGGACTACACTGGTTACACCATAGGCTATATTTGAAATCACAATTAGAGTAATTTGTTTGAGAATTGGACTAGGATACATTGCTTGCAATGTATGTTTTGACTCACCTTAAAGAACAATTCATAAGAGTGATTCATTCAAGACATAGGTTGCACTGAATGTTTCTGATTCACTAAAAATAACCGACACATTGGGAATACTAATGATTTCTTGGCATGTTTTTGATTCACTAAAAAGGCCCAGTTTATCAGCGTCATTCGTTTGGGAATCAGAAGATGTCCGTTTTGCGATGTTGATTCATTTTCAGTGTTGCCGTGCCGTTGAATAAGCAGTGTGGTAAATGCTGCCAGGGTATTGGTACAGTACAATACTCCCTTGGCAAAAGAATGGAAAAACGGAAGCGGTTCTAAACAAGACCCGGATCTCCGTTCCCAACCCTAAAGAAGAGACAGAAAAAGAGAGCGTGGGGAGAGAGACGGGGCTCTGGATGTCTGCCATGCGAGCAGATGCTGCACACAGGAGCACCTGGGTCTACAGTCTCCCCGTGCACAGACGAGCCAAAGAATCACACTTCTGAAAAACCCCTGAACCAATGATAATTATCATGTATCGTATTTATAGCCCTTTCGTTCATTGGCAGCTCCCAAGGTAATTTCCATTGTGGGAGGAAATTTATACCTGCGTTGCATGGCAACTGTGTTAAGCAAGAATGCAACTTAACGGGAGACATTTCTTGTAGACCTTTGATTACAGCTGGAGGGCTGAGTTGAAACACCCTGATAGCACAAGTACATCTCGGAGATGTCTATTTGATGTCTGCATTTACATCTGCAATCTGAATGTTTGCTCATCTGCAATATGTCTCTAGCTACGTCTCTTCCTGTAAGATGTCATATAGACATTTAGATGTCTTTAAGATGTTTATGTATGTAAAACTTCCTTTTCTAAGATCTTTATTGGATGTTTTTATACAGCAGATGCTTTCCAGATTAACAGATCTTTAGCAGACATCTTACAGACGTACCAGTGAGTTTAAGTTAGAAATTTGCTACAGGGATAAAATCTTTATCCAACATTCCCACCATCCACCTGAGGTGACAGTAGAAGCAAGTTTCTGTGTACAAACATGAAGGATTTACAGGACAAAACATGAGTACTAATATTAATAATAATAAAAAAAATGAGGTAGAAAAAACACTTGTCTTCTGGTTTACAATTTGATTTGAAATCATGATTAGCGGACAAGACAATAATATGATTCAGCAAATTGTCTTGTATGATCTGATTTACTTGTGTGAATTTCATGCCTAAGAAGACAGGGAAGGTTGTAAAATCACTTTCCCTATATTTAATTCTGCTGGAACCACAACGATTAAACAAAACAGGGCAATGTATGAAATCAAAAAATCCTTCATTCGTAGCCAAAAAACAGACAGCAAAAAAGCCAGCTCCAGTCTCCCTTATATTTCTACCACAATTTGCGCTTAACATTGTAAATTACCATACTTTTACTCTCTATGATTCTGATTAGTCAGTCACTGACATAATGTTTCACACAGGCTACTGCATGATTCAAATTCACCACTGAGTGTGTGCATATGCACGAGGTGTGTTTGCTGTAAAAGAGCCTCTCAGTAGTCGAAGGAATTTAGTGTTTCCCAAAGTTTGTTCAAATTCCAGGTTGGTTGTCCAGGTTGCCAGGCCTTTTAAGATGCTGCCAGCTCTCAAACCCTCAAACGCCCTTGGCAAAGTGAAGTTCTCAGAGCAGAAGCAATAATACAGTGTGCAGATGATGAATTCATAACACCTGTTTCACTGGTGTCTTTCAAAACAACCCCCGTCACGTTTGAGGCTAACAGGCTAACTTACTCAAGGTGTTCTTTTGTAAGAGAAACTGGCCACATCTGGAGCTGGTTAGCTTTTAACGTCATACGCAAATTAACTTCATACGGTGTAATATGAATCCTTTGAAAATACACGTACATTTATTAGCAGATATTGCACTAGTGATTCATACAGGAAGCAAACACACTGTTATAAATATTATGTAGCTTAATCTCATTAGCAAATGTATTCATATGTATAATGTTTAAAAATGCAGTCAGTAAGATTTTTTTTTTATTGGTACTTTTATTGTGCAAGGACACATTAAATTGACCAAAATTAGACTTGCATCCTGAAAAAATCATTAAATAATGAAAAAAGGTGAATCATAATGATTTCTGAAGTATCATGTGACACTGAAGACGAGTAATGATAAGCTTTGCCATGAAGAAATTACATTTTAAAATGTATTCAAATAAAAAAAAGTTATTCAATCATTTCACAAAATGTTTATTTTTAACACATTACTGTATTTTTTAGTCAATGATCACTTTAATATATTCAATGCCATGACATTTATTTATTGCATTTGAATTGAACTAATTTGACATGACTCAAACCAAAAATATATCTAAAAGTGAAACGCAACTACAAATTAAAAAAAAAAAATGATAATATAAATATAATATAACATTTACATTTTAGATGCTGTCAGTCCATCCAAATAGGAAGTTCCAGCATATACTATCCAAACATACAAAAATGTAAACGTTACATACAAATTTTACTAATGAGATCAGGCTGTATTATCAAAGATCACAGTTTTATCTCATGACCCATAAATATACAAATATGTAATATACATTACATATAATTTATGAGCCTCAGATCTACAGATCTACAAATCATTAGAGAGGTGCATCAAAAAGTGTCAAGAAGTGACATCAGAGGAACAGTCAATGTTTCATGAAGGAGTCTTCTGCATTATTCACTACTTTCATCTTTTATGGAAATATGTCATCATATGCTCAAAGATTTAAAAGAAGTTGTCAGTGAGGTTTGTGAGAAGCATCGGTCACACCGAGCGGCATCTTGTGACCTTCTGATAAAAGGAGCCCTTTATTCGTTTGGACCGGTCTCTAATGAGATTGTGAGAGGTTGTCACATTTGTCAGATTTAAGAGCAGATGTTTCATCAGGGCTCATGCTAAAAGCTTTCACGCAAACAAGCTTGTGTATATATTATTGAAAATCCTTTCTGTGACTTGCACGCTTCTTTGTTGGTTATGTCATCAATTTGTTTTAGAAAGCAAGTCGCATATTGCCCTTGGTCTATGAACGTTCTGAGTAAGCAACGTGAATATGTGAAAAATGAAAATAACCTCACTAAAAATAACCACAGAAAGACCCTTGTGGTAGATTACACAAGGGGCAAGCAAGTTATTTTACTGCACATTGCATGCATAATGGTAAAGTGAAGTGCTCAACAGAGGCATAGTGAAGAAAAAGAGAAATAAATACATCAATAAATAAAGATTAAACTCATTTAAGTACATCAAATGAATAAGGAAAGAAATAAAATGGAAAAGTAAATAAATATATATTTTATAATATTTTGTTTTATATAATATAATAATATATAAAATAAATAAAAGCATAAATTAACTATAAAATTGATTTTTTTAGATTTCAAATGAAAAGATAGCAGTAAAATTGAACAAAAAAAAAAAAAGATTAAATAAAACCCCACATAAATTGAAATACAATACTGCAGTGAAATCAGTACAGTGCAGCTGTATTGTTTCCCCCAGGAGCGAATACTGACACCAGAGGGATTTCAACTTCTATGGCTCCACACTGTATGAAAACAGACATTGCATAGCTTCCATAGCAAGGACAATTGTTTAGCAGCGCGTCATAAAGGCTCCAGACTGTCAGTTGCTGTCATTTTGTGATCTGCCAAATGCTTTCTAATGTTGTAAACGAAACACTAGAGAAAGAATGTCATCAGAATGTACAGTTGACATCAAAGTGTGTTAACATCAGCCAGAGTCTAGCGGAGCTGTGATGACAGATGAGTGGGCCACTCCGCTATGGGATGTTCCCTCTGCCAAGTCACAAAAGCCTCTTGGCACAAGCACAACTAAAGATGCCCTAAAAGATGAAGAGATAGTCCTCTCACTCATTGTGTGTTGTCAGAGAAGCAAACTTTGTAAAGTAGGTTATATGGTGGCAAGTCATGAGAGATCGTTTGCAATTATTGATCTGTCTAATCATTCTGTCTGTCTGTCAATCTGTCTATTAGGAGTGTAACAGTTCTCTGTAAAAAATTGAACCGTTCCGTTCTCGACATGCACTTGCTCCACGGTTCATCTCAAATCTGACGACACGTAAGCATCTATAATATGGTTTGTTAAAAATAACAACGCATAAAACAGACAGAGTTAGGCTAATGAATGTGTCTGTTGATGGATACGCATTCTGGTGGTCTAATGGTCTAATATGACAAGTCATTTATGCCCCGAGTGTTGATGAACAGCACACGTTGCTATCTGAGTTTAAACTAAACTCATTTAAAGGAGACATATCATGCTTTTAAATTGTTCCTTTTTACATATACATCATACATTTGTGGTCTATATAAAGCGGAACTGCAATGCTTCGGTCTGAATTCCTCATTATTATAGCTCCACGGGCCCCTTTTTTATCCCTTTTCTGAGGTGCTTCTGACAGCAACTCGTTTTGGTGCGGTCTCTTTAAATACAACTGAGACACTTCATACCCCGCCCCCTCTCCAGTTTGCAGAGGTTCAACTCCACCCCGTTCGGCCATTTTTGTAGTCTGATATCAGAGATAGGATTATCTAGCGGCACAGAAACTTTTTATTCACACGTTATTAACAAAATGTCAACAACGGAAGACTTGTCCAGCCAGCCTTACATGTTCGAGCCAGAGTTGGAGCCGGATCGAGATGAAAATGAAGACGACGAACCTGCAGAACAACGTCTTCATATTGGATGTATTGCAATGGTGTGTTACTGTATTTACACATGAAACTTTGGTCTTCCGACATTTTACCACCGTGTCGATTTATTTTGATTAATATGTGCAAGGGAGAGAGAGCTAGACAGCATCTAGTTTGGAGACGGTGTCTTGTTTACACTTTCGCCGGGCTCCGAGAGAGAGTGCGAGCGCGCGCGAGACCGAGTCTCTCTCTCTCTGCTCGTTCTTTCAGTTAAACATGCGCCACAAGCGCGGCAGTTCATCTACAATAGACGGTGTAATGAAGCGTGTGGGTTACTACATCCAACAACCGAACATTTTAACTTACCCTCTCGTAACTTCTGCATCCTTTTTTAGCTTGGACTACAAAATTGCAGCGAGAAATAATAATAGCGGATCGCTCGAAGTGTTGGGCTGGAAGTCAATGTCCTTATTTGGCAGTTCCGCTGCAAATACTGTGACGTGATAGTTCACAAAACGTCATAGATAACAGAAAAATCGGAACAGGTTGAAAAAATATGACCAAAACAGAATATAAAGATATCAACGAAGCACCTGAAGAGAATAATTTCATATTTTCTGTACTTCTAAACACTCCAAATATACAACAAAATGCATTTAAGGGCTAAAAAAGTGCATTTAGCATGATATGTCCCCTTTAAGCCTTGCCAATTTAAACATTCAAACAAGACCTATAGAGAACTCGGTCGCATTCTGTGAGAAGATGTAGCAAACATAGAAGGTTATGTCTTAAGTGAAAGTAAACAGTCGAGAAAGACAACGCATGTGTACAGTATCAGTATATTGGATCTGTGTCTTAAAGTGACAGCAGCCTAATATTCCTACTGTCTGTGTTTTTAATTAGCCTAGAAATCTTGACGCACACTAGCGGCAGCAAAATGTATTTTGCAGCCAGGGTAGTCTAGCAACTCTCCGTTGACTTTCGGAGCTGTAAAAACCTAAATTGGGTCAGGCCAATCACATCGTGTATAGAGTAGGTGGGGCGGGCTTAACATAACGACGACAGAGTTGCAACGGTTCCCTGCCACTTGAAAACAAAGAAGAGCTGCTGCTGGAGAACAGTCTTTCGAATCGGCTTTGGCCGCGACTCTGGAGGACTTGGAGTTAAGTTTTTCTTTGAGAGAAAAGCAAAGAACGGCACTTAAGTCATTCTTAAAAAAGGAAGATGTGTTCGTAGTTTTGCCGGCCAGATTCAAAAGTTGAATCTATCAACTAATGTTAGCTCCGCTGTTGAGAAAATGCTCTGGTTGGTTGAATGCTCTGGTTGGTTGCGTGCAGAGGGAATTTGAAAGACAGCCGTTTATCCCGCCCCTCGGATTGAGCCGTGTCTATGGAGAGTGGCCAGACCTAACATCTTGATGTTGGCTTGCCAGGCTAGTTTTTAATGTTAATCAAACAACAAAAGACAAGGAAATCACTCACTGCTCTTGACTAAATAGCTTTTGTAACTTTAATAATGATTCATCTTTATGTAATTTATACAGTGAAGAGTATATGCAATGTTGTTTTACATTTGATTACTTTATTCAATTTCTGTACCTGAAAACTACTGTTACGGTAGATACATGAAAAACCTCAAAAGCACTGTTTATTTTAGTTGTATCTTTGCTCTAATGTATTAATTTGTGCCATTGCTTGTAGTTAGATTATTTGTTCTTGATATTTTCTTTATTTTTTGACAGTAGTGCTCTTTTCCCTGAACTTAGCATATACCGAACTGTGCCGAAACCGTGACCCTAAAACCATGATACAAACTGAATCAGTAATTTGTGAATCGTGAGTAACTATTACACAACCCTACTATATATCCATCCATCCATCTTTCTACAGCCTAATATTATGCATGAATTGAATGAATGAAGCCATTTGGAATATTGGACAGAATGGCAAATGTGTTAGACTGTGACTCTGACATCCCAGGCCATTTCCATGCTAAATGTTTAAGCGGCAGGTCTGCCCGAGGCAGCAGAGCACCGTGAGGAGGCCTTAAATGCCTTGTCAGATCCAAGGAATCTCATCGTGAACCTGTTAGTGGAAACACCTGCCCACAGCAAAGTCACTTCAAGTCTCTCCTCAAAAAAAAAAAAAAAAAAAAAAAGGCCAGTTCCAAGACCGCCATCAGGCGCACTGAGGAAAAACAGCTCTGACAGCATACAAGGTAAAGCACACTGAAATGCACTTTGACCCAGTCTTTGGAGCTCTATAGATGCAATAGAGCTCAATTAATTTCTTGTTATGTAACCTGTTTTTGGTTCTGTAAATGTGTGCTGTAAAGAAATGATGACAACACAAGTAATGTTGCAATACATTTTAAGTCAAGTCAAGTCAAGTCAAGTTTATTTATATAGCGCTTTTCACAACACAGGTTGTATCAAAGCAGCTTCACAGTAATAAATTAGAACAATACATCAATGTTTGTTTCTAGTGGAACGTCTACGTTCGGTAATGCTGATCAATAGTATCGTTGATTGATTAATTAAATTAAATATCCCCAAATATCCCCAACACAACTTCATTTTAGGCTTAAGTAAGAATAGTTTTCATTCCCCTTTTACCGTATTCTCATGATGACTTCAAAACCAAGTGCAGCAGAAGAACCATTAATAGTATTTTTTATTGTCTATCATACTTTTATACACCCTAATTAGTATTTTCCAAAATCCACAATGCTGTCAATCAACAGACAACAGTACTATATATTGACAGAAAAGTTGGCAGAAAAAAACATTACAGCTGTTTGAAAATCTGCTCTATTAACTTTTATAATAAAATGATGAAGAATATTGAAACATGACTGAATTACTTATTTCTAGATGTTAAGTTTTAGAAAGATAACATGAAGACAGAAAACTCATGGTTCATGACTGACATCTAGCGGTTGAAATGAGACGTAGACCTAAAATAAAAGCGAGTTTTTTCTTCTGAACTTATGCTTTGAGCTAGACTATGCCCAAATGAAAACATTATTAATAATAATTACTTATTTAATAATTTAATTTAATAACTAACCAGTATTAATTACATTAATTACAAGATCAACACTACACGTGATTTTTTTTCCTTCATTGCTGTATCCAGTCAGTAGCTAATACATTACTATAGGTGGCACCATTTCACCAAGAATTTAGCTGGACTAACAAGTGATCAATTATAAATTTCAACCAAACTTAATTTAGGGAATTAAGTTAATGGTTTTGATGAAGTTGTGTTGTGCATGTGCTTTCAAAATATTTATCACATGTAATAAATAAATAAATATGATTGATTTTTAAAGTAAACTTATACCAACTTATAAATCAGTATTCATTCATACTTGACATCTAGGAGCCACTAAAGCCTCCTATTTCTGTCCAGAGTGACTAAGATTTATAAAGATGTAAAAAGTTTCCAAAAGGACCCAGATTAAGTAAATGATTGCCTGTTACCACACGAGACTCAGAAGATTGAGGAAGACCTTGCAGATGCCCAAATTGAGATTTCTTCATAGGCTTCTGTTGAGGCTTCGATTATGAGACATTAAAAATAGGCAGTGATAATGAAGTTAGTGTAAAATCACATTGAATTTAAATTACCTTATGTCTGGATCTATAATAGCAGGGTACAAATCTTCTGTGATGCCAGTCGGTGCATTTTCATCTGCTATTATGAGAGGTGAGATACAATATAGTTAATAAGATAAAAATCCTTTATTAAAGATAGGGTTTATTCACACTCAGATCTCAGTAGGCTAATATGATCACGTTTCAGAATGCCCACCTCTGTACTAAAATTTGATATGGGTCTTTCTATAATTTAGGGTACATTTCATGTCCATTGATGATAATATTTTTTACAATTTTCTTCAGAAATATCATATTTGATCCATTAAGAGAATGTATATTAATCTCACACCAATATTTTGTGCACCCAGTTTTTCAGTTTGAGTGAGTGGGTCAAAAAAATTCAAAAATAACGATTACAATTTTTTAAATCAAGATGGTCTACATTCAATTTATTTATATTATCTAAATAACATAGAAATTCGGATTGGGTTTGAATAAAATTTTTGTTCAAATAAGAAAATATTTTATTAATGTCTGCAAAAATTCTGTCAACTATGTTAATGTAATGTTTTTAGTAGAAAGAAGATAGGCAAAAGTGTTTCAAATAGAAACATGGTTTATTAAACAAAGTAAACTCAGAAGAAACACAAACGAACAGCATGCATAGATAGTACAAACTATAACGGACAATGAACTGAAGGAAATGAGGAACTTAAATACACGATAATAAAGCTCAAAGACTAACGCTACGTTCAGACTGTCAGTCCAAATCCGATTATTTGTGTATCCGAAATATGATCAGATTTTCAATTGGATATGCACAAAAATCGAATTTGGACTGACAGTGTGAACGTAGCCTGAGAGAAACAAACTAAGGCTCTGTTTACATTGTGCATTTTCGTTTTATACTGCCGTTTTATACTGCCGTTTACACTGCGTTCCAGAAACGATCTCTGTCCACACTACACGACCGAAAACATGTCACATGATACGTTCATGCACAAGTGTAAACAGTTGCCTCTTGCATGTAGGCATCCATCTGTAGGCTAGTAGGCTATTATAAAATGCAAAACACACAGATATGTAAAAGATATCTCTTGCCAGGGGTCCTATATGCTGTGGAGTGGTTGTGTCACAACCAGGAGAGGCCGTAACCAACAAAAGTTGCTAAGCGATCCTTATCCCCATGGATAAGAATATGAAGGCCTCTCCCCTGAGATGCCCATGTCTTACATGCAGCAGTGAACCCCACGTTACTGGAGAGAGGCTAAGAATGAAGGCTCCTGGATTGTTTTTCACATCATATGCTTCTCCTCATGGGACCCTTCCATCAGTGTACAGTATAGCCATGTGCTCTATTCTGTTTTTGTCACCTCCAAGATAAGAATTGTGTGAATGCTGTATATCAGTCTTTCATAACTTTTCTTGTCTTATGTCCACAGGGCCCTCAGAAACACTTAAAGGCACAATATGTAACTTTTTTGCTTTAAAAATAGCAAAAATCACTATATCTATGTTATATATTTTTTTTAGTTGTGTACTTACATTATCCCGACTGTTTCCAAAAACTTTCAAACCAGGAGAAATTTGTAATTTAATTCGAAGACACGTCCCGTTTCTTTATTTCCGTTTTGTCGCCGTCAGTGGCGTCATATCCGCGTTGTCCCTGGTTTCCACTCGTGCTGCCATAGCAACCAGAGCTATGAACCAGAGCCGTCTGATAGTAACCAAAGCGACAGACGTGGACAAATGTGTAGTTTGCAATGTCTATCTGCACACTGTTGTTGTTTCGTTCAAACATTATGGACCATGGCAAGCAGACTTTGGATAAAAAAGGAGAACTAAAACGAGAATCAATATCAGCGCGGTGTTTTCGAGATGCCGAGAGCTCCCATAGACAGTATATAAACGAGAGCTCCACGTCCGAGACTTCGACCGCTCCTACATTTAGGGTGAGCACATTTACATAAAACTAATCAATGTTTTATAGTTCAACAATGATAAAATGTCAGAATATGATCTGTATGTTATTCTAATGTTGATCTATCTTACTGCTAGTCTCATACAGACAAACTAACACATACATTTTAACACACTCAAATGCAGTTTAGTGTGCTAGTGTAATGTTAGACCAAGTGAAACAGCGCTGCGTTACCTCACAAGTTTAATTTGTCTAATAAACTGACCTGTGAGTAGTAATTCTGCGTGTAGTTCGGTAGAATGAAATGTCCATATTCCTTTTATATCCGCGGGACTCGCGTCGTGTGTGGAGCTGATAGCTGTCTCTTAGCAATCCCGACCTGCTTTATATCACATTCATGATAAAAGCATCGATGTATTCAGTCATCCATAAACATTATTAGATCGGTCGGCTTGACGTTGACGACAAGATCCATAATTCTTAGCAAATGTTGCGTCATCAATCTACGCCTTTGTTATTGTAAATAGGTTAGCGACCCCTAGTGGCGAAAAATCCCATACTGTACGTTTAAACAACTTCTTTACTAATGCAAACTATATATAGAAATGAGCTCCTGTTAACTCACAATTGTCACAGTCTCACTTTGGACTTTGTTTTCATCTTGCACCGTTTTCCATTGTTAAGTTAGTTGTCATGGTTTCTAATATAAATAATAATTAATATAAAACAGGGGAAAAACAGATAAAATCACTACTCATATACAGTACCGTTCAAAGTTTGGGGTCGGGGAGTTTTTTGAAAGAAGTCTGTTATGCTCACCAAGGCTGCATTTGTTTGATCGAAAAATGCTGCAAGACAGTAATATTGTGAAATAATATAACAATATAAAAATAACGGTACTGTTTGAATATTTTTTTATATAATTAATTCCTGTGATGGTAAAGCTGAATTTTCAGCATCATTACTCCAGTCTTCAGTCACATGATCCTTCAGAAATCATTCTGATATGCAGATTTGATGCTCAGGAAACATTTCTTATTTTCATCAATGTCAAATATTTTTGTGGAAACCAAGCAAAAAAAATTTCAAAGTTCAAACAACACTGATTTGAAACAGAAATCCTTTGTAACATTATAAATGTATGTCACTTTTGATCAGTTTAATGTGTCTGAATAAAAAAAAAAAAAAAAAAAAAAAAAAAGCTATTCTGACCTGACTGATACTCTCTGGCTGAATCCGAAATCGTCTCCTATACCTCGAATAGGACGCTGTTTGAGGGGTCAGCCATTTGTAGTGGTGTCTGAAACCATAGTGGACGTTAGTGCCCTTATTCAATCCCACATTGCACTGCAATTACGAGTGTGCAACAAATGTAGGCTCAACGGATGTCAGAAGTCACTCACTTGTTTTCATTCACTCCTTCAAGTGAACAGTATTAGTGGGCTAACGTAAGGAATAGTAAATGAGGGTTTAGGGGGCGATTTCATATTCAGCCACTGTCTGATTGGCCTACTTAATTTCCAGTTGGGTGGTTGCACCAACTCTGCGTAAGTTACAACTTAGCCGAGTTTTGACGTAAATGGACACTAAGTTACGACTTACGCACTTCTAAATATTTTTGCGTTGCGCCATTAAACTTAGTTGAAATGTAACTCTACGTATAAACTAAATATTTACGGCAGCCTCCGGTCAGGAGTAGCGCTTGGAATAAAATAGGCTATTAGACAGACTGAACTGCATCAATAAGCTCTTAGACATATATGATTATGCTGACATTTACACTCGCTTACATTTTGAGAGAGAACATTAGGTGAAAAGATTACTTTGTTAGCGGCTCTTTAACACAAACAGCGAGCCGCTGTGTGCATCGGTAAATGTTGTGCATGTCAAATATCAGTCATAATCAATAAATGTAATTTCTTATGTTTTTTGTAACAATATTTATTTACTGATCCTTATTAATTTAATTTCATACAGTTTCTGAATGTTATTTACATATAAAAACACTATCGTAGGCTATTTAATGGAAACGTATTTTTTCCATTAGTAACGAGAGGCAAAAGAAGTTAGAATGAAGGATAAACTGAAATTCATGGCATTTCAACACAACTTTTGCTCACGTATACGCTGATTTCACGCAGCCGTTATTTTAAAATCGAAAGCGAGGCTCCGGTGGGAAGAAAACCGGAAGTGTCGCCTTTAATCACAGGAGAGTCATGAATGCGATGGCGTATTGTTGTGTTTAATGATTTTCTGTCAATTCTAAAACTGTACATACATTTCTTTCATACTTTATACTATATACAGTGAAATTCATTTATAATTTTTTTTTTTTTTTATAGAATTCAAAAAGTAAAAAAAGAAGCATGAACGAACTATATACATATTCTGTATTGGATATAAACATTCAATAGTGTAAATCGCGGCAGCAGCTTCAGGTTGGTAGTCCAAAGGCATTGTTGTTTATCTTTACTTCCGGGGTTTTTCCCACCGGAGCCTCACTTTCGATTTCAAAATGGCGGCTGCGTGAAATCAGCGTATTTGAAGGCTGCTATTGGATCATCAAGGCTAAACGTCATGTGACTGCGCATTACTTTACGGAGAGCTTACGACCTACTAGCAACGTTCTGCCTTACGAACAAATGGTGCAACGGAATAAAGTACAGAGTTAGTTACAAACTAGCTAGTAGTTACTAAGCCGTGGACTTTACGTTCCAATTTAAGAAAGAACTTACGAACGGCTGGTGCAACCCTACCCTGTAGAGTAGACCCCTGTATCTGATAAAAGTGAATTTTATTAACTTTAGTGCACCACCAGCATACAGCCTTAAATCTAGCAGACATGAACTAAAATCAATAAAACTCCACTTTCATGGGTGCATTGATCTTCTCAATTCATAATGTACAGCAAATAGTCCGTCAAGTCTCATTTCTGAGGTTGTAGGTTGGGCCTACGTTGCTAGTAGGCTATTTAGTCTGCAGAGGGTCTGACTCGAAACTCTTCCCTCCCCTTCACTTTAACATGCAGGGAGACGCACGCAATACACTGTGACGAATGAGCGGGGAACCATGGCAACAGCAGGGAACAAGCGGGTTGCCATTCTTCAGCTGTACAGTCAGAACGACAGTTGGCTGACCAGCAGTGTGCTAACGGTGGGCCGGCAGCTTGATTCATTGTTGTGATTCATCTCTGTAGGCCTAATGAGTGTTTTCATTTCAACACCTCCTTAGAACATGAGAAGGAGTCTGGTACAAGGAGGGGGGAGGGAGGGCTCTCTGTGACTCACGCTGGACACGGAGGAGCCGAAAAAGGTAGAGAGGTTTATCAGTCATCCCCATCCCGTCACTATCAGACCGCTGTGAGAAGATGTATTCTGACTCATGGTGAAGTGTAAGTACTTAATGTACCAAGGACAGCACGTATCACGCTTAAACAATGACGATACAGTGGGATAAGTTGTACGAGGTATGAGTATCAGGTGTGGGTTGTTTGTGGGCGGCAGCAAAGAAGAACATGTTATTCAAATATTATATTACAATTGTGCTGATGCTTCAAAAGGTTATAAATGATCATCCTACACACTGCACATTCACTCCTGACCATGAAATAATGTTTCAATTGTGGAAATTAAACTGGAAAAAAAAGCCACTGATTTTCACTTTCTTCAACTTTTCGAAATCGTAAATAAAACAAAGACTATTGCTGTACATTTTGCAAGAAGACATTTCAGTTCTACTTCAAAATTTCCCTTTTAATTCAATGTGATACTTGGGTGATTCTATAATTGCAGGTACATTTGGTGTCTAAAAGTCATTATTTTTATCTGCTTTTTTCAAATGGTTTTAATTATTTTAATAATTTGTTACTCATTGTTATGGATCACAAGATGTTACAGGCCATTACAATATAATATTTTTCTGTAAAAAGTGTCTTATATAGCTGAAAATCATGATTTCTTGTTGTCCAAATTAGTCAATGTATTTTATTTCACTTTTCTTTTTTGGTAATATTTCATTTATTTTATAAAAGCCCTAAATAGTAAATTTCCCTTATTTTACATTAAATTGTTTAAAAATCAATTTTAACTGAATTATTAAAAGGTATTGGAAAGAATTTCTGTAAGTGAACAGTTTTTTTCCCCTTAACTTGTATCTCCAATACAATGTACTGTAGGCCTATTTCCAATTGTAGAATCACTCACTTGCTTTTTCTTTGTAATTGTTTGTGAAATTTACTCGCAATTTAAGAGTGAAATTTGTTTTATCAAATTTGTTGTCAATTTGGAGTGAAAGCAAATTTTAAAGCAATGTTCCCTAGCCTGGCTCTGCCCTCCTACATACTTTCTCTCAATTTCCATAATAGGCTTGTTCAACTTGAACCGGCGCTGCACAGACCGATCGGTTTATGGCATCAAAGTACCGCGAGAGCAGTTCAAAAGCATAAGGAGCCGTCTACTTTCTATTCGCTCTCGCGGTACTTTGATGTCATTCACCGATTGGTCTGTGCAGCGCTGGTTCAAGTCGAACAAGCCTTTTTCTCAAGTACTCTGTCTGGGTTTGCGGTATATTCGTAGGTTTTCTCCGGCAAAATTTTTACCGGTCCAATCAGCGAACGGAGGGAGTGGCTGAGAGCGATGGTGTTGAGGTTGTGCGCTAGTTTGAGTTGTAGGGTTACGTCACGACTAAACGTTAGCGATTGGTTATGGCAGATTGAAATTGCAGTGGATGCTTGGACCCAGAAACAGTTTTCAATACGTTACGATGTACAAACATGTGGATAGGGATTCCATAAATATTCTTCTATAGATGTTATGCACAAGAGAAACGAGTGCGCAGCTGTCTTTAAAATATTGTTTGAACCTTTTTTGCAGTAGCTCTGTATATTTCCATGGCATCGCTGTCAAAGAGTAATTGAAGTGTATTTTCTTATTGTGGAGCTAAACAAAGTTATAATGAGCATTGTAATGATTGAAGCGAATGTCATAAATGTCTGTAGATCGGGAAGATTTTAAAATGAGCAGTTCATTCATAAATCCGTAAGATCTTACCTTCATGCTGTGGAAAAACAAACAGGAGGACTGAACACAATGAGCGCAGTGCTGAAAAGGGGCGGGGCTACATAAGGTCTATATAGAGTTTTAATCTTTGAACCAAACTAAACAAGCTCTGAAAAGAATCAACATTCAAAGCAAAAACCTGTAAACAAGACCGTATATTTAAACAGGGTTAATTTAGGGTTTAATGAAAGGGGTCCTTGGTTCAGAAAAGTCTGAGAAGTCCTGCATTAAGGCATTAGGTGCTCTCTTTTTTTCAGTGAGCAGAATTAAACTAGCTTCTCACATCTGCGGTTTGTGTGCATAAAGAAGTCCTCTTATGGACCCCACTGTGAGAGGTCATATCTGTGGGCAGAAAAGTACATGGACAGTACAGTCATTCAGTGAGTCACCAAGACCCCCTAATGTCCATTACGTCTTCTAACAGATTACAAACTCTCCTCGACTCCACCGCCCACAACAGAAAAGACCACATTCAAGAACACAATGTCAGTACATGACAAGGGTGACATTTTAGACCATAGTTTTGCCAAAACAAGTTTTTACGAGTAAAATAAATGCAATGTTACTGAAATACTACAGTTTTAACAAAAATATCAATATCGCAGCACAACGTTACAGTCAATGTGAGGTCAGGAAGCTTTCGGATTTCATCCAAAATATCTTAATTTGTGTTCCGAAGTTGAATGAAGGTCTTACGTGTTTAGAATGACATGAGGGTGAGTAATTAATGACAGAGCCATCTGATATCAAGAGCGAATATTAGGAAATGTATGACCATTAGATGGCTAATAAAAAGTATTCTAGAGATTTTTGTAATAAGAGTCCAAAGGTGCATTCCATTTGACTGGCTAAATGCTCTGCAAAGCAGACTTCATAGGGTATTTCACCAGGTGAGATTAAAGGGTTAGTTCACCCAAAAATGAAAATTATGTCATTAATGACTCACCCTCATGTCGTTCCAAGCCCGTAAGACCTCCGTTCATCTTCGGAACACAGTTTAAGATATTTTAGATTTAGTCCGAGAGCTTTCTGTTCCTCCATTGAAAGACGCAAAAACACTACGTGAACTCACTCGAGGCCTAGAGAGAAGGAAATGAATAGTGGAATAAAGTCGTTATTTTTGTTTACTTTTTGCGCACAAAAAGTATTCTCGTCGCTTGATAAACTTAAGATTGAGCCACTGGTGTCACATGGACTACTTTGATGATGTCTGTACTGCCTTTCTGGACATGGACAGTATGCCGTCCATTGACTTTCAATGGAGGAACAGAAAGCTCTCGAACAAAATCTAAAATATCTTAAACTGTGTTCCGAAGATGAACGGAGGTCTTACGGGCTTGGAACGACATGAGGGTGAGTCATTAATGACATAATTTTCATTTTTGGGTGAACTAACCCTTTAAGGGCGCTTTCACACTTGGTTCGATTGCCTGTTCCGAACCCGAGTTCGATTGCTCCCCCCTCCCCCCGCTTCCGATGGACTGTGTTCACATTATATTATTTCTATCCGAACCGCGGTACACTTGCGTCATCAGGCTGCAGCTGGCGTAATGGTGTTGCTTGGTAACCACGAATGAAAAGGCGCCCAAATGGATAGACTTTCTCGGTTGACATTTTTTCTTCTTTTTTTTTTTACATTTGGTTTTGTTTTCAACATAGACATGCAGAAACACACTTGCGTCTGTCTGCCGCAAAAATTCTGAAAACGTTTCAAAGACAGCGTGCTGTCCGCCGAAGACACATTATACGTCAACAATAGCGGTTCACTTCCGCGGTTTGGTTCGATTGCGTTGATATCAGCAGCAAACCGTACCCGAGTTCACATGAACCGCACCCCAGACCACCTTTTTAAGCGGACTCGAGTACGGTTCGCGGGTGCGCACCCGAGTTCGGAAGACAGCGTTCACATCATCCAAACGAACCGAACTCTGACGTCATTCGAACCCGGGTGCGCACCAAAAGTGCTAGTGTGAAAGCGCCTTTAAATTCGAAGGGAACAAACATGTTTAGTTCGAAAGGCACTGCGAATGGCATGTGGAATAAGGGAGCATCAATACATAATAAGGACATTTAGCCATGATCGAGGCATGGTATGGGGTTGTTTGCGAGTATAAAGTGCTCGAGATGTGATGATAGTTACAGTGCATCATGATAACGGTTAAGTAAGTTTTTAATTAAGAGGTTTCGAATGTAACCAGATTATGTTTTTATATTAAGCAGCGCAACAAACATTTATCACTCAGTTTAGCACTTGAAAATATGACAATCTATACCAATTAAATAAATAACTTAAAGGGGTAGTTTTACCCTTTACCATTTACCCTTATGTCTCTCCAAACCTATAAGACTTTCGTTCATTTTCGGTACACAAATGAAGATCTTTTTGATGAAATCTGAGAGCTTCCTGTCCCTCCATCGACAGCTACACATACTCCCACGCTTCAAAAAGTTCATAAAGAGATCGTAAAACTAATACATATGAATTGAGTCTGAAAAGACACATGGCTTTTATTCACATATAAACATTAATCAACACACACATCAGTTGTGGTAAACGAAAGCTCAAGCATGTTGACGTGCGAGAACCAATGAGGTTCATTCTCGTGTTACGCAGTATGTTTGAGCTTCTGCAACAACCAATGAGATTTGTTCTCACGCGTCAAGCAGGTTCGGTTGAGCTTCTTTTTATGCCCGCTGATCAAAGTTTAAATGGGAATAAAAGCCTAAATTAAATCTGTTCATCATATAAAGCGATCGTGTCTCTTCAGGAAATTTGTACTAAACCACTCAATTCATATGAATTAGTTTTACGAACTCGTTATGAACTTTTTGAAGCGTCAAAGTGTCAGTTGCATAGCTGTCTATGGAGAGTACAGAAAGCTCTCAGATTCATCAAAAATATCCTCAGTTCTGAAGATGAACGAAAGTTGTATGGGTTTGGAATGACATGAGGGTGAGTAATTTATAAGATAATTTTCATTTTTGGGTGAACTATCCCTTTAATTTTTATATAAATACACATGGATGTATTATATGCACATGTATATTAAATAAGAGTATGGTAATTTATATTGTATGCATTACAGAAGTACATTATGCCATTATACCTCAAACTTGTTTTAATATGCGCAACTCAAGGTTCGTTGTGTGTGATGACGTTTCAGAGTTGTTCTGAATGAACCTATTTTGTCAAGTGAAGTAGACTTATCCATTGATATCCCTTGCGCAGGGTCTAGGGAGCACTAAAGACTATAGGGACCCTGTCGATTGGAACGCAGCTCATGTTTAAGCTATCAATATTAATGGGGCATACAAAACATATTTTTTTCCCCTTGACTTTGGCCATCTCTGATCTCCAGACATGTAATCATATCTTCAACAACTTTCTTTATTTAAGCAAGCACCTCAATGGCCCCATTTGTAGGAATGACAGGGCAATATTTGCTCGCCGCTTACTGAAGCACTTAGGCACTGTGAGGAGATATGAGACAGCCTTGTTAATATTCCACTCAGTGGTCAGACTCTTGTGAGGGATCACAGTAGATGAAGCACAGCGTCGTGTAAAAGTGATGCGCTGTGTCACTAACAGGGTTGCGGGATAATGAAGATGACTGCTCTCCTTGACAGTGTCCTCTCCATTCTTCCCTCCCTCTTGGGAAACACTCCTCGCGTTTTCCTTTCCTCAGCACTAATCCGTGGAGCATCTGGAACCCCCACGCTCTCCACAGCCTGCAATTACAGTGGATATTACACTGAACCTGCTGAGAACTAAACATGGATCCCATTGATTGCAAAAACCACCATGTTGCCCAATTAGAACAATTGTTTCTTGCTACTCCTGTAAAGCCTTTAAGTGTTTCAAACAACCTTCAGCTGAGCATGCGAGCTAAATTACCATTAAAAAAAGGACGTTTAGAAAACATTCTAAGCACAGTGCATAGGCAATGAGACATGCACATGGGGGCAATTACAGTGAACTCCAGTATCCCACGCTCCATTTAACCGCAAAATATACATTTGATCTCACTAATAGGATGCCTCTGTTTATAACTATAAAGGGACATTTCCAGTTTAGAAGAATAAACTGGCTGATTTTTCACCATCTCATGAAGGTCAAATAAATAGTTAAATGGTAACACTTTATTTCAATGGTCCAACAGTCTACTTACTATACAGTAAGTAACTTTTTCAACTGCGTCAACTACCGGTCAAGAGTATTAGTAGACTGTCTGCTTAATACTGTATCTTCTAACACTTTATTTTGATGGTCCCCCAACAGATATTCTACTGACTATAAGACTATATCTTTGCAACTACGTCAACTAATTCTAACCCAAACCCCAACACTTAAAGGGATGGTTCGGAGTAATTTCAACCTAGGGTCCTTTGCACCATGACCTTGAGCCAAACACCCCCCAGAAACTTTTTTTCCCTTGGTCAAACATTATTAAAGTTAGAGCTTATGTAGAGATATCAGCCGAATGGCTTAGTGCAGGCGCTAATGGATCCTAGGCTGTATCTCGGAAATTACCCCACTAATAATGCCCGGAATGGTACCAAACTTCTATAGTAGTACAAATAGGTTCTGTACTCATAAAACGAGGCATTGGAAAGTTTGTAAGTACATCAGGAGTTTATTTAAATAACACTTGCCTGATGGCTTATGTTACTGCTAACCCGGACGTCGAGGTCACTTCCGTGATTTGGGAAAAGCCTGTAAAAGTCCTGGCAGAAAGCGATGCATAAGGATGTAGGAATAAGGAATAATTTTAAAGGGATAGTTCACCCAAAAATGATAATCTGTCATTAATTACTTACCCTCATGTTGTTCCAAACACGTAAGACTTTCATTCATCTTTGGAACACAAATGAAGATCTTTTTGATTAAATCCAAGATATTCCTCTATTGACAGCTACACAACTACTTTGACGCATAAAGAGATGGTAAAACTAATCCATTTGAATTTTAGTTAAGTAAACATTTTCTGAACAGACATGATCGCTTTATATGATGAACAGATTTAATCTAGGCTTTTATTCACATATAAATATTGATCAGTGAGCATACACAGCTCAACCGAACCTGCTTGACGTGCAAGAACAAACCTCATTGGTTCTTGCTGAAGCTCAATAACGCACAAGAATGAACCTAATCGGTTCTCGCATGTTTGTTACACAAACATGCTTGAGCTTCCGTTTACCGTATCTGATATGTGAGCTGATGAATGTTTTACTGTGAATAAAAGCCTAAATTCAATCTGTTCATCATATAAAGCTATCGTGTCTCTTCAGAAAATGTTTTACTTTTTTGAAGCGTCAAAGTGTAGATGTGTAGCTGTCTATGAAGGGACAGAAAGCTCTCAGATTCTATCAAAAAGATTTGTGTTCCGAAGATGAATGAAAGTATTATGGGTTTGGAACAACACGAGGGTGAGTTAATAAATGACAGAATTTAAATATTTAGTTGAACTATCCCTTTAAGACTTAAATAAATAATTGAATAACTCCCCGCCCCCTGGAAGTTTGCCCCTGGTGTAGGTTCACTGAAATAGGCTCATTTCCATTCACAAAGAGACAGTGATTCAAATATGCCCTGAAAGAAAATGTAATCAAGGAATTGTTTATCTTACCAATCTAATAGCAAAGAATCTATAGTTGAGGAGATTAAAATCCCCAGTTCAATACAGAGAAGAAGAAGAATCAGCAGAATCAGTGTTCAAATTGAGGTGGAGATGGAGGAGTTCCAGACCCCTTAAGAGTTAATTAAGGGACAAAAAATAAATAAAATAAAAATAATAATTAGGGTTGGTGGGATCCCATTCCCAGTCCCATTACATTTAAAAAAATATAAAAAAAACCTGTACTTAGTGCGTGATTAGTATTCGAGTTAAGCTGCTAAACAAAATGCTGAGTTCATCACAGCTTTGAGGTAAGTTACTGAAACGGAACCAAATGAGACCCTGGTCTTGTTAAAAAAATCCACTGGCATAGAACTGAAATTTTAATAGATTTATTTAAAAGGATGAATTCATTTATTCCGGCATGGGAATTGAACCTGAGTCGGACTGCATAACGACTACTCCTAATTTTGCCCCAACTAGGCACTTTGAAATTCCTATAGCGCATAAGAACATCCTAAACATTGAATTAAGTGTGAGTTCCTCAAGTCTTCATTACTTAAAATCAGTCAAAAAAAGGTTATGTGTGTGTTCATGAAGTTTATTTTTTACATTTCATTTTTTGGTCCATTTCCAGAAGCAGTGTACCCATAAGAGCAATGACACAATTTAAACACTCACTGATCAGAATCCAGCATTCATCAACAAGAATTTAAACTCAAACGATTCTTCCTCCCTAGGAAGTTACACTCCTATGTTCGAGGCCAAGTCAGCCTATCATTTCACTGCCATATATTCTCAGAAACAAGTGGTGTCTATCTCTCTTTCACAGAAAGTCCACATCGGCACATTATCAGGGTGGCTTGTTTAGTGCATTTGTGGGACAACCTGGCCACGCCGTGCCCTGCTGAGCCACATGGATGTGACTCAGAGTGTTTTAAGCGACGAATGAGGGCATTAAGACTGTGTGACAGTGTTCCAAAGACCCACTTTAAGGTCTGACAGGGGGGTGTTAAAGGTCAAGGCCACATCCAGCGCTGTTATTCCTCTTATTTCACTCCCTGTCAGAATCGTTCTCCTTTCCATTTGTGTGAACTGTTTAAGGCATTTTATTCAGGCCCATCGACCAACAATATTATTAACAAAACATATAACTGTCGTACTGTGTACAAGTGCTTACTCAAGTGCAAATATAACATTCATTAAGGCAAAATATGCTATTAATGAAGGGATTAATCACAAATTGTGCTTACCCTTGACTTTATATTCAGCAAAGACCTGTGTCCTTAAACTTTATGCAAATTCGTTAGAGTGTCAGCCAACTTAAAATCAATTATTAAACTCAGAGTAGAGCGCTCACTTCACAAAGCATTTGCATGCAGGTTCATAAGAGCCGTATATATCCTTATATGCTGCACAAACCTATTGGTTTTGGCAAACATAGTGTATAAGAATGACATTATGTAGATTTTCCGAAAATGACATGCAGAAATAGGCATGTAATGCATGAAGGCTTTGGAGGTCAAAGATGTAGAAGTGATGCAGGATTTGTTTGTTATGAGCTAAAACCATAAGATCTCTGAACATATGGAAAATACAGTGTGTAGTATTACATGTTAATAGAGGCTTGCTGTGTCTCACGATAATCTTGTAAGCGCTGTTTGTTTTCTGTGTAATTAAACAGAGGAGTGCCTGCTATATTGTCCTCTAATGTGTGTTGCCCTCTCTGTTGCTCTCTCGCTTTTTCTGTGCACTCTCATTATGCAAAGTAAATAAGTAATATAAACTTCCCATTTCCAACAATGGTATGATCCAGGAGGAAGTACGGTACCTGGAGGAGGAAGGACAAAGAACAAGAGCTGTGGAGCTATAGCATCCCAGGGAGCCTTGACCAAATGGAACCCCAAGTGAGGAAGATCACATGGACTGATCTATGGAAATTGGAGCCTTTCCGTATATCCGTCCTGCTGCGATCAGTATATGACACACTCCCAACTCCAATGCAAGCTTTGTGGGGAGAGGTGTACCATGGCTCACATCCTGGCGGATTGTAAAACAGCACTCACTCAGGGAAGGTAAGGTGCTTATGATGCTTGCTTATGCTCTAGAGCAGGAGAGATGTAAGAAGCTGCAAACACATGGAAAACCAACACCATTGAAGTTTGTGAGAGAGGGAGTAAAAACATCAACCACATCAAGAACAACAAATAACCAGGCCAGTAAAAATCAGGCCAATAAGGCCAGATGTGGTTTTGTGGTCTGAGGAGAGGAAGAAGATCATCTTGATTGAACTGACAGTCCCAAGGGATAAAGGTAGTGATCAAACCTTCGAAAGAAAGAGTGCCAAATACCGGGTTTTCTTGCAGCAATGCCTGGAGAAAGGATAGCAGGTATGGCTGTTCCCAGTTGAGGTCGGCTGTAGAGGATTCCCGACCCAGTCAATATGGAGAATGTTTACAGCCATTGGATTGACAGGAAAGGAGAGGAAGGCAGCAGGAAGAGGCTCTTGCTGGATATGGAACAGGAGAGAGGAGCTAAGCTGGAAGCCAGGGGGAGAAGATGGGCAGTGATTTGGCCGCCACTGCCGACCCGCCAACTGGAGGGTGTTGCGGTTCAGGATTAAAACACCCAATGAACGTTGGATACCGTCTGATGACAACAACTCCTCCTGACCAAGGCTATACATAGTTCCTACATGACGTCACAACATACGGGCATTTGCCGACCCGGCGCCATTTCTGTGGGCATGTTGTGGGCAGAACATTAGAAGAAGAATCTGAAACGAGTTAATTTCGTGATAAAAAGTGAAAATGGTCATATCCTGCTGGGTCAATGGATGTTCAAATCGTGCCGAAGGTTCAGTTAAATTTGGATTTTACAGTATACCCGTCATTAGACTTCATGAATGTGAGAAAACTAAGCTTTTGTCAGAACAACGACGGAGGTTATGGCTGGCGAGGATAAACAGGAAAGGAACTCCCTCAAAACACGCAAGAATTTGCTCAGAGCACTTTGTGTCAGGTGCACAATGCTGTGCTTTATTGCGAGTGTACACAAATATAAGTTAACACTTTGCAGTTTGAATGATGTCCTGTATGAACAAAATTACAAGGTATTAAAAACATACAAAAACAACATTGTTTCCACTGTTCGATCGCGCCCGCGCCTCTCTCTCACTCACTCACACACACACACACACACACACAGACAGACAGACAGACAGACAGCGTTAGCGCATACTCATCCACACCATTTATGACTGAAATTTTCGCATTGTACCTCTCTCTGTCTTGTGTTAATAGAGTCTCTTTATAATCTCTTTATAGTCTCTGTCACTTTGTCTCTTCATGATTTTCGTAACATTATAAACAGAAAGAAATATTCTAAATTTGCTTGTAAAACTTTGTAAACACAGCAGCTTATGCCCTCAAAGATGGCGTCTCCGGGGAGGTCACATGACATTAATTGGCCTGTGGGAACTATGTATAGTCACAGAAAGTGAATGTAAGAGAAGCATCCTAATTATTCTCACAATATTTTGCCAAAAATAAGTGGGATAAGATACATAAATGTATGCTGTGTATTAGAATATAAAACAAGACAAGACAAAGTAATAAAATAAAATAATGTTTCTGGTCAGTACCAATAAGATGATAGTTATGTTCATGTTATGGCTAATAAGCAATACATGTAGGATATTAAAATTATATAATATTTAGTCTTTAGTAAATTAAATAAGACTAAAACTAAAATCAGTTGTTTTAAATGCCATTAAAGTGAATTTAGGCATTAAATTATAATGTACAATATGATCAATTGATATTCATTTTGTGTGTTATTAAATATTATTGCGAGTGAAAAAGTGAGTGTTAGATGATGGCAAAGTTAATCTAATTGAAAAAAAAAAAATAGGGCAAATGAGCATACAAAATGAAATATCCAATATCGTTTATTTTATGTGAGAAAAAAAAAAACTTTAATACTGACTGATAACCAATATAGTATAGACATATTTTAAAAATGACCACAGAGCACCACAACTGGCCAACTGAGTCAAGTGTTTCAGAAAGTAATATATTAAATACCTTGTTTCATTATTTAACAGTCACATTGTCTCAAATATATAGATATAACTGTATTTCTGGACTTCCTACAGCTGTTGTGCCAATTTTATACAATGACAGCTCTTTGAAATATGGTGCCATTTAGTTAACATTTTTTTTGATGTTCTGATGTATTTTTATCACACCTATGCTTTGTAATCTAAATTAAACACTTGACCTGCATTACACAAACAAGCAGGCTGATTTCTCAAACATTGAAATGCTTCCACCAGAGAGTGACCCATCTAAAGCAGGAAGTGACTAAGCTGGACTGGAGACCTGCAATATGCCAGCAATTAGGCCTGAGCACTGCTATAAAGCATTAACAGTGGGGTCGAAGCACGCTGAGATCTGATTTATTGGCCCCTCTCCATTGAGAAAATGAGAATGTATATGAGGTAGACGATCCTCCAAGCATCAGGCCATCTAATGAAGGCACTCCCGCTTCACACAGCTACTGCTGACCAAGGCTCAAGCTTTATTTTAGTTATCTGGCTTTAGTAGGGCACAAGTAAAACCAGATAGCTGATACATTAGAAAACGAATGGACTGTCGTTTGTCGGAAAAAAACACTCCCGGTAATGTCCGGATGCTAGAATGCAGTTGAACAGATGTGCATGCAGTAACCTTGACTCTGTGTGTAAATTATGAGCTGTTTACAGTTATAATCTGCTTTGAGTAATTTGACTCCAAGGCACAAGTGCTACTGTTTTGATAATGTTCTTCTCAATAAAAGAACTGAATGATGATTTTTTAATGCACCTTGGCTTCTTGTGGCATTAATGTGCTGTATTCTGTGTAATCTTGTCTGAAGGCAATGTTTTAATGAAACATTAACTCGATTACAGGCCACCCAGCATCCCGTTATAGATGAGAATGACGTCCGTGAGGTAGTCACACATGTTTTATTCAAAGAAGCTTAAGAATGGCTCTATTTCTGTGTTACACCTTAAGAAATATTGATTATCATCATAATAAAATGGGTAGTAAAACTGAAGGCCACCCGATGACTAAAATTTTTCCATGACCAATATTATCATTAAAGAAACATTTAATGGCATTTGGATCCTGCTATATATACACACACACACTCACCATGTAATTAATACTCTATAATATACTAATAATAAGGGGTTGGACCCCCTTTTGCCTTCAAAACTGATTCATAGATTCAACATAGTGCTGAAAACATTCCTCAGAGATTTTGGTCCATATTGACATGATAGTATCACGCAGTTCCAAATCCATGATGCGAATTTCCGGTTCCACCACATGCCAATGTTGCTCTATTGGATTGAGATCTGTGACTGTTCTCCATCTCCACTGTGACCATTTGAGTATAGTCAACTCACTGGCATGGTCAAGAAACCAATTTGAGATTATTTGAGCTTTGTGACATGGCACATCATCCTGCTGGAAGAAGCCATCAGAATATGGGTACACTGTGGTCATAAAGGGATGGACATGGTCAGAAACAACACTCAGGTAGGCTGTGGCATTTAAACAATGTTTAACTGGTACTAAGGGATCCAAAGTGTGCCAAGAAAATATCCCCCACACCATTACACCACCAGCCTGAACCATTGATACAAGCCGATCCATGCTTCCATTTTTTTTTTTTACGGCAAATTTTTAACCTCCCATCCGAATGTCCCAGCAGACTTCTAGACTCATCAGACCATCAGGCAATGTTTTTCCAATCTTCTCTTGTTCAATTTTGTCTGCGAATTGTAGCCTCAGCTCCCAGAAGCCCATCTGCTTCAAGGTCCGACGTGTTGTGCGTTCAGAGATGCTCTTCTGCAGAACTCGATTGGACCATTTGTAAACCGTAGAGATGGTTGTGCGAGAAAATCCCAGAAGATCAGCAGTTTCGGAAATATTCAGACCAGCCCATCTGGCACCAACAACCATCCCGTGTTCTAAGTGACTAAAATTTTTCCCCATTCTGATGTTACGTTTGAAATTCAGCAGATTATCTTGACCATGTCTACACGCAAATGTATTGAGTTACTTCCATGTGCGTGTGTGTATATACATATACACGCACATAGCCTACTGATCAGCCACAACGTTAAATCCAATGACAATTGAAGTGAATAACACTGCTTATATCTTTACAATGGCACCTGTCAAGGGATGGGATATATTACTGTAGGTACAAAGTGAACAGTCAGTTCTTGAATTTCATGAGATAGAAGCAGGGAAAATGGGCAAGCGAAAACAGCTGAGTGACTCTGAGGGCCAAATAGTGAGGCTAAATGACTGGGTCAGAGCATCTCCAAAACGGCAAGTCTAGTGGCGTTTTCCCAGCATGCAGTGGTTAGTACTTATCAAAAGTGGTGCAAGGAAGGACAACTGGTGAACTGGGGTCAGGGTCATGGGCATCCAAGGCACAGTGACAGAACTGGATGAGATGATGTCTGCAGGAAACACCATGGAAAGAAGGCAGGCCAGCAGAGGCAGTGTTATGCTGGGACACTTTGGTCTTGGCATTCATGTGGATGTTACTTTGACACATACCACCAACCTAAAGATTGTTGCAGACCACGTTTACCCCTTCATGGCAATAGTGTTCCCTGATGGCAGTGGCCTCTTTCTTAATACACCACGTCACACTGCAAAAATGGTTCAGGAATGTATTGAGGAACATGACAAAGATTTCAAGGTGTTGTCTTGGCCTCCAAATTGCCTAGATTGCATTCCGACTGAGTGTCTATGGGATGTGCTGGACCAACAAATACGATCCATGAAGGCCCCACCTCGCAACCTGCAGGACTTAAAGGATTTGCTGCTAATTTCTCGGTGCCAGTTTCCACAGGACACCTTCAAAGGTCTTGTGGAGTCCATGCCTGACTGACGCATCAGAGTTGTTTTAGCAGCACGAGGGGGACCTATGATATTAGGTATAGTGTAATGTTATGGCTATAGCCTACAGTATATCACAGGGAATTTTATGGTATTTTATGAACTAAATGATTTAATGTATCATATTTTATGTATTAAATTATTAAATGTAATATAATTTTTCACTATGTACACTATGGTAAGGTAACAAATTATTTTTCTGTTAAAATGTAAAAAAAAAAAAAAAAAAAAAAATTACAGTGAAGCCTCATAAAGCCTTGCCTTATAAAATAATTAGGGCACTTTCCCCAGATATCCATTAATAGACAAGAACTGCAACCTTGCTATAAATAATCCATAATATTTAATGTATGCAATGGTTTTGAGCATTTTCATGCATTTTAATAGACTGTTTCATATACTAAAGTGACTTGCATACTGTGTTTGAAATGATCACTTCAGCTAAGATACAAATCAATTTGACAATTATATATACAAATACATCATTCACAAAGCTAAGTTTACACATAATGTCTCATCGTATATTGGTTTAAAATTCTAATCATGCACTTTATGCATTACAAGACTTGCATTTTTATGCCAGTCTGGTTGGTCATGAACAAAATATAGCACAATTAGCATATATTCCTCTGGGAAGGGTGTTATGATTAATTTTGTGTCAACAGAGATGACATCAATTGTACGCACTTTACAGTTGCACAGATAATAGTGCATACAGAAGAGTTGTGAAGTCTCAACATAGAAGCAGCTGCTGTGGAGGTGCAGCGTGACTTAAATCAGATGAGTAATAAAGAGCATGATTATGGAAGAGTTCAGATGGTCTTATTAATAAATGTCTTCCTACTCATTTATGGATGCTCATATTATACCTTTTAACGAATCATCTTCTCAAGAAAAAACAATGTCTTATCATAATTTTGTGACCCAACAAAAAGTGACATTGTGACATGGTAATAAGTGAAAATGAAAATAATAATGATAATATTAAACTTAAAAAACTTTTTGCAACAACTTTGGCTTCATGAGTTTACTCCAGTGGCCTTTTGAGTTTAAGTGAGGGTAAAACTATTCATGTATTGCATCACTTTCCCATGCTAATGATGACAGATGACTTTTGAAGTGTTATGACCAGTTTAACACTATCATAGGTCAGTGACATTTTGATAGAATAAGACGAGACACTGATCCTGGATCAGCTGTCAGGTGGCCAATAAAGTAAAAGTGTTCTGTGACCAGCAAAATATGAGAGCAATCTCATTTGCTCAAAATGAAACATTTTGTTGTGGGCAATGATGATCTTACTAGATTCATAACACGAATAGTGCTTTTAGAGAAAAGAAACAAATGGTTTCGACTTATCTGAAATGAGAATGGATCAAGAGGAATAAAGCTGAGCTATTTATCTTCCACTGGATTACATGAATGAATGGAATTGTTCTATATTTTTTTTAACTAACTAGCAGAGAGTACAGGAATGCTGAAATGGCAGGAAAAACATATTTTAATACAATATTTTAATAAGAAATAATCCCAAACCGCTTTCTTAATGCAATACACTTGGTTGTCGAGCAATATTAAAGACTTTAAAAGCTGTCTGGAAACAGGACAGCTCAGTTCAATTACATAGTTCAGTGGCCCAGAGCGCCCAAAACAAGTTCTACCTCAGTGACGGATTTAGATACAGCTTAAAATCATGCTGTTGGATTCTTCGGTTTTAAAACTTCTCTTATCTTCATTCCTGAAATGGCCAACTTTCTTCAAATGTTTAGAAATTCAACACTTCTATCGCAGTCTGAGCATCCAGCACGTCTGCAGTGACGTGACGTGTATGTACTGTATCTATCTGAGTTTGAGTGACAGTAAGCCACACTTTTGGCTGAGGCCTGGTGCAGACCCCTGTCCGGTGAGAGATAGAGTCAGTACGAATGTTCTAGCGTGTCACTCAGAGCTTGACTCCTGATATCTCTATGAGAGCTGCAAGCAGGGTTACCGTGGGCTCGACTGGCCATTCTTTGACTGTCGGTCCAGAAAGTATTTCCTAAACTCATTCTGTCGGCCCATTCCAGCACAGAGGAGGATTATATTTAGACTGTCTCACACGTGTCCCTTTGTGTAATCTCTCTAAGGTTCAAACTCAATGAACAGTTATTTAGAGCTCATTTTGCTGACTCACTCTAGAATATAAAGAGTACTTTATAAAGGGCAATTCATATTTTAATTAACCCAAAGATTAATTTGAAAACATAATGACTAGTGTTTGAACAAAACATCTACCAGAAGACACAGAAAGAAAGATTCTGGTGTAAGTAAAAAGAATAACTGTGTTAAAAGTGCTATTAGCATTTTCTTATTTTTTTTGTAATTAAGCCATAACATAGGAATAAAATAATATTAATAATAGAAAGTCACTTTTTAGCACACATACTGACTTTATATGTCACAACAAGGTTTTATCTCACAATAGGCTTTATGCCCAGCTCCACTACTTCCTGAACTTCAGCCAGCTCCTTTGTTTCCTGTCTGCAATTATTGGACAAACTGATTAATCCAGGTGTGCCTGACCTTAGTAACAATAATCAGACACACCTGGATTAATCAGTTTGACCAATAATGACAGACAGGAAACAAAGGAGCTGGCTGAAGTTCAGGAAGTAGTGGAGCTGGGCATAAGGCCTATTACAACTTTATAGCTTGTAATTCAACATTTATATCTCACAGTGTGACTTCATATCTCAAAATTGCGACTTTATATTGCACAGTTGTGACTATATTTGACACCTATAGTTTATCTCACAGCCTTTCGATCGAAAAAATTAGACTTTAGATTTCACAATGTTACTTTATATCTCAAAATGGCCATTTTGTTTCTCATAATTTCGACTTAGTATCTTACACCTAGACTGATCTTTTAATTACGAATGTATGTTTCGCAATTTGGCCTTTATATCTCAAAATTTGACTTTTTTTTAATCTCAAAACTGTTACATTATCTTGCAATTACAACTTTATATGTCACAATTTGGCCTTTATATCTCACATTGTGACTTTATCTCAAATTGAATCTTTGTTTTTGTAATTGTGACTTTATATTGCACAATTGCAACTTTGTATCTTACACCTAGACTGATCTAGCAATTACAAATTTATGTCTTGCAATTTGACGTTTATATCTCAAATTTGTAGCTATGTTTTAGTAATTGTGAATTTATATCGGACAATTGCAACGTTATATCTTATACCTAGACTTTATCTCGCAATTACAACTTTTTATCTCACAATTTGGCCTTTGAATATCTCAAATTAAACTTTAGAGAATTATTTTTTATTTTTTATTTAAAATATTATATCACAATTGCCTTCTTTTTTTTAAACTCGGATACAGAATTTTGTCGAAAAGTTCCTTCGACCTGACATACACCGCTGAAATACAGTAAATGTCCTGATAAATCATGTCTGAGTGAAATCCCTTTGCTCTTTAAATAGCAAGAAAGAGTCAGGTCCTTTTTCAGCCAATTAGAGAACTAGCTAATCAGAAACTCCCTAGTTAATTTTGTGCATTCAAGTTTGCCGCTCTTTCTTTTTAGGGCAGGGTTTTGGTGAGAAGGCGTAGTTGAATTCAGTATTTTTACGTTTTTTTAAAACACATCTAAAAGTCTTAAACGTTTGTGCCCAGAGTACAAAAACTTTAGCATAGCTTGGTGAGGCATCTCTGAACAAGATGTTTCAAAAGGCTGTTCTCTTCCAAATAAACTTTGGTTTCATCATCACGACTCTGAGTGACACATTCACAGCACAATCTGTCAACAGTATGTCCATCACACATGCCATGCCTGGCTCCAATAACATTTAACTCTTAGTCAGAAGTGTGGCATATCAATTAGCACCTCAGACCTGACAGCAAAAACAAAGTTTGAAAATTGATCTTTAACAGAAAAAAAATAACATGATCAAAATGTTCATGTCACAACCTAGCAGCCTGAAAGTGCTGCAAGAACGAAGAAAGTTGCACTTTCTGAATGTTTCACCTGAGGAAGTAATATCTGAGAGTCTCAACACACCTAATAATGACATTTTAAAGATTAAATACACAAATAAAATACACTACACAAGTACAAAGCATCTTGCAGTTACTTAAAGCAATTTAAGAAAAGATTGACAATACTTTTACAAGTCTTAAACTATGCACACAACTGATTTCACTATCTAAAAGCTGTCGCAACATTTTAAATGTCAACATTTACATTCATGGGTCGTCATCCATTGAGCATTTATCCTTCATTAAAGACTCCAGACTCTAAATCATCTCATGAATTAATTGCATGTTTGTAGATGCTGTTGTTGACGTGTCAACAAGTAAACTAACTCCCATTCACTTTTCTGTTACTCCAACAAAACAGCAGCAATGTTCAAGGCCTGTTTGAATCTCAGAGCAGACTTTCACTTTGAATACAGCAATTAAAAATTAATCACTGTAAACTGCAGAAACAAGTGTTTGTGTTCTCTAAGGATCAATGCGCTGAGAGACATGATTTCAATATTTTTTAAAATAAGAACCGAAAGGGGGACAGACAGAGTCCTGTGTAATGAGATGCCAGCTTTAGGAAACAAAGTTTGGGATGAAAGTAATAATACCAGAGAAAACACTTTCAAATAAACAATTTCCATTTTATTATTTACTGCAAACTAAGTAAATGTTATTAAATTAAAGTTTTTTTTGATTAATTATTATTTTTAATTATAAATAGTTGTCACATTCTGGTAGTTGTATCGCAAAACGTAGGAGAATCCAAACAAACACTTCTCTATTAATCCCCCTTAAAGGGATACTTCACCGATTAGCATTAAGCTTTGTATCAGTAGAAACCCGATAGTATTTTCGATTGACCTTGCTTTCTTCCCTCATGATTTCTGTATTGTTTGTCTGGAAAAAAAACTCCGATGACTCAAAAATCGCCATTTTGCGTCATCGGAGGCTTTTTTGGCCAGAGACTCCAGCCAGTAGTAGGAGCTAGTTCCGCATGTTTTCAACCCGCCCATAGGGGGTGGGATCTCACGGTAAAACGGCGTCTTTTCAGTTTCGAGTCAACTAGTAGCCTAGTTGTATCATTTCTTCCAATACTGCCGTTGGGCAGCGAAGCAAATGCATTCTGGGAGTTGTTGTCTTTCATCCACATGAGCCAAAAATACATTTTCTGGCTTTTCTCAGTCTAGAAGGCACCAACTTCTAAAATAATTTCACATTTCTAATACATAAATGACCCAATTTAAATACACATTCATCTTTCCAGCGGTGAAATATCCCTTTAAATACAGAACAGGTGCGTAAATTAATTAATAACCAAGGAAACTAACAATGACACAAAACCAAAACAGGCTATACATGTGACAATAGTATAATTTTATTAATAATAAATATTTGCATTATAATTATTAAAAATATTATTATTATATTTCATTTATTTATGACCAGTCAGTATATACTGTATGATCACAGTGGTTCCATAGCAGCAGTTGAGTCCTAAAACAAACAAATAAATTAATAAAAAATCTGGGAGTTTTCTATAATTAAACATGTAACTTAACAGTTGTATGCACTTTGAATTAGACAGTAATGCAAAATAGTAGAATTTTTGGTAAAACTTTATTTTGATGGTCCCTTTTGAACATTCTGTTGACTTTGCAACTATGTAAACTAGCCTAACTGTCATTAGAGTATTAGTAGACTTAAAGCTCCAATATGTAGGAATTTTGTAATAAAATTTCCAAAAATAACTTGCACAGGGTGATATATTTCCTCCAGTTGTGTACTTACAATATCTCAAAAGTCTGCAAAGATTTTTTATTTCAGAGAAATTCCGATTTTAAATAACTGGCCGTCCCGGAAAAGAAATGTCGCGCCTCAGTGACGAAATCCTTTTTCCGGTGTGGACCATGTGATGGGATATTCCACCACACCGGATTATTATTTTTTTTTTTACAACAACTTTATTGAGGTTTTTTTCTTATCACAATAAACAATAAAGACGTCTGACAAAGAATAAAAAAAAGAATAAAATAAAAAATATGACCCACCACACCGGAATATCGCATGGTCAAATGCGGAAGTGGTGGTTAAAGCGTTATAGCCATAGACTGTATGGTTATAGCTGTTATGGATCACGATTACTCTTTGGCGAGTATTGAAGTGCCAACAAAACGAAAGCGTCCATATTCTGATACACGCAGACTGTGTGACAAACGAAGGAATAAAACCTGGATAAATATCGGCTGGCGTTTTCGAGATGGAGAGAGCTGCGCGACTATCTTGGACTTGACAGAGACTCTCTCGCGAGTGTATTGAGACAGGTAAGACATGCAACTGTCAATAATAGCACTTATAAACAAAGTTATATTGCTCTTTGTACTTTGGTAAGGCTTTTTATCACGTGTGGTGACCAAGATTATGGCAGTACAATTAAATACAATCGGATATGATGTTAAAAAAATATATTTAGTCATTACTTGCAAATGTTCGTTCAAATTTACTTTTAGATATTGGTTTGAACACGTTAAACAACACGGCATTAACCATAAAAACGTAAAACTGCACAACATTAACCAAACAAATCATTTGACAAATAGCTGTATGTTGTAACGGGATAATATAGCATAACATTTCACGTTCCTTGCAGTTCATTAATTATGATGACATAAAATAATACGATCAGACATACAGGTAATACAAAAACGAATAAATTACCTCATCCGTGATCATGATTCATTAATTCCATGTAGATATATCGCTAGATGGTGAAAACGCATTAAAAACGACATCTCCCATCGTCACCTCCTTCATAGCGTCATCAAGCTTCGCCTTTGTTATTGTTGGAAACTGCGCCCTCTTGTGGTCAAATACCAAAGTCACGTACTGCACTGTAAAAAATTTGGAGTAGGAATTACTTGAAAAAAGCTTGCTAATTTTTTTCACTCAGAAAATGCTAGTAAATTTACAACGTTTGCCAAGTAAAACCTAAACATATTTATCAGTAGCTTTAATTAGAAATCTTTAAGTTAAATTTACTTGGAATATGTAATTAAGTAAACTTTACTTAACCTAGTTATGTGAAAGTAACAAAGATAATAAGTCATTTAACTTGGCTAGTAAAAGGTCGATTAACATCAATTCAGTTGAAATTTCCTTTGCATTACATTTCACTCAAACAATAATATTGAATTATACCAATCATTTATAGTATGTGCTTTACTTAGATTATCTAAGTAATTTATACTACATCATGTCAGATGTTAAGTCTCATGTAAATGCAAATACAGTACCTCAATACTTGGTAGACAATACACAATGACGGTAACATTTGATGGATCATTTTTGTGTTTGAATGTGTCATTTTGAGCAGAAAATTTACTTGAAATGTCACAAAATGGCAAATTACTAATCCTGAAAACAAAAGCAATGATAAAACAGTGTAAATACAGCTGGAAAACAGTGAAAAATGAACCTCATTAATTATTCAAGGTCCAGTGCATGATGGGAACCCCAGTATCAGAAAAGTTGAGTAATTTTTACTTAATTTTATTGAGTAGATATGTACGCTTTCATTTCTACTCGCTTGAATTAAGTACTGATATGGAATTTACTTAGTTTTTTTTATTATTGCCTGGACTAACTTTTTCATGTAAATTACATTGGTTTTTTTCAGTAGTATTTACTTAACCAAAAAATCATTTTTTACAGTGTGGAGCTTTAATATCTTATGCTTAATATCTGCAAACTCTTTATTGTGAAGGTCCTCCAACAGACAATCTACTAACTATAAGTAACTTTGCAACTACATGTAAACTTATTCTAACCCTAACCATACCAGTTTATTAACACTAATGAGAGTTAGTAGCCATGAAGGTGCAACATTACTTACAGTCAACATAATGTGTTAAAGGGACCATCAAAATAAAGTGAAACCGAAGTTTTACTAGTGGTCTTTTGAATCCCATTGTATAATGTGGGCATGTTTATCTGCAGTTTCAATCACAGTTTCTAGTGATTTTTTTTTATATATACAGTGTTAATCAGTGTGCCTGTGGCAGGGCTGTCTGAGGATGTTTCTTGCTCTATGTAATAAATCATACTTGCACCTTTGGCCTGTCAATAAGAATTATTGGCCTGTAATCCAGACCCAGGGGCATATTGCTGAGAAAGAATCCATAAAGGCTGGCATTTGTGTCAGCATTATTAGGAATGAGCAGTGTGAAATTTACAATCATATTGAAGCATCGCCTTTAAGAGAAGATAGTAACTATGGCAATGCTAGAGATTGACACCGAGGACAGTCGTGGGACTTCTTACTGAATCACAATGAAATGACAAAGATTTAGCGGAGAACAGCGTGTACTATCCTGGCACCAAATTATGATGTAATCAAGTGTTTTATATGCAGAAAGAGAGCGTATCTTATTGTCGATGAGACAGGAGTGCTGCAGTATACTGTTATTAAAAGCTGAATAACAGCATGGTAAAAATAAACTGACAGTTCCTGCTGCTTACGAGCACTATTACTCTCAATTCTTGTTTACTGTTAATGTTTACTGTTCTCTACAAAATGTCACTGACTTGTTATTTCCCATTTATCTTGCATTTAGAAGCTTAACACTATTCAAATGTGAGTCGCTCATGGGTTTATGGATATCTTGCTCATCAACATTTGTGTATCCAGTAAAACTGAGAGTCCTTTGAAGGCATCAATAATTTTCATACATCCTCTGCTGGTAAAGCTCTGCAATTGCATTGACAAAAAGAGAAGGAATGGGAATAAAAAAAAAAAAAATCTCCCCCAAAACATAAAACAGCAAGATAAAAGAGAAAAGTAGTGTTGAGATCACAACACCAGATGAACTAACGTGTGAAAGTTCATCAGACTATTCTTAGCTGTTTATTATCATCTGTCGCTCTGTATTTATACTTCTGAAGGATCCAAATGTTTATTTTTAAGGTCCCTGATCATTCAGTCTGATCTTAAGAGCTTTTGCAACACATTACAGCATAGGCTGTTTTATGAACCTGTCACAATGTAATGCAGAACTTGACAAGGCTGTTATTGAAAGATGGGGTTGTTAAAAATATAATGGACACAACAGCAAACCTGCAAGCTGGTGTGTGAGCAATGAAGTACAGGACTCAGCTCTGCTACTGGTTTCACATGCAACGGGAACATTTACATATGAATCTGTAAGGTGCCGCTAAAAGTGTCCCATTTAATTCTAAAAGGGTGGAAATTGGTCCAAAAATATGACACATTTTGACAATTACTTTACCATCAGTACCAAAGGACCTCATAAAAATAAATTAAAATATAAAGCCAAAAAGGAAAACAAAATATAGGAAAATAAATCAATACATTTTATAAACAAATTAAAATAAGAGACAATAAATAAGATAATAATAATAAGATATAAAGACATAAAGATAAGATAATTATTTTTTTATATTGATTTCATCTCTTGAGCATCACTGAGCCACACATTTCTAAACTGACACTGTATTCCAAACTGTACGTAAAGAGCAATACACAACTATTTTTTGAGGCTACGTAGTTGTCACAGTGTGGTGCAAGCAGAAGACGAAGAAGAATCAAAAGTTCTAATGCAAACTTTTACTCACAATATAAATCAAACTGTTACATAGAAGACATACAAAATAGATCGGACCACGCATAAGGTAACACACAGGGGTTAAGTACACAGATCAGGGATACGAGACACAGCTGACAAGACTAATGAGGAAACAGGTGTAACAGATGAACTAATGAAAGGTTACCGTGGAAACAAAGGAGTGGCGGGAAAACAGAGCAAAGGAAGATGTGAATAATGAAAACAAGACTCAGACAGAAACACAACTGTGACAGTTGATGATCTGAGGCACCACATTTTCTAATTTAGCTTTGTCTCCAAATCATTCAAAATATGTCTCCAAATGAAGGAAAATGGTTGTTTATCAGGCTTGTATGATACACAGTGTTTGCCAAGCAATGGATCAAGCCCATGGCTTAAACCTGCAATGAGCCCTGCCACTGAGCTTTATCCGATTACAGTCCGCAGAGCTTTTTTTCTCTGTATGCTTGCTGAATGGTGCTCCTTTAGCAATTACCTCTGATTATATACTCTCATTATATATGACAGCAGGACCATTTAAGGCGATGTTAACACGGCTGTACTGTTGCTATAATGTTGTTCATATTATAAGAACAATGGAATAAAATCTGTTAACTATTCACCGGGGCATATCTGGTTTATTTTATAATTAAATTGGACTGACCTCTTTTTTGGATAGTTTATCATAAAGTAATTAATCTCATTGCTTCATAGATCCATGGCAATTATTCCAGGGCAGTTGATTTCCCTCCCTCCTTTTTTTTAATTAGCTCATTGTAGGTTTTTATGAATAAAAAATGCTAGCGCAATACTCTATGTGCTCACAGGGGACTTGTTTTGCCTTTTGGCCCAGATTCTTTGCTTTAAGCTAATCTCACTGACGTACAGTATATTACCTATCCTCTCACTATCCCCCCAACACCCACCCACCCACCCACTTCTTCCTCAGACCTCTCTTGCCATCTATCTGTGGCTCAGCAGTTTCTTCCTTCTAAATAAAAACCAATTAGTCTTGGCACCTACATTAAATATAGGCTAGAGGAGCCACCTATTCATCTTCAGAGGCTGACACCTCTGTTGAAATGCTGGAAGACAACAAGAAGAGATGTTAGGATGTCTGTAGATATAGGGGATGCAGCCGAGGAAAGTCTTTTCTTAAAAAAAAAAAAAATCACGGAAAGATTGTTCTGTACTATATCATCAGAGTTTGGAATTTTAAATCACACAGTTCAATAAACAGGTTAATATTAATCAACTTACATTTTACACAAAACATTACCAGTTATTTGTGTTTTTTTGTTTCATCAACGAAAATAGTCCTAAACGAAGCCAAAGCAGAATCAACTATTGTGCGCTATACCTGAAATCGGCGTGCTTGAATGAATCACGATTTGTTAGGTGTTAACAGTTTAGGACCCAAGGACCAGATGTTTGAAAGAAGACCCCGAGTCAGAATTATAATAAATTGAAGAAAAGTTTTACTGAAGATAGTTTGCAGTTTCATCAGCAGAAGTCAGCTTCAAGACTCACACAGGAGTTTGTAGGCCGCCTCGCTTACAGTTACAAAGATCACAGCAGTTATACCATTTCCAAGGTCTAAGCTACGTCATTTCTTACAGGTTGAATGATTCTCATTGGCTAAGAAATAGATAAACATTGTAATTTTTCACACATATACAGATAGACTGAAGCATATCTCCATAGATTATGCAGCTGACACTCGGACCCTGAAGTTAAGCACGTCGTGACCTTCCAGGTCGCAGATTTGGGTTGCTGGGGTGCCAGCATGTCCCGAACAACAACTCAGTCAATCTCCAATAATGCCAGTGGTTCCTTTACCTGCAACCAAGAAGACTAACACACACACCGACACAGTTCCAAGGTTGAATTTGGCCAGGCTCTATAACTATAAACAGGAGTCTCGTCTCAAAACATCAAGATAACAAGTTCTTTCTCTCAAGGATAGGAAACTTTAGTCTAAATGGAAAATATAGGCTTTAACTGAGAAATGGTCCCTTAAACTATAGACTTCAATGACCACTATATGTTTTAACACGTTGAAGACCTTTCTTAAACACAAAACATGTCCCTATTTCATTTCTGGAAGACGGGCTAAATGAGCAAGCACTGTTGCATTCAGATATCAAATACAGACATTAAAGAATACATGGAAAGAACATTTCAATAATCACACTGGTAACTTTACTGTATAACAAAGTAAAATCTCCAGAGAAGTCATTCAACTCATTTGATATTTAGAAGGAAAAATATTGATTGATACCTTGATTATAATCCCTCATTACATATACATTGAGGCAGCAGTGGATTCCAATCCACCCCCTTCAAATTCAATGACTCAGACTGTTTCACTTTGCTTTTATAGTGCCCTTCTCTCGCTGACTTCCCTCCGTCTCATTGACTCAGATGTACGTCTTTGCTGTACGTTACATGTAAATGGAACCTCTTGATCACTTGGAATCCACTATGAAAATGATTTATTTATATATTTTCCTTATGAATTTGATTGATGCATCATTCTACATATTCTGTATGCTTGGGCTGTTAAAATATCAAAATACATTTTGGTCTGATACAGTTTGAGGGGCTGTTTTATACACACAGATGGAAGATCAGGACACACACAAAGTACTCAAAATAACTGCACTCTACTTTTGAGAGCATTACGTCCAGAAGGCAACTGACCGGCCCCTCCTCAACTCATCCTGTCTTCAACCAGCCATTACAGCAATGCTTTAGAAACCAACGAGTGCCACAAGTAGGATTTTCACCTCTATACTCAATACTCAAGCATCCAATATGTAAGTACACTATATATAGTTTTACTTACTCATGAATCTGAAATGCATCATGTGAAGCACTTCATCTCCGCACAATCAGCCTGTCTCAAACTGTTACCATGAGAAATGCATCTTATTCCTTAAGGAATTTGGCATACACCATCTGAAGCTAAGAGTCTTTCATTTTTTGAAGCTAAGTATTTCATCTATCCATCCATCCATCCATCCATCCATCCATCCATCCATCCATCCATCCATCCATCCATCCATCCATCCATCCAAATTTAATTCTGTTCAGAATAGACCAGAGATATCAGAAGCTAATTGGTAATATGAATATAGTAAAAAAATAAAATAAATAAGACCTGTCTGGAAGGACATTGACATTTAAAAGTAAAGTAAGACTCATTGTAAGTGTGATTTTGTATCTCATAATTCCATTACACCTTTCAGATCTTAAGTTTAACTTTTAAAAAAATCCAGCCTGCCATATGCATTACAGATCATATTTAACTTAAAACAGTATTTTGTTGAAAAATAAATAGCACTCAGACATGGTCACAGATGTCTGATTTTTTCATGCTAATCATTAGGAAATGGGTTCACTGTAATGGTTGGACATGAATTACACACTTGGGCTAGATGACATCTTTATATGCGATGTGACAGCACCAAAAACCCGCAGTGACCTTGAATTATGCACATATTTACAGTTTGTGTTCGCTGTAGTAAAATCTAACATGCTGGTAATAACTAGAGGACAGTTGCCACTGACACACTAACGACCCGACATATTGATCATTAGGGCTGATTCTGTGCTTTCACCACAAGTACTCACAGTTACTATGGTTATAGTCCAAACACAGTCCAACTAGCTGATGCTTTTGAGTAGGGCTAATGAATTACTGGTAGGGGGTGTTGGTCACGAGCAGACTGTAGCTGACAGGAGTCCATATGACCTACTTTACACCCCCCATCCCCAAATCCAAAGTGCCACAGCCAGGCGTGTATGCCAGACTTCCCATGGGCACAGGGGTGGAGCAGTGCCAGCCAACAGCTATCCAATTATTTGCTCAACCCTGACCAGAATGAACAAGGATTACTTTGACTAGTTCATATCAAAGGTGCATAAGGTGCCCTTTATTGTACAGATGTTGAAAAATGTGTAGAACTTAAACAGCTGACCACTAATCAACTAGCTTTAAACAGCCCATACAGTAGATTACAGCAACCAAGAAGAGGTCATTTATAAATGAAAGAGCTTATTGTGGATGCAGTTTTTGGAAACATGACATTCAAGGCACTGTAAACAAAATGGGTAAACACAGATACAATTACAAATGTGCTAAGGGTGAGTGTGCACACACATCCTCAGCACTTATGTAAGTGTCCAAACATCTGAGAGAGAGAAAGAGAGAGTTTATATTTACTTTACAAAAGTATGATACATTACAATAAAAAAAAATAAAAATACAATAAAAAAAGTGTCCTTTTTGGACACTCACTTTGTTTCAACATCATGGGATGATCTATAGGAAGCTGTGTGCTGAAAAGTGTACTAGCAATTGAATCTGAGAACTATGAGAAAGCATTAAAGAGGGAAGAGGAGGATCGATAGTCCCCTCCCCATATGTGGTGCATTTTGTCAATAAGGCCCTAATATGGTGCTAACGCATGCAACTCCTGTTCTGCATTACTGTACCTTTTTCTGTGATAAGATCTTCCTGATTTGTTGGGCAATGAGATTCATCAGATAAAGAGCATAACTTCATGTCATTTTACCAAACTGGTTTCTTGTTTGCTATTGTTTAGATGTGTTTGTTGCTCATTTGCTGTCTGCACATTTACTCTATTTGGTAGTGGACACAAAGACTGTGAAAATAGCATCAGAGATTTAATTTCTGCAATGGCTACACTAATTTCTTAACTCAATTTACTAAAAAAACACCTAATGAGAAGATCTGTTTGTCTTTCTAATCGAGGAATCAATGACATTGATCAAATGAGTTGCTCCTGATCAATTGCAATTACTTTTAAGGGAAACCACGGATAAATAATTGTAACACCAGAGTCGCTAAATGGTAAACAATTAACATCAACATTTTAGGAATGAGGTACACATACTGCAAATTCCCCATTCATTGGGATTGTTCACAGTGCAATCAAAGCCAAGCCGAAGCCAAAACCCTTTCTGAGGCTGCTTTCTGTTTTTAGTAACTGCTATATGTCTTGTGACAGACTACCAAGCTTAACTACGCTCAACATTCAGATAAACCATTATGATGTCACAAACTGATATATAAAATGATTTCAATATATGTTTTTCAGAACATTTGAAGTCATTTTCTCACTAGTTTTTGTGTGTTGCCTCTGTATCAGAGAGTGAAAACATCCAGCCACAAGCAGCATTAACATTAGCCAGTACACTGGCAAGCTGTTTATCTGTTGTCTTTGTGTTTCTTATGGAACACAAGAGCCTAGCCATAGATGATTTGCATTCTAGTATTTGTCAAGTCGACAGTGGTTAACATTTCATGAAATGCCAGACTGCCCAAATATGCCCTGAGCACAGAGAACTGACAAACTATAGTGCAGAGCATCTGCTGTTCTTTTGATATATGCAAATCTTCTAATGGAGTGGAAAAACACAAAAGTCTTATTTATTGTCCCCTGTGGGTACATATGAAAAGTTTAAAGCATTTCATGACTCAGAGCTACTACAGCCTCATGCCCCGGAGAAGCTACTTTATGATGCATGCACATTTAATATTAATTCTTATTATACAGAGTGCTCCTGATTTTCTGGTCAGCATTTTAAATATATCCTTTAAAGAAATAGTTCAGGAACAAAATTTTATTTTGTCATTATTTAATCAATCTCATGATGTTCTAAACCTCTTTTGTGGAACAATATTTTGAAGAATGTTGGGGTTAAAACAACATTGGACCCCATACTCACCAAGACATGGTGAGTAAATGATGACAGAATTTTATTTTTTGGTGAACTATGATTTTAAGTTCACCTACTGGAAAGCTGGAAATACAAAATAAATTGTACCAAACTGGGCCAAGTCTGTATGCTAAATGACTCTTATGAAGCCTCTTCTTTTAATCAATTGTTCAAAATGACAAGTTATAAGTGTGAATCACTGCCATGCACAATTTACAGCATTAGTGGAGAGATAATCTATTTCATACAGAATGTGAGCAAAATTGACAATATACCCCAATGAATCAGCATGAAAGCTTGTGAGTCAGAATTGAACTACTTCTGAACATGCTGATTGATATCCAGCCCAACTCACTTTATCTGAATAACCCCCATTATGGAACACGTTCACTCATAAATCAAATCAATCAGCAGTGCCGACATATGTCCAAGATGACGGCAACACTGTCTGTCTATACAGCATAAAGCATGGATCTCAAATCAAAAGTCTGGTCGGGTTTTTATATAGACCATTGTAGTACACTAAAGAAAAAAAAAGATATCCCAAAGAAAGGCTATTTCTATAAATAGGCTGATCTTTATCTCTGGAACTTATTGTTTGTGCGCATTACAGCACAGACAGGTTTTTAAAGGTTAAGGTGGTTCCAAACCCATTTATCTTCAACATCAGTCGAGAGTTTAACCCACACTCTCAAAATACTTTCAGTGTGAAAAATCACAAACCAAGACCATGCCCATTTGCAAAATTGACATAATAAATGAAATTTACCCTAATGAATCAGCTTTGAATAAAAAATTAAAATCGAAGGATCAAACGTAAATGAGAATAAAAGTGAATCTGAAAATGATGGATACTTTGCCCTACTTTTTCATTACTTAATGTATTCACTTGTGTAATAAATCAAATTGATTTAAGTCCAAGATAACTGCAACAAGCTGCGTAACAAAAAAAAAATGAATTAAGCATGGTTTCCTGAACCACATTATAATGACCTATCTTAAGGTGAGTTGTAGGGCTGAATATCCTTATCTGCCCTTCAGCTATAAAATGGTTATGGAAATCGAGATAATTTTGAGGCCTGTGTGTTATTTTCAGTTCAGATGATTGCATAGCACTTTGCAGCTGGTGTCAAACCCAACAGATGTGCATTTCTTACCTGAGGGAAAACATATCTTCATCTTTTCACCTCAGGGAAAACAAACACATCTTCCTGTTAAATAATGTATATATAGCTGTACCTACAAATATTAACTATATTTTCAAGCAGGTTAATAAATCATATGGGTGAGTGGGTGGAATAAAACTCGACAGTAAATGTATATACTGAGACAAATAAGTAAGAGGTTACAATAATTCATAAAACCTTTATTAAACTTTATTAAACAAGTAAGGGCGTGGCTAACTTTGATTGACAGCTGATAACGAGCATAGGCTGCGCCAAGGAGAATGACAACATAAGAAGCGGCATTTTTTAATATACAGTTGAAATATAATACTACTGTTTCTGTATCATGAAATGTAGTTTTAAGAGTTTTTCAGGCGAGAATGTAGTTGTTTAAAGCTCAAATCTGTGGTTTATTTATAAAGATTTATGAAAATGTTATCCAGGTTGTGATATCCAGACGAAGATTTCTTTAAATGAAAACGAAAAGAGTTAGTATGGTGTTTTATAAAATATTTCGTTGCCTAAAATATACATACAGAGATAACCGGAGTAGCAGAGCGAGCAGAGCGAGCTGAGTGACGCTCGCTGTTCTGTACTTGGAATAAGCGGACTCGCGTCCTTTACCCATATATGGATTGGCCAGAAGGTGGGCGGGGTTAGGATTTCCCAAGATTTTCCAAGATGGCGCTGCCCATACCCCCCATAAACGGCTTCAAAACCGTAGGCGGAGCTGGTACGCCTGAGGACTGAGGTGGAGCCGGAGGGAAGGAGGAGCCTGATGGAGCCAAAGGGGTGAAGGGATGAGTCACAGATGATGGCCCGTAACTCCATGGCAGAGTGACCACAAAGTGGAGCCGGAGGGACAGGGAAGCCTGGTAGAACTGTTGGGACGATGGTCCCAGGTGGAGCCGAGGGGGCGAGGAGCCACAGTGGAATCGACAGGTCGATGGGCCGAGGTGGAGTGATGGGCTCGGAGATACTAGACGGAGCAAACGGGTCGACAGCTTAGGGCTGAGCTGGTGAACTATCAGCCCGAGGCGGATCCACGAAACACCGAGCAGGTAACATAGAAGGAGAGGAAGAGCTGATGAGAGGCAGTGAAGACAGGGCTGAAGGACTGGGCTGTGCAGGGTGGGTTTAACAAACAGCCTTCCTGGCCGATATTGGACAAACTGACTAATTAAAAGTGGCCTCCTTAGCCGACACGGAATAGGCAGAATTCTTAGGAACGGCTCTCTTGATCGTCTCGGAACAGGTAGAAGATGTGGGAGGCAGGGCGGGAACATCACAGACCTCAATAGTACAGTGCAAGGTGACGAAACAGACAGACAATGAACTGAAAGAAACACAGAGCTTAAATACAAACAAACCAATCAATGAAATGAATGACAGGTGCGCATGATAATCAAACCAAAGAAAAATCCTAGAAACTAATTGAAACAGGAAGCTGAACTAAAACTAAAACACGTGACAGACCAACCCAAAACAGAAACAATACATGAATATTAATAACAAAGTCTAAGTGGATGTAACTTTTAAAGCCTTATGATCATCGGCAGAACACCAGAATTTCCATTTAAAACATTGCTCAAATGAACTGTATAGCAGATTACCCCTGTAATTATTTGACAGCTCTGTATTCCTGGAAATTAAATATTTAAACTTTTTTTTTTTTTACAGAAAACAGCCTATATATAGCTCAATTTAACAATATACTATGATATATGTATCAGCTAAAGTACTTTATAAAATAAAGTGCTTTGAGAGGAAATTCTGTTATTTTTACTCACCCCATGATGTTCCAAACCATAAGCTGAATTTTTTTTTTCCTGTGGGACAAAAAAAGGTGAATATGTGAGTCACCAAACAATAAAATCAAGTCTGAGCACTATTTTTGAATGTGAACTGAACATGGATGTGAATGATGTTTCAGTAAATAATGTCTGTTCCTTGCATAAAGCTATTGCAAGAAGTTTTATGGACAACTTTTTTAAAGATGTCACTATCAGAGATTGTGCTACAAATAATCATTACCCATCGCATTGACAGAATGGGCTAGTATTTTACTTACAGTCTATGGTATTTTATCCATTGTTAAAAGCAATGTGTTGCCAGTTCTTGGGCTTTTCTTTTATTCTTTCGTAATACGACACTGTGGTCTTAGAATCTGTTCAACTGGACTACACTTGCATGATTAACAAATTCTGGACACCAAAATGCTGTGTTGTTTTAACCCAATTTTGGGTCAAATATGGACAAACCAAGCCATTGGGTTAATTTTTTTAATTACATTTTTAACCCAATGTTTGAGTTTGTCCATATTTGACCCAAAATTGGGTTAAAACAACACAGCATTTTTACTGTATGGAAAATAGCTGTGTTAAGATTCTTTAAAGGTTGTCATTTTTGTTTTAGAGTAGGCTAGAAAAAAAGCACATCGATTTAGAATTACTTAAGACTGAGTAAATGACACATTGTTTATTTATTTATTTAAATTGAAAGGTTGGTGTGACCATCAAGTAATGAGTCATTTATACTACATCTTTTGGACTCTTTTGGACGCTGGGAGGACTGATTCATGATGTGCATATTTGACTCATAATAACGGTGTCATATTATTACAGTGCTCTAGTTACTTGCCTCCTTCTAGAATTAGTTTAGAGCTAAAAATTTGGTTCAACCATGATGTCACTAACAAGTGACATCACTACTAACGGATAATTCAGTGTGGCTCCAGTTTAATGTCTCAATCCTAACACCGCGCGCACTGCAATCGATGGGATGAAATGCGAATGACGCATACAGGTTGAGGATTTCCTTCCCACACGAAAGTCTGACGTCTACCCCTCCACACATTTAACTTTCACCACACGCTGCTTTATACCTATGGAGGTTCTCCGACAGTCTGCTTACACGACTTCGCTTTTGCGCATGATACTGCGGTCCCGACGCCACTTCACGCTCCAACTCACCTTGAAACGCGGTGCTCTCAGTTTTTTACATGGAGAGCGACGGAGAGGCGACCAATACCCGCCCCGACGCCTCCCCCACTGGCCAATGAAATCAGAGCGGGGGCGGAGCTAACAGCTAAATTGTCACGCTTGGTTTCACGCTGGCATTGCCATCAAGCCGCGTCTGGCTGCCGTGCGCTGGTGCAGGTGCTCTATTTCATCGAGAGAGGATGCGAAAGGAAAGAAGGGGAGGGAAAGAATGAAGGGAACCGTCGGAGAAAAGTATGCAGGGCATGAATAAAAGGGTATCAACAGCTGACAGTGTGTCTAACGTCCAGGGGCTCGGCTAAGAATGATTTATTGAAAGGGGCACTTTGAGATATGATGAGGTTTCTTTCTGGTTGGCAATAGTACTATGATTTGGTATGTGGCCACTTTGATAGCAAGTGTATTCAGCACCAGAGGAACAGCTGCTCAAGGTGAGTTGAAGTGCAATTTATTATATACAGCTTTATGTTTGTTGTGAGATATTGCTGAGTTTAAAATAAAATTCTGTGATTGGGTCATTCTGAGTTAATTTCTAATAATATATCTAAATTCTAATTTGATCATGTGGAATAAAGTAAACAGCAGTATAACAGCTCTGGGTTATTTTGTTTTCATAATTACAATAATTATAGTTTTCTCTTTGCATAAATATTATTACTATGCCATAGTGACATTTCTGTTTAAGTGCTAGTGTTTTTTAAAAAGTCATCTGAGCTTGCAAAACGAGGGTTTGAGCTGTTTATTCATCCATATTCGTCTGTTCTTCTATACCATGAGCAACTTTAGGCTTGTATACTCCATCCATATTAAGTGTGTTCGATTAAATTAAAGGGATTGATCACTCCAAAATGAACATTTACTGATTTTCTTTTTCTTGTCGAGCACAAAATTATGTTACCATTCACTTTCATTGTATATTTGAGCTAGCTGAGGCTGATTTTGCCTAACATGTTCTTTAGGTTTTGTAACCTCATGAGATTGAGTAAATGATGACAAAGTTTTAATTTTGGTTTGAACTATATTTATGCTCTGAAAATATTAATTGGGGAACTTTAATTACACATCTGAAGGTGCTTTTGCCGGGAATATGTATGGTGTTGTGCTCAGTAGTATCAGTCATTTTGTGCTGTAGGTTGTTATAGTAATTCACTTTATGAATATTCTGCCTTTCCTGACCTTCCTCAGATGTCTTTAGCTTTTTAAACACGAGGCCACTCTAATAGAGCCATCATAATTGTAATTCAAGATGTATTCTGTGAATCTGACCGACCTTCAGTTCAGACTTAAAAAAGTGGTCTGTCTTTATTTCAAATGTTGGGTTCATGGACTCACATAGCCCTGCAATTTCCAATTTCTCCACTAGAGGGCTGCTAACTGTGTAGCAGCAAGGAGCATCTAATCTTGGGTCACATTTTGAGAACTTTTTCATTGCATGCACTATGAATAATTATACATTTCCTATGTCAAGAGAGACATTATACGTGGTTTGATATGTTGCTTTGTGTAGGTGTTATTTAACCCCTAATTTTTATTTATAAAAAGCAGAATGTGATCATCTTACCTTTGAGCTGTGTCATCCCCTTAATCTGACAGTGAGACGTATTTCACCTTGCTGTTCTGACTGTGCACTTTGCTACATTCGCTCAGTGTCTCCCTCCTGTGTGTCAGAGCCACGCTGCACTATCCCAGCCCTAATGCAGATCTCTCCCTGCCCTCACCCTCCCGTCTCAAGCTGTTAGCTGGCAAACAGGCCCATAAACTGGCCAGGTGCCAGATCTATGCTTTGTCGCTCTGTCTAAACAGAGGACTGGGAGGCAGCAGTCTGAGAGTCATGAGCTGATGCATGGCTCCAGGTACTGTAGGCCCTCAAGGCTCTATGCTAGCTGACCGCACTGAACTTGTTGAGACATCTAGCAGTCCACCTCAGGAACAGACCACCTTCCCTCATGAGAAGAGCATGCGCCCAACAGCTTTCCCCTTTTAAACTAGTTTTGTGTTTGTTCGAATGTCATTTTGGTTGGGGCTCAAATTGATCTTTTTATCTAAATTTGTCTAGATTGACAACAAGGAGGTTTATAATACCTGGAGAGAGCTGTCAGATCTCGTTCATCTCAAAATAATTGAGCTAACCACCTGAGCTCTAAATGAAATGTGACTAGTATAATATAATATAATATAATATAATATAATATAATATAATATAATATAATATAATATAATATAATATAATATAATATAATAGATTGTTTTGGGGTCGGTAAGATGTTTTAAATGTTTTTTAAATAATTTTCTTATGCTCATAAAGGCTGCATATATTTGATCAAAAATACAGTAAAAACTGTTATACTGTGAAATATTATTACAATTTAAAATAACTGATTTCTATTTAAATATATTTTAAAACATAATTATTTTTTTGTGATGGCAAAGCTGAATTTTCAGCAGCCTATTACCAGTCTTCAATATCACATGATCCTTCAGAAAGCATTCAAATTTGCTTATTATAATATAATATAATATAATATAATATAATATAATATAATATAATATAATATAATATAATATAATATAATATTACCCTTTATGCCCTACAATGTCATAGTTACAGCATCTACCATGAGGGGCTAACAGGCCATGCTAACCAGCCAAAATTTTGACTTTGGGTTGACAGGATGTGATTTGAGCTGATGTGGATACATATGAAATGATGGTGATTTGTTTTAGCAGTTAACACATGCTAGCAGACTACATTCTGCCGGGTTCTTAACCCATGTAGCTGCCAGCTGGAAAAGGAGAATCTAAAGAAAGCTTGCTCTGGAGGTTTGTACCGCAGTCTATATGTTTCATGGAAAGCTTGTTAGAGGAGGGCTAGCGGGGGACCTGACAGCTGCTCATTTTTAAGCGGTGTTGGATAACATTGTGTTTTCCAACAGTCATCACTTCTCTTTCATCCTCAGGCTGTGATAGCTTGATCCAGCAGAATGATAAGCGTGTAGGATTCTTCCTTGTGGAAAAATTCAAATAGTTTAAATAACAAACAAGCAGCCTGTCATCACATCTGGCCGAATTTCCAACACAACTCACATGAGCATGTCACCATCATAGTCGTTTCTATGTCTTGGTAGAGATTGCAAAGAAAGAACCCCCAAATTGCTATATTTCAACTTACTGGCTCTCTTGACCGATACTTTCAATGTCTTGTAATTCTGATCTATAATGTCAGCTATCTAGCCAAATCCATGACAGGCGTTCTAATCAAACAATGAAAACAGCAGACTTGTGCTGATAGCATATATATATATATATATATATATATATATATATATATATATATATATATATATATATATATATATATATATGCAAACCATGAGCGCACAGCTGAGGCAGCCAATTTCCAAATGAATTTTGTTGGCTCCAGTGATTCTGAGGGAGGGGTAATGCTTTGGGTTATAAAGAACAAATAAGGAAAACAACTATTAGAAAACATACATTTTTAAGTTTTATTATAGTTACTTTTCATTTGTTTTCTTTTGCATTTATAGGACTGGGTGGGGGTGGGGGGGGGAGATTCAATTAATAAAAAAAAAATATTTCTTAATCAGTATGTCGTCTTGTTTTCTTGTCTTGCAACACCGCTAAATATCTAAACATTCTCTAAAAAAGATGAATTTACTTGGGAAGCAAAATTGCTTAAGATATTATAACTTTATCGCCTGGTTTCACAGACAGGTCTTAGATTAAGCCAGGAGTAGGCTTTAGTTAAATTAGGACATTTAAGTAGCTTTTATAAACGTGTCTTAGAAAACAAAACATTACTGGTGTTTATCTTGAGAAAAAACAATGGCACTGACATTTTAAGATATGCCAGTGCAAGTTGCTTTAAGTTAAAATAGCTCAAACATGCATTTTAGTCTTGGACTAGGCTTAAGCCTTCTCTGTAAAACCGGGCATTTATCTTGAGTAAAGTTTATTTTTCTTACCGCACAGTGAAAATAGCAATAGATGCTTTTTACATTTTACCATAGCAGTTTTGTCTTTGCACTAAGTGTAAATAGCAGTTAGATGTGATTAACACATTATTCCCACTACTAAATCTTGAGGCACTTTATTTCTACTTTTCGAATATTTTCTTAATTTTTTATTTAAAATAAACAGCTCTTCAAGCTGATAAGCAATTGGAAAAGGGAGAAGAATGAGTTCGGAATTTGAACTTGGGTCGGTCGCGTCAAAAGCTTCTGTCAACAAGATTGTCAACAAGCACTTGGTGTGAAGACACTCCGTTTTCTTACTCCAATGCATTGGTAAAACACATACTGCACTTCATATATATATATATATGAAGTGCAGGTTGTGTATCCATTTGCGTTCAGGATATCTTGTTCAGTTTTAAACAGAAAAAAATGGACAAAAATGTTCAGAAAGCTTCCTAGCACTATAGACTCTGAAGTGAATGTCTTATCTATGTCTGTGGCTGGATTCCATTTCTACTTTCTCAGCACTTCAAAGGCAGTTTCCTGTCTCTGATACTCTCCCTCTTCTAGCGCTTTCAGTGTAGCCCACCACCACAGCCAGTGCAAACCATGTGCCTGAGCAGACTCCCCGCTGAAGCAATGGAAGAGTTTGTCTCATTCAAAAAATTGTGGGTAGAGCCTTTTTGAACTGGATGTTTCTATAATCCACAGACTCGTTCAACTGTTAGGAAGTTGGATAAAAATTCTGGCTATTATCTGAGTTTCTGTCTTTTTGGGGAGAATAATGGGATGACAGATGTGTGATGACAGATGAGTTCTATGACTTTGCTATTAAGTTAAATACTCAGTACATTAGTTCCCCAATGTAGTATTGTTGTGTTTTCCCTGATCACATTAAATTTGAGAATGAGCAGTGACTTGGCGATACAATCTTATATTGTTATATGGATCACCGTACAATCATATTGTAATATTTTATGGTTATAGTTGAAAATTTTGATAATTGTGACCCTGGACCACAAAACCAGTCATAAGTATGGGTATATTTGTGGCAATAGCCAACAAAACATTGTATGGGTCAAAATTATCGATTTTTCTTTTATGCCAAAAATCATATTAGGTAAAGATCATGATCCATGAAGATATTTTGTAACTATCCTACCTTAAATATATTAAAAATGTATTTTTGTGAGTGGATGCAGCACAATTGGCAACGTAAATGTAGAATTTTAAAGGTGATTTTCTCAATATTTTGATTTTTTTTGCACCCTCAGTATATTGTCCTAACAAACCATACATCAATGGAAAGCTTATTTATTCAGCTTTCAGATGATGTATAAATCTCAATTAAAATAAATGTACTCATAAGACTGGTTTTGTGGTCCAGGGTCACAATTTGTGATTATTAAGGCATTTTGAACAAGAATACTGTAACTTGTTTCACTTAACTTGTTTAATCTGTGTTGTACTTAAGTACTTTAGGCTGTTTTCTCATTTATGAGAGAAAAAAACATTAAAAAACATAAAAATAATAATAAAATATTTAGTTTGTATTGTAAAATATTGCATTAGTTGTATAAAAAATGTTTTTATACTAATCATTTACTATATTTATTTGCTTGGTCACCGTCAATGTTGTTGTGTGTTTTGGTTCTTTTGCTGTTGAAGGACCTTTGAAATAACTGAAATAATTTGGCAAAGTGATATGGAACTGTAATTCCATAATTTAGCTGTGTGTTTCCCTGAAAATAATTGCAAATTTTAGAACGTTCATCAGCCAATCAGATTCAAGCATTCAACAGCCCTGTAGTATAAATTTATATAGTTACATAGGCTATATATAATGATATATAATATATATAATAATAACTTGAAACCCTGGTCTTCTAAGATTTCTTTTTAATATCTTCCTCAATGAAATCATTCACCACTCACATACTCTACATACTCCTTGAACCTTGATGCTCTAGCATCAATTTTTCACCATAGGCCGGCCTGCGACCCGATTGATGTGGATAGGAAGTAACAGGCCACCTCTGGCCCAGGGCAAAGGGCTTGTTCCATAAAAGTCACTAACCCTTATATGTCAATCAGCTGGTATTTGGGCCAGCATTGACTCAGGTCCCCCTCCCCCAAATACAGTCTTCCTCTTACTCTGTAGATGCATACAAGACAACACTAGTGGAAGATGTTCCATATATAGATACCTTCAAAAGAACCCTGTGGAATTCAGTTAATTATGCATGACTTAGCTCTGGCGTTAAAGTAAAGAAAGTATGTTTCTAATTCAAGCTCATCAACACATAAAAAACACCCCTCCCATGTTGGAGAACATGCCAGATGACTGATTTATTCACGGCATGACACTCACTGACTCCATTTAAGTGCCATTAAAGATCTAGATTTTATACAAAGATGTAAATCTATCAAGTTTACATTTATGTATTTGGCAGACGCTATAATCAGTCCCAAGTCATTTCTCTTGGCGGCCATCTTTGAAACGTCTCTTGGGCAGCTGTTTCAGTCATTCAAGTACAGCTCCTGTCACTTTGAATGGGGAAACATCAAATTCTCCAAAGCTGTTCACCAAGCTTGCGATTCAATTTCATATTTGAAATCACCAATGAAATCTAACAATAACTGTCTCATAAATTTTGCTTCTAAACACTCAAATCATGAAAACATAATGCATTTTTTTTTAGGCTGGACCAACCAATGCCCATGTGCAATCCTAAGTGTGTGTCTCAGAACACTGACGCTGCATCCAAAATCGAATACTTCTCTTTTATTTAGAGGGCGGTACTTATTCTGCCTTTTTGCACATTGCACTTTCTCCCATTCATAATAATTTGAGTGCACCGTCTTTGTATAACTAAAGTCTTTGGCTATTATCTATTGTGACTTTGACATCCACTTCAAGAACCTTGTTTACCTTTTAACCTTTATTTTATTTTATGTATCGTCCACACCGGGAATGGAAGAGCTGGTTTGTTTTTCATGTACTGTGTGTTTAGTCAGTGGAAATCACTCTCTTGGTCTAAGTACAGCTTAACGTCTGGTTTAGCACTTTGGAAATCACTGAGCAGAAAGTCTTTGATCTTTTAAGAATTGAGAGCATGGGCCTATTGATCGATACACTCTCATTGCTCTTGTTTAGATCTGCATCTGTGATGTGGCCACGGCCTACAGCACACCAAAATGATTGAAGAGCCTTGTTCCTGTGTCGTTTGTGGATGATCCATTGATAATGCAGTGATATATCTTTAAACACTTCTTGGGTTTAGAAAAAGAAATGTCCCTTTTGATTGGCACAAATGAAAATGATGATAATCAAGGACGCTCAGTAGATGGTACTCCAGCGGTGTGGTTAGAGTGCTGACTAATGGAGGAGTGATGCCAGTGTTTAGTCTGACTCAGCATCAGAGGGTGTAGAGGAAGAATCATGATCCAGCATCTGGAAGAGGAAAAATGAATTTCTTAGTGTTGGGTCAGTAGGAAACATAAAGGTAAATTTGGGATTTGCGCAGTTTGAAAAATTATTGCTACTATACTGTTGAAAAAATGTGGGGTCAGTAATTTTTTTTTTATATAATTTTTTTTTTTGGGGGGGGGGGAGGATTAATATTACTATGAAATGCTGCTCTTTTGAACTTTCCATTAGCTTTGCATTAGCTGGGTGTGTTACACATATATACAAAGATGAAAATGACCCCTTCTGTTTTTTGACGCAAAAGTGTGTGAAATTCAATGTAGTATGCACTCCAGGCGGCTAGGTGGCAATGTGAAGCACTGATCGGTGCCTTCACTGTCTAGCAAATTTTTGCGTTTTTACCATTTAGACGGAAACGCGACGGTGGAGCGTTTTTAAGATTTCCACTCTGGAGGGTGGTTTCACTTTTTTGCGTTTTTAAGCCCCGAAAACGCCGTCGCCGTCTAAACGAAAGGCACATCTGATAAAATATTTTTACGTTTTCACCCACGAGCGTTCTCGTGTAAACAGGGCCTTAATGTTTATTTAACACAAGAAAATGAACAGATGGAAAAAAGGGCTTAAAGGGTTAGTTCACCCAAAAATGAAAATTCTGTCAGTAATTACTCACCCTCATGTTGTTCCAACTGCGTAAGACCTTCGTTCATCTTCGGAACACAAATTAAGATATTTTTGATGAAATCTGAGCCATGTCTCACTCCTCCATATGCTGCTATGTGACCGAAACTTGCTGGCCCAGAAAAGTTATTAAAGAGATCGTTAATATAGTCCAAGTGACTCCAGTAGCTCAATCTTAAGTATATCAAGCGACGAGAATACTTTTTGTGCGCAAAAACAAACAAAAATAACGACTTTATTCCACTATTCATTTCCTTCTCTCTGGACCTCTAGTTAGTTCGCGTAGTGTTTTTGCGCAGCGCGTCTGTGTTACACGTCACCACGTAGGCTCACTATTGGCCGACGCCGGTCATGTGTGTGATGCGTGATGACGTGCAGCACAGACGCGCAGCGCAAAAACACTACGAGGCCCAGAGAGAAGGAAATGAAAAGTGGAATAAAGTCGTTATTTTTGTTTGTTTTTGCGCACAAAAAGTATTCTCGTCGCTTGATATACTTAAGATTGAGCCACTGGAGTTACTTGGACTATATTAACGATCTTTTTAATAACTTTTCTGGGCCAGCAAGTTTCGGTCACATAGCAGCCTATGGAGGAGTGAGACATGGCTCAGATTTCATCAAAAATATCTTAATTTGTGTTCCGAAGATGAACGAAGGTCTTACGCGGTTGGAACAACATGAGGGTGAGTAATTACTGACAGAATTTTCATTTTTGGGTGAACTAACCCTTTAAATACGCAGGTCTAGATGATTAACGAGACAAGGGACAGGTGTGTAACTAATAAGAAACCATGACAACTACTAAAGAACTAGCCTAGAACACAGGCAAATAGAGTCAATGAAAACCATGACTAGAAACTAAACAAGACAATAGGTGTTTTCGACTTAAAGTGGTGCTGTGCAGAACGATCGGTGTAAGACATCAAAGTACCGCAAGAGCGATTAGAGAGTAGACGGCTCCGAATGCTTTTGAATCACTCGCTACTTTGATGTCTTACACCAATGTTTTATTTTTTGTTCAGATTTTTGCCCAGGATTTTCAGATATAGAACATTTTGTGACATTTTAGGCAGGAATTTTGTTCATGCTTTTTATTATTTCCCTTGTGTAGCTTGAGGGATTTGTCATATAATTGATTCTAAACTTTGACTAACAGTTGCACATTGTCTGTATTTAATGATATGAGAAGTATAGATGCACAGTATCCCATACTGGCTAATATTTGAGATTTTTTTAAATGTATTATATCAGCTGATTGGATATTTAATTAATTAAATTAATTACATTTTACATAATTTAATGCTCACTCAAAGTTAATCTTTAAAAACACTAATAGTTTAATAACACTGTTAAATGCCATCTTTAGCGAATCTCAATATATATATATATATATATATATATATATATATTTGATTTGTACATGATAATATTGTTATGCCTAAAATTCACTTGTAGCATTTAAAATGACTTATTTTAGTTGTCAGTAAAAACAGGAATAGTAAAAATAGTGCAGAATTTTAATATTGGTGCATCCCTAAAGAGGAGTGGTACTTCTGTTCAATGAGATTTCAGTGTGGGCGGAACTACTCAGCTTGAGGCTGCAGAAATAGAAACCATGGCTGATAAGAACAAAACTCAGTAACAGAAGAAGAGATAAATTTTATCATTTATCGTGTTATCACTTTACGTTTGGTGTTACACAGCACACTATCATCAGCCATGACAACACTATCATCAGTCAGAGATAGAGACAGAAATGCCAGACTGCATGTACACTTTGAGATCCCGTTGTATTGTGTGCGTCAGGACAGGCTGCTGGACTTCACAATGAATTGACAGAGATGTAGAGAGCGTGTGTGAGTATGCGACTCTGCTGACGCGCGTGGGCCGGGCAGGCAGCCAGACAGCATGCTGATCGCCTCTCTCCCTGCCCCCTGACTGGACCACTTCCCCTCGCGTCTCATTTTTCAGCTGTCCATTGATGCAGTGCACTCGGCTTCCTCCTGCTCAGCTCCACCATGTCCATTAAACATTCATGCTCTGGCCATGAGATACTTCAGTACTGTACCCCACACCGTAAAAAATTATTGTAATTTTATAAAAGACTGTAAAAAGTTCTACAGTAAAAACCTGTTAACTGGTTAACAGTAAGTTTCTTTGCTAGAGAAAAACTGTAATACTGTAGATCTAACCATTTCATGTAATTTTACAGTAAAATACTGTTAATTATACTATTTTTGGAAGTAAAAAATGTTTGTATCTGCAATATTTTAGTATTTACCAGCTTGCGGAAAAGCTGTTTGTAACTTTGATTCTTCATGTGGTTTTATCTTTACCCTTGGTTTATTATAGTACCGTATATGGTGAAGGTACAAAACCAATTTTAGTATCAGCGTGGCCTTGCTTATTCAGCCCTAAAGGGCTTTTTTGAAATGTTTAAGTTTTTTTTGTAAATTACAGTTTTAAAATGTACAGCTTGTACTGTAAATATGTTTAATTTTTTTTCTGTATTTTTCCAGAATTATGCTGGCAACCACAGCTGCCAGTAATCCTCTGTAAATACGACTGTTTTTTTTTTTTTTTTTTTTTCAGTGCAGGCTCTCTGCCCAGAAACCTCTCCTTCTAGCTGTCGCCGCCCCTCTCGCTTTTCTCCCTAGCCCTCGTTTTCCTATCCTCCACCACCATCCTTCAGAAAGCAATCAATTTTGAGCGCACTCTATCTGTGCATCCATCTCTCTCAATCTGTCTGGCTGCGCTATAGATCTGTTAAAATTAGATTCATTATTCGCCACGAGTCCACGTGTTTGCTCACTGTGCGTACTGCGGTGGACGCCTGGTATGGGATGTGAAGCAGGCGGGATGCTGACTTGCTGTAATGAGTCAGGCCTTCCTGACTGAGCTGCCTCCTCTTCTCCTTGTGGCATGACGCCCAACTTCGATCAACTTTCTCCTTCAAATCCAAAATATCCACTCTTCCACACCAATCATATCTGCCCAGCCTATCACCCCTCAATTCAAAGCTCAGTCAGACCATAAATAAGGTTTAAAGGAATATTCCAGGTTCAATACCAGTCAAGCTAATTAAACTAAAGCCTAAAGCATACATAAGTTTTTTCTTGAACGCTTTAGTGTATGCATACATCCAAACACATATAGCCTTTCAAATTATACTCCATTTGATAGCATGCGGAAACACAAAAACCCAACACATACACACTAGATGTTTTATCCTTTCCAGTGTCTGCTTTGTTTCTCTCCAGAAGTAATGAGCGATCAAATGTATTTGTACTCATTTAAATTAGAGTAGTGTTTATTTCGCAATCTGCCACACACAAGCACTCATAAAAGTGTTATTGCCACCTCTAGTAGTTTGGCTTTGTTACGTCTCATCTGTTTCTTTTATGACTGTGAAACAACGGGTCAGTCAGCGCTGAAAAAGGCAAATGTGCGAGCTGAGAATAAAGAGTATGCTGAGTTAGAAAAATCGGGCTATGCGTGTACAGTATATACTTTGCTGATGACAAAATGTATGCCATGCATAGTGCATAAAAACCGTGAAAACCTAAATGTACTTTAAGTGAAACTCTTAACTGGTCAGTTAGAACAAAATCAGTCCAAAGTTTGTTTGGAGTTAGTTTGGGGAGTTTGAAATTGCTTGTCAAATCAAACTTTCCAGGAAAAGTTTGCTCCTTCTGCTAAACTACCAGTTATATAGGTAGGTATGCTCTGAAGCTCTGATGGAAATCTTCTCTGGTTCATTTCTTTTGTTCAGTCCGTCGAGGTCTGACGAGTAAAGAACACACTGGAGAGCTGCTTTATTTTAGAAAATGAAGTTGTTCTCATTGATATCAACTGTTTTTTTTTTCATGTTTTTTCAGCTCTAAAGCTGCTTGCAAACATATCCACATATCGCTATTATCAGATGCTTTCTTAACTAATTTTTGCTGATATTTTTTTTTAAAAAGGTGGGACTAGTTAATTTAAAAATTATTTTTTGTTGTAATTAACATTATGCAACCTCAGAAGTAGTCTTCTGAACACCAGTCATCTTTTAACATCCATATGTGGGAGATGACATATGGACATTAGCTGTTCTGTTTGTGTTTTAATTTTGGGTGGACTGGCAAATGTCTGTTGCAAATGAGATAATATGCCAGGTCTCACAGTCACAGACCAAAAAAGCACCAACCCATCCATCATCCCACATCATGAGCCCACCAGATAGACGTGTCTGTCCATTGCCTGTACTCTTCCTTTCCACCAACAACAATTCTGTTGGGAAACAACTGCTTAGCCAGTGGCTATTAAAAATGAAAATAGTACTACTACTTTTAGCGTGTTCTCTTGGCATGTTCACCAGAGTGCAGTGGAATGAACCACTACGGCATACGAAAAGCATACTAGGTGCACACAGAGAGTGAAAAGGTGAAGGGCAGGTAAACAGGGAATATTTGTCAGATAGAAATAGAGAGATAGGGTAAACGTACCTATTAAGCTCAAGTACCCATTAAGCACAATCCCATCTTGGAGCTCAGATTATAAAAAGAATGAGCAATGTATTATCCTATTTGATGTATTAACCAATTGATGTGTTTGTTACTATATACCTCCTGTAATTTTAAACCAATCATACCATTGCACACTGAGATATGTGTATCCATGTGTTCACACTGTCTGGCGGCTATTTTGAAAGCTGTCTGAAAACTTTCACCAGAAGAGGAGCCCCTCAAATGTGCATTTTTTATATGTTTAAACATTTATTTTGAAGAAGTACGTCTTCTTATTGCAAAATTAAGAGATTAATGTTTAGACTTTTGCATATTATAACCTGGAACCTGGATGTGGGAAATATTTACAATTAGATCTAAAGGATAGTTTTAGCAACATAGCCCAGATGCTACGAACATAGCTAGCTTACTAGCTGTATAAGATTGTGTGCTACACTAATATATTACTTCACAGGCATTAATGGCTTGTACTTTTAAATCCATAATATTATAATTTTACATTTTATTGATAGTCTGTGGTTTTAAACTGCTGTAATTTTTAAAGAATTCATATTATTGTTAGGTGAGCTTAAAGGGTGCACTACTATGACAATCACACAGCTTCAGTGTGACATCTATTAGAAAAAGCATAATTTCATAGATATTGTCAATTATAGTTGTTCATATTAAAATTGGTATAAACTTAATACATTACCTAGATTATTAATTTAGCTAAATATTTTCCTTTAAATTTAATTTAATATTTATTAATTAAAAATTGTTTTTGCTCCAATTAAGCACAGTGTGTGCTCCCTTTAAGCTCACCCACATTAAACGTCTATGTAAATACTTAATAATCAGAATTTAAATATTAACTGATGGTTGTCACTATGTTAATCTTCAAAAAAATTATTAATAAATTACTTTCACAGTCGTAAGATGACAAAAGCTAGACGAAACTATAGTGTATGCCCAAAAATGAAAGAGGCATGTCATCTATACAAAGAAAGAGCCATCAGAAACCTGTCGTATCTGTCCAAGAAGTTTGGAGTAGACAGGAAAGCTCTGACCCAGAGAGTTAAAGGGATACTCCACTTTTTTTTGGAAATAAGCTCATTTTACAACTCCCCCAGAGTTAAACAGTTGAGTTTTACCATTTTCGAATCCATTCAGCTGATCTCCGGGTCTGGCGGTACCACTTTTAGCATAGCTTAGCATAGATAGATCATTAAATCGGACAAGACCATTAGCATCTCTCTCAAAAAAAATGACCAAAGAGTTTCGATATTTTTCCTATTTAAAACTTGACTCTTCTGTAGTTACATCGTGTACTAAGACCGACGGAAAATTAAAAGTTGCGATTTTGAGAGTATAGTTCCTAGCCATATCAGCCTAGAAAATCACAACTTTACATTTTCCGTCGGTCATAGTACACGATGTAACTACAGAAGAGTCAAGTTTTAAATAGGATAAATATCGAAACTCTCTGGTCATTTTTTTGAGAGAGATGCTAATGGTCCTGTCCGGTTTAATTAATTATGCTAAAAGTATACTGCCAGACCCGGAGATCGGCTGAATGGATTCGAAAACGGTAAAACTCAACTGTTTAACTCTGGGGGAGTTGTAAAATGAGCCTATTTCCAAAAAAAAAGTGGAGTATCCCTTTAAGGAGCACATTGGTTTGTTTTGTTATTTGATTTTTCAATATGTGTTACCAGAACGTGGACTAGTCTAGATGTTGCAATGAGTTTGAATGACACGTCACTATGAATAGGATAGGCTACCTGATCAAATTGAATGCCTTGTTGCTTGATTTTAGTGTTCTGTTTTTTTGTGATTGACTCTGTGCCTTCAAATAAAACTTTTTTCAATTATTCCTTAAAAAGGTTGTTTAAAATAAACAAGAATTTTTAATAAAACTTGTTGTGAGCTTATTGGGAACAGGGGTGTGCTTAAAGGGTACAAAACGTACCCATTAAGCACAGCCAGACTTTTTATATTTAATGATGTACATCTTAATTGAAATACTTTTGTCATTTAAAATAAAATGAAATATTATAGTGTGAGAGATTAATATTTTATTTTAAAATAACTTCTTGTACTAAAACCAATATCTTGTGCACTAAAAATGTCTCAATGTAGATTTTAGTGAGCTTAATAGGTACGTTTACCCTATATTGCCAGAGAAACCAATTGCTGCTTATATAATGCTAGCCAGTGTAGAGAATCGTAGGCGTCTTCTGCCATTGCTAACACAAATGAGCATGTGTTTGGGAATATATTTAGACACAGATTCTGTTTTTGTCTCAGTTATTTTTATGTTTGATATGATTAATGACCTGATATTTAAAAAAAAAAAAAAGTTCCCAGGAATTGCTGGAGCGCCAAGCGCTGCTTTCTTTGAGTGAAAATGAGCCAGAAAAAAATCGTGTTAGTTTTTAAATGAGTATCTGTATTGTTTTAATCCACATTTTCTGGTCAAAATCCACATTTTAGCACAGCAATACAACAATTATTGTAATAAAACATGATTTGGATGAGCTCAAACTCAAAACTCAAGTCATAGAAGTTATGCTGGAAGGCTGCAGATTAATGACTCTTCAGCCATGAAAAGTTACACACTAAGAGGATTGAATACAGTCAAAATTTTCCCAACAATATAGGATTAACAGCCAGCCTCTGGCTATGTTCATGAACTATGTTCACAAGCTCATATATTATAGTGTGCCCACCATTGTCAGATTTGCTGTCTTTGCTTGCAAATGAGCACAGTTTTGCTTAATGAAATTTCACAATATTCAATCAGTGCTTAAACATTACTGTTTAGCATACTTTTAAAATCTTATTACGGAAATTATATACTTTTAAAATAATGCACTTGAGTGCAAACTGAATGTAATATTTTCAGACACTTAATTGTATGTTAATAATTGCACTAAGATTAAAACATGATCTGTGTCCCAAATTGTGCACTTATATACTAGGCTACGTATGCAATATGTTTACTCATGAACGATGTACTTAAACTATGAATTTTATACTGTATGGTTATTTTGTCATTCAATATTGGAGTCTGATAGCCCCTCCCCCTCCGCTACATAATTAAATCTGCTACAGTTGAGTGGATGGAGTGTCCAACATTCCACACTTTGTTTTTTCGGTTAATTAAGGTCATCATACGGATATTTAAAGTGCACTTTTTTTTGGGGGGAATTTTAAGAATGAACACACTACTCTACTACAACACTATTTATACTACAAAACGTCATAGAATGGTGCAATATTTAAGTATGCAAATTAGGACTCAACTATAATGATTTTAAATGCACTTTAAAGTAATACTTTTAATTTGACATAATTACAAAATGTAAAACTTTAAAGTGCCCCATTATGGATTTTTGAAAATTACCTCATGCAGTGTGTAATGAATCTGTTTTTGAATATAAACAGTCTGCAAAGTTGTAAAGCTAAAAAGTGCATAATAAATAAAGTTAGTTTACCTCAAAAGAAAGAGTCGACTCTGAACCGCTCAAACGAGTCATTTGGAGACTGACTTCACGAGTCATAACCTTCTTAAAGGGATAGTTCACCCAAAAATGAAAATTAGCCCATGATTTACTCTCCCTCAAGTCATCTTGTGTATATGACATTCTTCTTTCAGACGAATACAATTGGGGTTATATCAAAAAATGTCCTGGCTCTTCCAAGCTTTATAATGGCAGCGAATGGATGTTTCTGTTTTGAAGTCCATAAAAGTGCATCTATTCATCATAAAAGTGCTCCACACTGCTCCGGGGGGTTAATGAAGGCCTTCTGAAGCGAAGTGATGCGTTTATGTAAGAAAAAATATTCATATTTAGAACTTTATAAAGTAAAATAACTAGCTTCCGGCCAAACGAACATACGGATTCGACTCAAGTCTAGTGCAACTTATGTGAGTAATGCAACATACTGCTGATATTCACACTACGTCTTGATGTAGGCTATACTACACTTCTTCTGGCATCATAAGTAGACTGCGTGTGGCCGTTTGGCTGGAAGCTAGAATTTTACTTTGTAACATGTTAAATATGAATATTTTTCAGAAGGCCTTTATTAACCCCCCGGAGCCGTGTGGAGCACTTTTATGATGGATAGATGCACTTTTATGGACTTCAAAACAGAAACACCCATTCACTGCCATTATAAGGCTTGGAAGAGCCAGGACATTTTTTAATATCACTCCGATTGTATTCATCTGAAAGAAGAATGTCATTTACACCTAGGATGACTTGAGGGTGAGTAAATCATGGGCTAATTTTCACTTTTGGGCTATCCCTTTAAGTCGTCCTTGCGATGGAGGTTTGGTTAAATAACTAGTTCTTCCAATGTTTCATCTTCGGACTCGCGCTCAGATTGATATGGTAAAATCGACGTCATAGTTTGTTACTGTCTTTAGTTTACAGTTTACAATCACTGAGCTGTAGGAGCCTCCAGATGGAGCTGAAGTTCAGTTATGGCAATGGTCGTTTTTGAGCAGAGTAGCTTGCTGAAAGGAGGGATTTAGAGAGATTGATTCATGCATGGAGTCGTTCGAGAATCATTGAAAAATGTGGTGATGTGCAATGTTTATTATGAGAAAATGAAACAGTTTTTTGACCTTTGCTGCATGTAAACCTGTTATAGGAGACCTCCAAAACAAAATTAGGAGACTTTAAAATAGCATAATAGGGGCACTTTAAGTGTACTTAATTGTCTTAAGCCTTGTGCACGTCCCTTGAATGAATCAATTCTTTTTCACAAGAGTTTTCAGTGTATTCTATAGACCTTATTCTCCAGAAAAACAACCGCGCAGCCATCTTTAGAATTTTGTGTTTGAACTTCCATTTTTGCGGTATGGAAGTTTTTGTAGAGTTGACTAAAGTTATCATGAGCATTGTAATGTTTGAAGAGGATGTCATAACAAATGTCAGTCGACCAGAAATATTTTAAAACGAGTGCTTCATTCATGAATCTGGAAGATCTTACCTTCATGCTGTGGAAATACAAACCGGAAGACGGCTTAGTGCTGAAAATGGGTGGGGCTACATAAGATAACTACTTCACACCAAGCGTAATCTCTCTCCACTTCCCTTTATTGAAAGTCACATCCAGTTATTAAAGGGGTTATAAAATGGAGAATCAAAATGTTCTTGATATTTAAGCTGCGTTCACGCCATGTTGTGTCATTTCAATATGACAACACGTGATGATCAACGCTTAAATTAATCTAAAGCGGTCATGTGGTACAAGTAGGAGCTCTTCGAAAATTCCCAGCTTATAAATTGTAATCAGGAGCTATACGAGGGCGTGAATTCTCTTTACAAGTTAAAATCTAAAATAAAATAATCTAAAAATCTAAAATCTAAATAATGACTACTGGTTACTCTACAATAAAAACAGGCAACTTTCAGAACTCAAAACTAACTCCCCAGTATAAAATATGAATTATTTTTTTCTACCTTTTTCAAACGGCCGGATCTGAAATCGTGAGAATTATGATGTCACGATTCTCCTCGACATGCCCCTTAACATGCGTCATCGTCATATGTAATCAAAGTGTTCTGAACAACTCATGTCTGTCCATCAAACACAAGAGCGATACTGCTGTTGGATAAAGATGTCGAGTCAGACCTCGGCCGCATCCGAAAACTTACTGCCTTCGGAGGATGCATTCCAAGGTCGGATGGCATCAAGGCACGTCTGAATCCAATGTTAGCTTCACTTCCTGTCTCCTGAGATGCCTTCATCTGATTAATTTTTGAAGGCAGCATAGTATCCTTCGTTGCCTTTGATATCCCACAATCCTGTGTGTTCCATTCGGTGACAGTTGAGCTAGAAAAAGATGACATCTGAAAGTTGCGGTTGCTGGTCAGTTTGTGTTTTTGACCAACGTTTTCCACTTCTGATGTCCTTTCTAGCGAGAAATTAGTACTGTAGTAATTAAGTATTTGTTTAGTTCTCACCAAAGCTCGCTCTATTTTGCTGTAGTGTAGATCATTAAACTGTTGAGCTGCCTCAGAAGTCTGTCTGAAATTAGTTTCTTGAGGTGCCTTCGTGCTTAAATGCTGCCTGGAGAGTCATTGCCTGATCGGGCAGTGAGGCAACACGTCAACTGCCTAAGTTTTTGGATGCAGCTCTTGTTCTGTCAGTGGATGTCAAGAAACTACACCTGAAGTTTATTTTTAATGATGTGCCTAAGCAACTGAAATATATTTTTCGTTTGTTCTTCACATTCACATCGGACTGTTTTGTGAATTATTCCCAACATGCTGTCGGTTTTTCAAAACATGTTTTATTGAAAGATACGGCAGTGCCAAGTATTTTGTCCTCGGAGGCAACACGGTTGAGTACATTTATTTATAATCATACTGTGTCTACACAGGACGCAACAAAGCAAACGTTCCAAAGGCATGCGCAGGTATTCGGTAATGCGATAAATCGCGGTAATGAATATGCACGATATTGTTATCGTGGGCACTTCAAAATACCGTGAAAAATAATAGATCAGAATTTATATTTATAGAACGCGTATTTGCTTATTTTCCATCAACCGCTTAAACAAACACTGCGTAGGCTATGCTGCGCGAAACACGTGCGCACTCTGATGTAAACAATCCCCACATGTATTAGCACTGTGTGCATGCGGCGCAGTGCGCACTCTAGTCTAATGTAAACAATCCTCACATGGAGAAGAAGCATGGCGGAAGGAGGAACGCTGCCGACGATTTATCCCCCTTCTAAAAGCAGAGCTGTCAATACGCATTCAGTGTGAGACTCACGCAATTTACCCTTTTCAAACGCTCTCGCGCCACATGCAGTTTATCACGCAGAGAAAAATCGCGGAGCAAAGAGGACACGGAGACCGACAGACTAGACAGAGCAGGTTATTATGGTATGAAAACAATTCTCAGCTCTCATGTTCTGTCCATTTTATTACGAAATTCAGACAATAAATACTGTTTTGGTGCTTGTAAATGTGACTTGACAGATCACTGTAGCGCCTCAGTTCAAGTAAACCGATCATCTGTTTTTATTTAAAGATACAGTAGGCTACAACTTACCGAAAGATATGCCTCATACATAATATCGATTATTCAGTGTTTTTCAACCACGGAAAGAGGTCAATAAAACTGCAGATGAACAATTATGTCACAGAACGTTACATTTACCTCAGGAAAGCCATTTAATGACCAACACGTTAGTTGACTAGAAAAAAATAGCTATAGAGAGGAGTATTTTGCTAAATATGTGCACTATATTACATTTGTATTATATTTTTACTTGTGTCATAATTGTTATTATAATGAAAACCAAATTATATTTAATTTAATTAGTTAATTTTTAACCTTTAATAATACCAGCTGACAGGGCTCTCTGTATGTTTACAGCATTATGTGAGATATATTTTTTCTTGAGAAAAATTAACGTCTATCTACTGTATCCTACCTAATATTTATCCAAAAAGTCAATACTGAATCAAGATTGAAATCAAATCCCAAGAATTGAAAGCGTGAAAATTGTGTAAAATTCTATTTAGTTACCAAATGTTTTGACAATCACTATTGTAATGCAAGTAGTTTTTTTTCTACACCCCCCCCCCCCCTACCAATCCATCCATTTCTCTTGAGCAATTAAAATATCGTGATAATACCGTATACCGTGGTAAAAGCTCAATCAATTAATCGCAGCATGAAAAGTTGATACCGGCACATGCCTAGTTCCAAATCCATTTTTCCTTCATGTCAGAAGTAGCGAAAGGGCTTTGAGTACGTCAGAAATATGATGAGTCATCAGTTTGCTGTCGGAATTTGTCATGTCATGTCACACCGCATCTAGTGTAGATAGCATAACTCAGGGGTGCCCAATCCTGCTCCTACCGATCGCCTGTCCTGCACAGTTCATCCAACCTTAATCAAACACACCTGAAGCAACCAATTAAGGTCTTCAGGATCACTTGAAAATTAAAGGCAGGTGTGTTTGATTAGGGTTGGAGATGAACTGTGCTGGACAGTCGATCGGCAGGAGCAGGAGCAGGATTGAGCACCCCTGGCATAACTGATTATTATGGGTTCTATTGGCTTTTGTCACGTCGTACTATTTGCGTCCGGTGTAGACACGATGTCACAGTGTGTTTGTAATAAACTTCAAACTAGCGTTTAATGCTATTAAGACACCGAGTGTATCATTGTTTGAGTGTTGCTAATGAAATCAAGATACCTGGACCAGTTATTTCAATTTCAAAAAGTATGTCCAAATTCACGGTATTCATAAAAGAGAATAGGCAAAAAGTACCCGGATGACCTACTATCCCACGAGGCCATGGAAAAAGGATTTTTGAATGGCAGTGAAGTGTCGTAACTAATCTGACCTACGCTGGTAGGTCATGATAATGACAACATGGCAGATGTAGTACGTCCGGATTACATTCATACTAGACACATTCAGACTATTAGAATGTACATTTTTAGCTGTCGTGAAATAGTTACTTATTCAAAATAAGTACCTACTCAATAGAGTATGTGATTTCGGAGACAGCCAGAGTGTTTTCCCCAGTTTTTAACTTTTACAAATATTAGACCTTTTTGGTGCCGAGTTTATAAACTTACCTTGAGAAACATAATATAAAAATCTGAAACTGCATTTCATGACCCCCTAATATGAAAAACTACGAATCAGCTATCTTTGCAAGCTAGTACACTATGAAAGGCTCATGAAACCCTAAAACATATTTTTTGACGTTAACAGATATGTACAGGTTGCATGTCAATGAAAACAACAATAGCACTCATTCAGATATTGTTTTCAGCTGTAAAGGTGAATCGGCAAATGCTTCTATCCTTTCTAATGATAGCTATATAGTTGATTTGATATTTAGGCTAATAGTAGTAGTTAATAGATTTAAACCAGCATGTGTCAGTCTGTTGACTTTTGGTTACTTGCCAGCAAAAAAAAAAAAAAAAAAGAGGAAATTGTCACAGAAGCTTTAAAACCTCATTAGCGGAATCCAATATTTTGTTTCTGTTTCTGCCTAGCCTGATATTGACTCAGCCTCTAACATCATTACTACACAGTCATTTACACTAGGGGTTCTCAAACCTGAGACTGCAAGACCTAAGTTGGGTGTGTCAGATTAGGAAGACAAAATGTGCAATGCTACGGGTCCTCCAGGACAGGTTTGAGAACCCCTGATTTTCGATTTACACACATGCCTAAAGGAGAAGTGAACACTGCCTGGGAGAGTTAGGGTGGAAATCAGACCGAATCCTCAGATGAGTTTGTGGAGCTGACTCTTAATCATGTGGCCCCTACCTGGAGGATTGATTAACCTGTAGCCCTGACAATGCAAGCTCACAAGAGCTGCGGGATATTGAAAAGAGAATCAGCTGCGAATTGAGAAATGGGACGCGTGTAACTGATGACATCAAAAATTCAAGAGAACAGTTTTTTACTTAACACATGATAACATTTACATGTTATTTTTCAGCCTAGAGCTTCTCTTTCACAAATGTAAAAAAATATTTTATTCAGACCATTAAGTGTTCAGTTTGATTGTCTTAAACCGTATTTCGTCATTTGACCATATGGTGCTGCTGAACCATGTGATCACAGTATATTGTGAATTATTTTAGCCATTTCGGGAGCGGTATTGCTGTTTACTATAAATTATTAAGCTGATGAGACCTTTTCTCTAGCACATGCTGAGCTTTCTGAAGATCAGGTTTCTCAACCTCACAGCCAGCATTTCACCCTCAAGACACCCTTCACATTAAACACAGTTTTGTGGAATGTGCTAGACTACATGTTTTAGACTAAACTGACTAGTTGGTGGTTTGCTTGAACCACTAGTCGACTAATCTTTCATAAGTAAATCCTGAATAATTAGGAAGACTTAAGAGTTCATGTGATTTCTTAGGAAACATCTTGTGTTTCAATGGAAGTCTCAAGATGTAAAAAAAAGAAAAAGTTTTTTAAAACATTTTAATTTGATACATTGTCTTAAAATGCAACGGTAATAGCGCAAGCCAGCAAAACACACTAAAGATGTTAAGCAACTCAATCTCGTGGCCATTTGTAACTATTTAGCATTTTGGCGAATTGGTGACAAATTTGTTTGAAATCGTTCAATCTCATTCGCATGTATATACAATTCCACCTCAGAAAATAGTTGTTTTAAAGGGGATACATTCAAAGACACATCTTCTTCGAGGGTTACTGGTTTTAAACTAGTCCAGTAACTAAAGTTCTGCAGTTAACCCTCATGATTCAAATATACACAATTGCCCTTACTATTTGTTTAGGATTCATCATTTAATCTGAATCCGGTTCAGTCTGTTTTGTTGTCTCTTGTGTTTCTCCTCTCCTGTTGAAAAAGAGACCTGCCTGTCGAGAAAAAATAAATAAATAAATAAAACAGTGATTTTGCCCCTGCAGAGAACATTGTATGAACACTATTAATTATTTTCTCCATTTCCATCTTCTGAAAGCACTGTGCTAGAGGGCTGAAGGAAACAGCCAATTAAGGGATTTCCTCTCATTGCATTTTAAGTGTTAGGTCTTTAGCATTGTTGTTTTTAATGGCAGGAAAAAGCATCCATTTAGGATTTCTGCGAGTGGAGGCAACATTGTCTGGACTGAGTTCTCATTACAGGTCAAATTAGATTTGCTGAAGTCATTTCTAGGGATGATATGGTATTTTGCTTTGATTTACTTCGTTTTTAAGGCATGAGAATCTGGATGGCAATGCAAAGTATGGTTTTAGACATTACTGTATACAGCACAGTCATTTTTAATCGGTTTAACTTAAAAAGTAAAAAAAAAAAATGTTTTCAGTATTTGGTAATATTAAGCGATATGTGCTGGTCCACCATGAAAAGTGCTGTGTCATTCAGTCTGAAAAGTGCATGAACCTAATGAAGGAAAATAGATTAAATCATTTGTCTGGATTAAGTACTTGGATGGGTATAGCTGGATCTGGAAATATTTGGCACTTTAGTAGAACAGAATGAAAATTGTTATTATGGGATTAATTTAATTTAAAATGTATTTCTGCAGTTAATCACAAGATGGATTGTCAGAAATGAAGGGGTCTCACATAAATGTGACAATGTTGTATCTTTGATGTACTTTACAACTGTAGCTTCCCAAGCTATAAGCTACTCATTTGCTGATTTTCAACCAGCTTTGTATTCAAAGTGTATCCAAACTTGATTACCATATTACCTTCACCCAGATATCCAAGTTTATTTGTCAGCCAAAGTCTGCTGAATGTCTGCTGTATGACAGTCTGATCGACAGAGGGTCAGCGCTAAAATAAAAAGTGCATTATGACAAAAGGGAACATCACAGCCATTTTCTCTGCTTGCTCTAGTTATGTAGCACATAATATCTGTATTATGATATTTAAATATAAATGATGATGTAGATATATGTAGGGATTAAGTTACAGTAGACCTAGAACTAAACCTGAAAACTTAAAACCAGAACTATGAAAGTTCATTTGGGGATTATATTCTGTTTTAAGTCTTAGACTTCAGATGACCTATTAGGTTGATGTCACATGCACAGGGGTAAATCTCTAAAAGAGGTTAGCATTCCATTACAGTCCTGTCAGTAGACCAAGTGTACTCTGATCCACCCTTAGCCATCTGCCCTTAATACTGGCATTCAGCAGGGGGCAAGAAGCTTGGTTTGGGACCCACATCTATAGCACTCTTTTAAACCTGGAGGCCAGATTGGTCTAACATTTGCATAATAACACACCTGACGTTTCTCACGTTAGAAAGATATGTGAAGTTGTATGTTTTTAAGATAAGTAACTACCAGGTATATGTCTCCTGACATATTTTAACCCAAAATGACCCCAGTCAACCTTTGTAGACTTTGACACTACACGAAATTAATAACTTTTGCATGCATAAACATTGACTTTGTTTCTAGTTGGTGAACACATGATAATACAGACAGACATCCATGAACAAACATGAAAATCATTTTAAGCTTCAGGTTTCATAAATCTTATAAGTATGGCTCATTAATATTATAATCATGATTTTATAATATACTATAACGTGTAATATGCCATCAAAAGTGTGTGTGATGTAAATCTGTGATATTAACTTAGTAAATGATAATATTAAGTACCAATCAATCATGTCAAATTATTTTAGCAGCTGTCAGATGTGATATCCACCTTGAAATGTGGGTGAGTAGCTGAGGCAGGTTACCGAGGAGCAATCAGCACGTTCATTAAGGATTCTGCTCACATGATGCGACCGGTTGAAGCCTCAAAGTTATGCACTGCCCCCAGTTCCTTCTTTGCAAATAGAGGTCCATCCACTCTAACATCTTACTCTGCGGCCATTACTTAGGAGTAATTTATAGGTATTTATAGATGCAGGCAGAAGTAGTTTCATCCATCGCAAAGCTAACTGCTCAGAGGTGTTTTTTACAAGTTCATAGGAACATTGATAAGTAATTCAGGGTGAACTGGATTGGAAATTGTGGTGGTGTGGTCATCTTTTATGGAGGCATATACTGTCGCCCCTCATATACAGTGCTATGCATAAGTTTAGACACCCATGCTAAAGTTGACTAAAAAGAGGAATAAAAAAATCATCTTTTGGAAATTGAACTTAATGCCTTAATTAAAAAAAAATAGGAAAAATACAACCTTTAAGGACACCAATTTTCTTTGTGAATGAATAATGTCATAAATAAATAAATGTTCTTCCTTAGATTGGCATGGTTTTATTCCAGTTAGCCTAATAGCTAGTTTGATTTGCATTGAGAGATGATCTTATGGAAAGTACTCCAAGCCAATCTCTAGGTATGGTGAAGGCTATGTGATGATGTGGGGCTATTTTAACTCCAAAGGCCAAGGGAACTTTATCAGGATGCATAGTATCCTGGATCCATGAAGTAACTGGCCTTTAAAAATAAAAATTTGCCTGCCTCTATGGGAATTTAACATAGGGGTGTCCAAACTTATGCACCCTGTATTTTAAGGAAGAATATTTATTTATTTACGATACATTATTCATTCACAAATAAAATTGGTGTCCTTAAAGGTTGGATTTTTCCTAATTTTTTAAATTAAGGCATTAAGTTCAGTTTCCAAAAGATGATTTTTTTATTCCTCTTTCTAGTCAACTTTAGTATGGGTGTCTAAACTTATGCATAGCACTGTATACATGTAGTTGTGTAGGGGCCCTAGCTGACTATTCCCCCTTACTGGGCCCACATATATTCTGCAACAACAGAACACTGATGAAAAAAGTAGGTGTCCACAGAATTCATGTGAAATTTCCCATGCACCTTGCAGGTTTTTTTCTTTTCTTTATTTTAACTGCATTTTGGGGGCAATTTTTTAAAAATGTTTAGGTAAATTGATAATGCTTTGAGATATACTGCCAATCAGAATGTTGCATTCAGTAAGATTTTTTTTGAATTTTTATTTACACTTAAGTCACAAGGCTGATCTTTTTAATATTTTAAAATGTATTCCTGTGATGGCAAAGCTATACTTTCAGTATCATTACTCCAGTCTTCAGTGTCACATGATCCTTCAGAAATCATTCTAATATGCTGATTTGGTGCTCAAGAAACATTTCTGAGTATTATCAATGTTGAAAACAGTTGTGCTGCTTAATATTTTTATGGAAACTGTGATGTTTTTTTTCAGGATATTTTGATGAATAGACAGTTATTTAATAGAACATTTAAAACATAATTGAACAGAAATACAATTTTTTTATAAATGACTTTACTGTCATTATTTGATAAATGTAATGCCTACTTGCTATATATATATATATATATATATATATATATATATATATATATATATATATATATATATATATATATATATATATATATATATATATAATAAAACTTACTGACCTCAAGCTGAAGTCATTTAATAGCTTAATGTTAGAAACAGTCCAAATTAATTTTTCAATTATAATTTTTATGCTGAAAGAATGATTCATATAGAATGATTCAGAATGATACATTTTGGGTAAACTATCAGTTGCAGAATTTAACAGATTTTCCTTCACAATAACATGACATATATGACAATGTCAATATGTGCCGATTCTGTGTGGTGTGGGTCTCCCCATAGCATTTATTGTATGTGTACTTAGTCTCTTGTCAATAAATATAGTTACAGTAAATGGTCATAAAGGAGAAGTAATTTCAGTTCCCTTTCAGTCAGTCACGTTCGACGTTACGTCAGAACGGTTACTGACAAATTGGGATCTCGCCAGGGATCCCAATTATCTTCCAGTGTAACTAAACGAGCCAATGGACATTGGCGTGTGAGATTTGCAGCGAGCGAGATTTGCAGAGATTAGGCTATACCCAGCAAGGCGGGTATAAATACGGAAGCGTGTGCGATCGCACTTCAGAATTTCGCTTCGGAGCCGAGCCTGTGTGTTACTGCAAAGAACTGCAATCTCTGTTTGAGTGTGTACGGGAGAAGTTCTGTTCCAGTGTTGTTGTGACGGCACTACTGCTGTGGTTGTGATCTTCAATGAGATACTGCTGTTCATACAGCAAAAGAGCATTTTGCTGTACACTGCAGACTGCACTACATCCCTGTAAGCTGTGCTGCAGCCATGTCCCCTGTGCACTTCAGCACTTAAATAGCTATTCCTAAAAGAGTTAACACGGGTGTAATATTGAGTCTTTTCAAGATGACATTCCACCCGTGTGTTTCTGGATGTGGTCGGTACCTGGCTTGGTCTGACAGTCATGATCGCTCGTTCATCAAATTGAGCTCTTCTCACCAAGAAGAACCCCGGTAGTGCCCAATTAGAGCTGTACTTTCCTTCCTGCAGGAAGCATTGGAATGACCCCTCCACCCTGAATGTGTATGTTGCCGCTATTGCAGCACATCACGATGTGGTAGAAGGTAAGTCTGTGGGAAAGCACAACCTGATCATAAGGTCCCTGAGGGGCGCGAGAAGGCTAATTACTCCTCACCCTCACTTCATACCCTCGTGGGATCTCTCCCTGGTCTTAGAGGCCCTGTGGAGAGCACCCTTTGAACCGCTGCAGTCAGTAGAGCTTAAAATCCTGTTTCTTAAGACAGTGCTCCTGACTGCGCTGGCTTCAGTCAAGAAGGTAGGGGACCTGCAGGTGTTTTTAGTCGATGAATCGTGCCTGGAATTCAGACCGGCCAACTCTCACGTGATCCTGAGATCCCGGCCTGGATCAAGTCCAAGGTTTCCACCACTCCTTTTAGAGACCAGGTGGTGAACCTGCAAGCACTGCCCCTGGAGGAGGCAGACACAGCCCTAGCTTTGCTCTGTCCCGTCCGCACTTTGCGCCTGTACATGGACCAAACGCAGAGCTTTAGAACTTCAGACCAGCTCTTTGTCTGTTATGGAGGCCAGCAGAAGGGGAAAGGGTGTCTCTAAGCAGAGGTTGGCCCAATGGATAGTGGATGCCATCGTTGTGGCATACTAGACACAAGGCAAGCCGTGGATTCTCTACTAGGATTGTTACCTTCTCCTGGGCGTTGCCGCATGGCGCCTCGCTGGCAGACATACGTAGAGCTGCGGGTTGGAGATTTTACAACCTCCATGTAGAACCAGTGTCCTCCAGTGTACTCGCTCCGAGTAGCATGTGAACACTGAGGATCTGCTTAGTGCCTCGCTTGCCGTGCCATTCCCCTCCCAAAGGACTGCATGCATGTGCTTATATTGCTCCTCAGGTGAGTACCCCAGCTGGCGAACCCTGTTGGAGTACCTCCAGCACCCTCGGCAGTTGACGTGACGGAGACATCTTACACCAGGCCTAACACTCATATGCAGTGGTGGAACCTGTGCTAGGCTAGGTGCCCATATGTTGTGATTCCTACGCCAATCCCATATGTTTATTCTTCCACAGTATGTCTTTCTGTGTCTTTCCCTTGGCAGAGCCCACTCTGCCGTCTCTGCCAGTATTGATATCCACCCTCAACCAGGCTGGATCTACCCCAGAGACCTTCCATATGTAGGACTGCCGTAATTGCCAGTCCATATGCGTCATTTCCTCATGATACTTCCCTATGGGCAGGATGTGGCCTCCGTAGTGTTCCTTTCCACTTGGAAAAGGCACACTTTCCCAGTGTTATCCAATAGTTTCATTGAGTGGGTCAGAAGGAACAGCAGTGATCGACCTTCTCTGCGTAAATCCCTGTCCTATCTTCCGCCCCAGCAGGTGCGGGGGATCAGGTGGCTTACATGGAGCGCTGGAAGGGGCAGCAACAGTGGCACTTTGGTAGGGCTCCCAATTCATCAGTTACCGTTCTGACGTAACGTCTAGGTTACTTATGTAACCCGCGTTGCCTGAAGGAGGAAACGGAGATGTTACGTCCCGCTGCCATAGTTGCTGTACCACCGCTGAGCAGCCGAGGGCAAAATCCTGAAGTGCGATCGCATGGGCTTCCATGTGTATACCCATGCTGCGGGGCGGGGTACACTATGCAAATCTCGCACGCCAATGTCTATTAGCTCATTTAGTTACACTCGAAGATGACTATGCTCCCAGAGAAAGCAGCTCTGCATGAGCTGATCAGGCCTCACCTTGGGCTGTTTGAAAACAGAGAGAACCTGAACCTCTGAGGGTTTCGTGTGAGTGATCCATTGCAGGGTTGATGTGATCCAGCTGAACTAGGTCAAGTCCTTCCTTTCCATTAGAGTGTCATTAGTTTTCAAAGTCACCATAATATTTTGTTTTTTATCAGCCTTGCCAGAATCGTGTAATGCAGATGAATGGGGAAGCTGCAGTCTATTGTTTGCCAAGAGGAGGTAATGTTATTTAATTTACGCTGTACAGCTGAGCTCTTTATTATTTTTCCTTGTATTTGCCCATTTGCAGTCTTTACACTTTCTTTTCTTTTCTTTTCTTCCCAAGACATAAACAAAGTGTCTTTTCTTTTTGGCTTTTTGTCTGGTTTTTCTTTCAGACAGTGGGCTCTTCCAGCGGTAATTGCACAGTCAGGATCCATCCTGTTTATTTGCTGTGCTTTTTTGCACTGCAAATTAGAAATTCTCATCACTCATTAAAGTTATGCCACAATCAGACTAGATTGACTCTGAAATAGTCAGATATTTGACAGATGATTGATTCATTTTCTTGCGCAAAACAAACTTTTAAAACAATGTTTTAAAAATGTATTAATAAGATTGAACAGGTGATACGTCTTAGTTTAAAGATTTGTGTCTTACTGGCCCAATTTCTTTCATGTATTTCATGAAAGAACTTTCATGAAAGTTCAGGCAGAACATTTTTTATAGCAAATAGCCTTTATTTTGTGTATTTTTAGAATTGGCACAATGATGATAAAGACTTACTGTATAATTTCCTGTATATATATATTTTCTTTAATTAAGATTGCTCATTTGTCCTGCCATATTGATTCTGGTGGAAGTAATTGGTATTATTATGACCCTTGGGTTTTGATTCAGTGTTTTTAGTGGAAGCACACTGTCCTGAATCAAATCCTTCACAATCTCAGAGCACTTACAGGTTACTTTGACCTACTTTCCTAAGTGGGATTTTCAAAGGAAGTATGGTGCCTCCAGCCTTCCCTTACATTTATAATGTTGAGCAAGATCTGTGAATATCATGATATGCTGTTAGATCGTTAATGTATGCCTAATATATTGATGCTTTCATCAGTATATTCATGCAAATCTTATGCTAAGATGGATGTATCTTTGCAAAACACTGAAAACCAGTTCATCTTCTACCAAGGGCATTATCTGCCTTTATTGATTGGATTTTTTAAAATGTATTTATTCTTTTAGGTTATACCTGTGGCAGTCTTGGCTCACTTGGTATCTGAAGCCAAATAACACATGGCCAAAGTAGTAGTATCCCAATAATAATCATAATAATCATAATAATAACAACAACCTCACACTTGTAATAGAAAATAGCTTGTAGTACAGAATATCCACAATATTGTCTTCTGTAGATCTGCTTATAGCTGAATTTAACTCATTTCCTAATTGATAAACTTCATACAGATATTGAACTGAACTGAATCAACAACACTAAACTGACTTCACCTGAATAATGACGCTATTATCTTTATTATCTATTTACTAGCTGCTTTACAGTAGAATTGAATTCTGTTTGCATCATTGATCATTATTATCCTGATGTTTATCACCATAGCTACTTTGAAACAATCTGTCTTGTATAAAGCGTTTTGTAAATAAAGGTGACTTGACTTTGACTACATTATGTAAGTTGCTTTTGATAACAACTAAAGGCTAAATTAATAAATGTAAATGTATAGGTAAGTAATTGGGTAGCTTAATTACCAAAGATATATATATTTTTTAATTGATCAACATTATTGTTATTTATTTATTTATGAGCAGTATTATTTTAATTTTACATGACCAAAGGAAGAAAAAAAATACCAGAAAATAGTGCTTTGATAATGAATAAATATTAAAGGAGAACTCCGGTCAATTTTAACATTGAGCTAATTTTTTTGTACATTTGGAGTGCTGTCAATACAGAGAACAACGACAAAAATCGGACTCAAACATTCGCTGTCGTAAAAATCCAAGCATCATTTGTTTTTCTTTTGGTAGAAGACAGAAGCATGTGCCCTTTTAAAAATAAATAAATACAAATTATAATAGTGATTAAGTTGCCTTAATTTGCATTAAAGGAGAACTCCGGTCAATTTTAACATTGAGATCATTTTTTTGTACATTTGGAGTGCTGTCAATACAGAGAACAACGACAAAAATCGGTGTTGCCTACACCGAGTTATTCTATTTTAAAAATTTGCACCCTGTTGACTTCAATGGGGCAAGTACTAAACCTGCTTTTAGCCTCTTAACATCCTTGATGTGTCATTACAAGTGCACAGAAAATGTGAGTGATTCCTTCTGAGTGAACACGAGTGAATCTGACTGCAGTAGATGTAAAAGATATGTATAAAATGATGTTATTTAAGCCAGCGCAAATACCTGTGTTTACATCCTGTTTTCGGTTGAAGTCCAAAGTAGTCGATTGCCGAGTTCACGCGCGTGATCATAGGTAACTAAACCTATGCGTGTGAACTCGGCAATCGACTACTTTGGACTTCAACCGAAAAACAGGATGTAAACACAGGTATTTGCGCTGGCTTAAATAACTTTTTATACATATCTTTCACATCTACTGCAGTCAGATTCACTCGTGTTCACTCTGAAGGAATCACTCACATTTTCTGTGCACTTGTAATGACACATCAAGGATGTTAAGAGGCTAAAAGCAGGTTTAGTACTTGCCCCATTGAAGTCAACAGGGTGCAAATTTTTAAAATAGAATAACTCGGTGTAGGCAACACCGATTTTTGTCGTTGTTCTCTGTATTGACAGCACTCCAAATGTACAAAAAAATGATCTCAATGTTAAAATTGACCGGAGTTCTCCTTTAATGCAAATTAAGGCAACTTAATCACTATTATAATTTGTATTTATTTATTTTTAAAAGGGCACATGCTTCTGTCTTCTACCAAAAGAAAAACAAATGATGCTTGGATTTTTACGACAGCGAATGTTTGAGTCCTCTCTGTTGTAAATGCACATCATCTTTCTCTCAGGGCTCAAGTGGATTGACTGGCTCAATCCCCTGTGTCTTTCATTGTAAACGGGAGTAAATCTGGAGGGGAGAGTAGAGAGAGCAGCTTGTTAACCGCTTGTTGCTCTCAGCCGTGCAAACAGTGAAGTCATACCTTCCAAGGCTTGTTTTGCTCACCGGTGATGTCACCAGCAGCCAATCAGCAGGCGCTGCTGCAGTGGGTAGTGGGTGCAGCGGGAGTCTTGGGTATACGCACAGGGACGCGCTGGCGGCACTCCGGCTCTCATCATCACATCATTACGGGGCTAGAGAGGAGGAGGGAAAGCAGCAGCTGAGAATATCTAATCACAGTCGTGATTAAGTCATCTGATTCCCCAGCTTTTTATGTGTGATGTGCCTCACAAAGGAAATTACATATTGAATAAATCAGTCTTAGTCCACCTGGGCTTTGATTAAGCCATACTGTTTTATCTGTCATGTTAGGCACCTCTTAAGGAAGCTCTCACACTCTTACATACGTTGATTATACAAGTTTTTCATTGGCCACCGTGACCTTAAGTCAAGGTCAGTTTTGATCCTGAGGAGAGGAAGGCTTGATGTTTTATCCTGTCTAATGCAAGTTTTTCATCTAGGCATCTATATCTGATTAATCATATTTGATTACCTATTAATTTGCTGCGGGCAAGATTAGCTTGAATGACACGGTTACTGTATCAAAGGTTGATTGCAGTTTCACTACGTCTGTCCGATACAGTTTCATTACTTTAATTGCTTTCTAGAAAATTGTGATTTAATTAAACTCACTCATTTAGACATTTCACTGTTGTTGAAAAAAAAATATTCAGCTCTTCAGGTAGGCAGGATAGAGTTAAAAAATCTGAGACCTCTAGTGAAAATGATTCTGTTTGCATGCTTTTCTGATTTAGGGTTCCAGACATACTGTAAAGTGAAACATTAAAATTAAAATTACAGATTTGCTGATGATTGCTCAGAAGCATTTAAAAAATAAAGAAATATTTATCAAATATTGTTATTAATATATTTTGTAAAAACTTGAAATATTGTTGTGAATATATATCTTTAATTACATTCTGTCATATGAACAACCAGTCAGCCAATAACCTGGTTCACATCCCAGTTTACAGGTTCCCTATTCTTTTTGTTTTGGACTTAACCGTAATGACAGTCAGGAAGTCAGTTGTGAACTCAGAAACGCCTCTGAATGATTCACTGACTGAGTGAATCTGATTCAGACTTCTAACTCACAAACCACTTCAACACTGTATTTTAAACCTTTTTGACTGACTTATTAATAAGAGCCGAGTCACTTGAATCGGACATTGTGTTCTCGCTGTGTTTGTTGTTGCGTGGAAACAAGTTCTCTCTCTAGCAAGACAAACCTTTCATGACTTGCCAATGTTGAGTAGATTTTAACTGTTGTACATTTACATTTTTAAGTCTAATGATTATGTTATCCAGCATAATTTTAGAATGATACAAAGTGCACCTTATGCTTCAACGAAAACAACAACTGACCATTGTACAAAACAGTTCAATAGATCAGTGTCAGAAATACGATTATTTGATTAGTGACCAGAAATAATGCAGAATCTTAAATATTTCTTATTTTTTGTCCTAAGTTGTTTTTACATTTTTCAAATCCTACAAAAACTTGTTGACTTCTCATATTGACAATCTCATATTGCCATTTTTTGTAGTTTTTTGTAGTTTTTGTCTTAGTAAATAGAGAGAGAATGAGTGTGTATATTGATTAGTAAAATAGTTTCCAGTTTCCGGAGAGACAAAATTGATTTCTGGATAAGGCTAATATATGCTGAATTGAACTTCAGCACATAGCCTGCAGACTTGCTGATCCATGGTTGATCTACTAACCAAAATCTAATTTCAGCTGTTATGTGAATCATTGCTCACCAGAGCAGTTTCAGTGTGTGGTTGGTACAATCCTGTGTGTGATTGCTCATCAAAGTCCATATGTTCTCACAGGTGCCCACGGAGTCAGAGAGGAGCCCCAGTTTGTGACGGCCCGCGCTGGGGAGACCGTGATTCTGGGATGTGACGTGGCCCACCCACTCAACGGCCAGCCCTACGTGGTGGAATGGTTCAAGTTTGGAGTTCCCATCCCCTTCTTCATCAACTTCCGCTTCTACCCTCCCCATGTGGACCCCGAGTACGCCGGTGAGCCCTGATTACTTCTGTCTCACTGCAAAACATCATTCACACAAATATAGCCATTGCTTTATCATTTGTTATAACTAATAAAGCTTTTAATTAATTCATTTTATGATTATTGCATTTTAGAAAGGAAATTCACACATTTTACTTGAGTTTCAGACATTCTCTTTCTATTAGACAGTGTTTTGCATTGATAGTGCCATTTATATTTCATGCACTGAAATGCATTAAAATGCATTAAAACAATTTGGTCTTGTTTTTGAGATAAATACTGTTGAAATGTCTTCCTTTCCAATTATTACACTTCTAAACTTCTTGTTTTTTTCTCATGTGGCTCTGATTTGTCACATGAAATTAGTCAACAGTAATTGCCTGTTTGATTTGAGATCATTATCTGCAGTCTTCATCAGATAAAACCATCTCCATTAATATATTCGAACAATGCACGGACTGTGTCATCACAACAACTGTGATTCTCCCAAAATTCCCCTTATGTGAATCCTGTTTTAAAGATGGAAGGTTGCCTTTCCTCATCTAAATCTCTTTATAATGATTTGCTGATATTGCAGGTAGGGATGTACCCATTTGAAATCAAATGCTGAAAAAAAAAAAAAAAAAAAAAAAAATATATATATATATATATATATAAAAAAATTTAACTAAAAAAACTAGGTCGATATTGATTAATTTGGCTCTTAGGTCTCAGTTTTTGAATTATGCTAAATTAAGACAATGAAATTACACCTCTACAAGCCACAGGAGGTACAAGAGCGATTTGTATTGCATTCAGTCATTTCGACTGAACATTACTTGGTTGGATCTGTTAGTTGGATACAGTACAGACTGGGAAATTTAATTTATCACCCACCAGACACAGTGTTTGGTGAATGCCCAATTCTATTAACTACTATCACTGTTACTATGACAAAAGATACCCTGCTTTTTTGCCAACCATTTTAACTTTTTTAATTCAATTGTATAAGGTTGGATGTAATAAACAGGTCCATATAAGTCAGGCACAATTTAATTTTGACAAGTTTTAATTTGGTCATAATCTGCCAGTAAATGATACATTTTTTTCATATACAGGGTATCGCAGCAGGTCGTTCAGCCATATGTTTGACCCACTGAAATGGAGACACTCACTGTTGGCTCTGAAATCAGCCCAGTCCAGACCTCAGAACATTATTTAATCTCATTCATAGGGGCTGAAAGCTTTATCACAGGGCAAGAGCCAGCCGTGTCAACAGATTATGAATCGAGACATACGGGCTGGTTTGAAGAAAGCTCTTATCTTTTGCTCCAATGGATCTGGCGGTCCAGATCATTGGACAGGTGGAAGAGGTGCTGATCTCTAGAGCAAAGCATCAGCCGAACAGATAAAAGGTTTTGTGCTTGGGTTGGGGTAGAGTGAGGCAGATCAAATAGGATCTTTTTTTTCCTAATTGAGATTGAAAATTACATCATTGATAAGAAGTTGAAACAGAAAGGGCATAATTTAAGAGCATGTCAGATTTATAAAAGCAAAGAAACTGTGATAGTTTATCAGACGTGGCTTGGGGCAGGATATGCAATTTTAATGTCTCTCACTCACGGTGAACGGTAATGAGATGGGATTTTTTTTTTTACTTTTTCTCATCCTGAATCCTCAGTTGAATTTCCAGCAGTGATTTTTAACACATTGTGCAGCATTTTTTCTAAACAGATTAAGATAAAAAAAAAATCTCATTGGCTGTTGCTCTGCTGGTGCTGGAACCCTGGGATGTGTGTGATTTTAAACCTTATTTGAAGTTTTTGACTCAATCCCCAATCTTGGTTAATAAAGCATCTATTTTCCCCTACTTTTACATTTGGATTATCTTTGCTATCATCTAACATTCACTCAGTTAATCTTTAAAAAATAAAGATATATATATATATATATATATATATATATATGAATGATAAATTGTATAATTTGTATAATTAATTTAATTATGAATGGTAAATTAAATGACATTTTTGTATGATTTATTTTTTATTACAACAGAGAGACAAACAATCAAACAAGCAATGAAATAAACAAAAAAAAACACAGCAATATAAAATATAAAAAAAATCTGGTCATGTGCACAGTAAATAAATACTGTGTGCTACTATCAAGACAAAGGCTTCATCCAAAAACGATTTAAAATTTAAATGAAATTGTTTTTTATTTTATTGCATCTTTTCTCAATGTTCCATTGAGCAGGATCCATAATTGTGGCATACAGTAATAGTATATGGCCTGTGTGCTTCTGTGACCTGTATATAAATGAGGTTTCACATGTGGTCTTATTCAGCAGCATATTTCCTCTGATCTCTGGCCTCATAGTGGGCACCGCATCCTCCAGACTAATGACTCAACTCAGCACATCCACAGTAGCTCTGTGTCTTAATGCATGAGACCCGGGCACAACTCTCCCAGCTGTAATGGTAACTGGTGTGCATCCAGCATAGCTCAGGCATAGATATCCGATATCCACCACAAAAAGCCTGCTTGTCACCAAATGACTCCATATGAATCCCATGTAATGGGCCTTTGTCTAAGCATGGGATTGAGAGATGATAAAGAGGCCACATATCTGAGAGTCACTGTATTATTCATTAATGCTAAATACAGATTAAATAGCAATTCTTTAAAAGTTTTAGTCTCGTTTATTCAGGAACTGCAAAAAAAAAAAAAAAAAAAAAAAATAGGCCTGCAGTGCTGGAAGTCATGTGAGCTGCTTTACGGCAGTTTAAAAAAAAAAAAAGTTTTCTGTTACTTGCATTGGTGTTATTGTCCTTTTGAGTAATGCATCATGATATGCTAAAGGGATAGTTCACCCAAAAATGAAAATGTTGTCATCATTTTTGTGTTATTTTTGTATTATTTATATACTATTAATATACTATTAATATACTATGTACTATTAATTTAATATATTTTGGTATTATTTACATACTATTAATATACTATACTATACTATTAATATTTATTAATTTAATAATATTTAGAATGAGCTTATTATTATTTTAGTTGATTATTTATGTATTACATAGTTTTCATTAAAATTTTAGTTTAGGTCCTAGTCTTTTTGTTTGGTTAAAAATTGTCTTTTAGTATTTTTATTTTATTTTATTTTAGCTTTATTTCAATTAACAAATTAATAAAAATGTAACCGTTTTAGTTGTAATGACAATAATAAAACTCTTGTACTCACTCTCATGTCATTCCAAACCTGTATTAATCTTCTATGGAACACAAAAGTTTTTTTTTGTCCATACAGTGAAAGTCAAACCTACGCCACAAAATAAAATATTTTAAAAGATAATTGCGACTTTTTATCTCACAATTGCGAGTTTACATCTCGCAATTGTGACTTTATTTCTCAGAATTGCGAGATATAAAGTCAGAATTACGTGAAATAAAGTCGCAATTGCGTGTTATAAAGTCATAATTGCGAGATATAAAGTCAGAATTGCGTGAAATAAAGTCGCAATTGCGTGTTATAAAGTCAGAATTGCGTGAAATAAAGTCGCATTTGCGTGTTATAAAGTCAGAATTGCAAGATATAAAGTCAGAATTGCGTGATATAAAGTCAGAATTCTGACTTTTTTTCTCGCAATTGTGACTTTATATCACGCAATTCTGACTTTATAACACATAATTGCGAGTTTATATCTCGCAATTCTGACATCTTTTCTCAGAATTGTGAGATATAAACTCACAATTGTGAGATATAAAGTCCAATTCTAAGGGAAAAAAAGACAGATTTTTTTTTTTTTTTTACCTCAGAATAGTTTATATCTCACAATTCTAGCTTTATAACTCCCAATTGCGACTTTATTTCTCACAATTCTGACTTCATATCTCGCAATTCTGAGAAATAAAGTCACAATTCTGACTTGATATATCGCAATTGTGAAAAAAAAGAGTCAGAATTGGGAGATAAAAAGTCCCAATTATTATTATTTATTTATTTATTATTGAGTGGCGGAAACAAGCTTCCATACAAACCTGCATGTGTCTGATTCTTCAAAACTCTTTAACGTGAAAAAAGAGAAGAAAAAAAAAATATCTAAATATATACTGTATATACTGTATATGTATATGTATATGTATATGTACTGTATATGTATTGTGTTTCACATACAGGTTTGAACTAGACCTTCAACTTAATGAGGGCGAGAGAAAGAAAATGTAAACTAAAATGAGGGAAAATGTACTTCCGTACTGTATTGACCTCCACTTTGTCACTTCCTGAGGACTATCTTTAACCTACATCATGTGCCAGCGTTGTTTCTCTTGCTCTCATCAACAGTCTCTTACAGCTGTAAAAGTAGGCCAGGCATTTGACCGCTCTCGTTTCGCTTCTGGTTCTCCTTCAGTGTTATTGATCTGCAGGGCCTTACAGAAATTGCTGTGTGTAAGATATTTTTGAAGTTTTTTTTTTTGTGCGACCTTGGTTTGGTTAGAGATGAGATCACTGGACACAATTGTGTACTATTTCCAATCATGCTAATAGTGCTGCTATCTATATACTGTACATGGAGAAAGACAGCAATATCTGAAACGATTTGTTTACATTACATTACTTCATTATTATTTCAAACCAAGAATAAAATCTAACAACAAAGATATAAGCCATGCTTCACAAACACAAAAAAAAACATTTTAAGATTGTACAACTAATGCACATGCCAGATTTTATTTTTCTTATTTACATAGTGTTTTTATTTTGTACGCTGTGGGACTATAACAGATTATTTTCAGACTGTGTATTGGCCATGGTAATGCCATTTTGATTGAAATATTTTTTTGAGGCCCTTAATAGCCTTTAACGCTGCCATCTTGCAATCCCTCTGCCTGTGCTGATATTGTTTCCGACCATCTGTCCAGCACTGTTGCCAGAATATAGAGGAAAAGGCATAAATCCCCCTCTCTGCTTGACCCTCGAAGACAGCCAGCCAGCGATATCATAGTGTCACAAAGGATTTGCCCACGTCTGGCGTGGTTAGAGATGTGTGTTTCCCGATTTGCTCATGGGAGTTTCGGAAATTACTGTGGGCCACTTCGGCTCTCACTTCAGCCTTCATGGCCTCTGGACCTGACACTGCTGTCGCCAAAACAACACTCATGAGTGATGCTGTTGTGGACCCGGGCTGTATACATCATTGCGAGAGTAAAGATAAACAATTAGATTTAATTTACTTGAATTAAATGTGTAAATGGCTGTAGGCTTCTTTGTTTTTTCATGTATTAAACCAAAAAAAACTTAGAGTGGTGTGAATTAAAAGATATTACAGTATAAAGTATACAAATAATACTTTTTTAATACAAATAAATAAATAAAAATATTTTTAAAAAGCATATTTCTCTTCATATTATAAATACCATTTGGAATAGCAATTAAGTTATATTTTTTTTTGTCTCAAACTGACTACACGAAACGGTAATGTTTTGTTATAGATGGGTGTTTTGGACCCCATGCATCAGAGCATCTCTCACATCTTTTGTGTGCCTCTGAACCCCTCAGGTCGAGCCAGCCTGCATGGCAAGTCATCTCTACGCATTGAGAGGGTTCGCTCGGAAGACCAGGGCTGGTATGAGTGCAAGGTCCTGATGCTGGAGCAACAGTATCACACCTTTCACAACGGCAGCTGGGTGCACCTCACAGTCAACGGTGAGTCTCTGACCTGAGATCAGTTTTCTTCTCATTTCACTTAGGGTTTAGTTTTGTTTTTAGGCTGATGTTGAGCCTAGGTCAGGTTGAGAACCCAGAGCTTTGTTGTCCGATTGTGTCCAAACCAAATGTGTTGTGATTAAAAAAGTGTGATTCAAGTTTCTTTTATAACTAGTTGAAAGTCGTTTTTTTTTTTTTTTTGCCGTTCAGTTGGCTGTTTGGTTTGGTTTCGTGGCATAGCCCCATCCACACCAAAACTTTTTGAACCAATATTCCATTCCTTGTGTAAACGGCCTTCAAAAGTATTTAGGCACTTTTGGACACTTACAGTCAGCCATACTTAAATTTCTAAATGTCAAAATATTAAATCGAGTGACATATGCAAGCAAATTATGCTTTTTTGATGTTGTTGCTGTTTTGAAGTACACTATTGGTCACAAGTTTGGGATCCGGAAGATTTTTTTAATGTTTCTGAATGTCTCTTATGCTCACTAAGGCTGCATTTATTTGATCAAAAATACAGTAAAAACAGTAATATTGTAAAATATTATTACAATTTAGAATAACGGTTTTCTTTTTGAATAAATTTTCAAATGTAATTTATTCCTGTGATGGTATAGCTGAATTTTCAGCATCATTATTCAAGTCTTCAGTGTCACATGATCCTTCTAATATGCTGATTTTCTGCCTAAAGGAGAACTCCGGTCAATTTTAACATTGAGCTAATTTTTTTTTGTAAATTTGGAGTGCTGTCAATACAGAGAACAACGACAAAAATCGGTGTTGCCTACACTGTGTTATCCTCTTTTTAAAATTTGCACCCTGTTGACTTCAATGGGGCAAGTTTTAAACCTGCTTTTAGCCTCTTAACATCCTTGATGTGTCATTACAAGTGCACAGCTAATGTGACTGATTCCTTCAGAGTGATCACGGGTGAATCTGACTGCAGTAGATGTGAAAGATATGAATAAAAATGATGTTATTTCAGCCAGCGCACATACCTGTATTTTCTTCCTGTTTTCGGTCGAAGTCCATAGTAATCGATTGTCGAGTTCACGCGCGTGATCATAGGTACTAAACCTATGCGTGTGAACTCGACAATCGATTACTATGGGCTTCGACCGAAAACAGGAAGAAAATACAGGTATGTGCGCTGGCTGAAATAACATCATTTTTATTAATATCTTTCACATCTACTGCAGTCAGATTCACCCGTGATCACTCTGAAGGAATCAGTCACATTAGCTGTGCACTTGTAATGACACATCAAGGATGTTAAGAGGCTAAAAGCAGGTTTAAAACTTGCCCCATTGAAGTCAACAGGGTGCAAATTTTAAAAAGAGGATAACACGGTGTAGGCAACACCGATTTTTGTCGTTGTTCTCTGTATTGACAGCACTCCAAATTTACAAAAAAATGAGCTCAATGTTAAAATTGACCGGAGTTCTCCTTTAAGAAACATTTTTTGTTAGTATCAATGTTTCAAGCAGTTGTGCTGCTTAACATTTTGGGGTAAGCTGTGATACATTTTCAGGGTTCTTTGATGAATAGAAAGTTCAAAAAACAGTATTTATTTGATATTGATTTTTTTTCTTACATTATAAATGTCTTTACTGTCACTTTTGATCAATTTAATGCATGAATAATAACTCAAATACTTTTAACTGGTCCCAAAGTCATTTTAATTAGATATATGAAATAAAGTTTCTTTTTGTATAATGATTTGGATTTGCTTGAGAAGTTTGTTTTTGCTATCTTTCTTTAAAATAAATGACAGTTGGTTTGATCATTTGTTGCAAGTGTCCAAGTGGGCAAGGTTTGCGAGTGCGTGACAGCGCTCAAACAGAGAAAACCCTTCCACGCACTGCTCTGATTGGCCATTGTTGCAGACAAAAAAATCTTGCCGCATCGTGCCTGGTTACGACAGTGTCAGTCTTCCTGTGAGCGCATCATGTCGCTGTGCCTTCTCGGTTGCGTTGCCTAGGCAGCAGACACCCAAATCCCCAGACCAGTTACAGTACATTATCTCTAGCTCATTGCTGTGTGATTTACACTCAACCTCTTCCAACAGACAGCAGCTGTAAGATCAGATCACCCTTCCAAATACGCAACTCTGCAGTTACAGACTGTGTTGAAATTGTAGAATTGAAGTTTTTTGTAACTTGCTCATGTCTGTGAGATGAACTTGAATCTTGTTTTATTTTTTTATTTTATGACTCTCTCAAGTGTCAGGGTGGTGCTGATTTCGCTCCATGACATTGTGTATATGTGTGTATCCATTTGTGTTGTGGCTAGTCTTTAATCCAGCAGCTCAGCACACAAGTTGGAGTGTTGACAGGCCAGTTTATCAGCCGCATGTGGATGTGTGTGTGGCCATGTGCCCTGTGGCCCTGTGTGACTAACACACTAATATCAGCAGTGTTTCTTCGTTGAGACCACAACCGATATGTCTAGTTCTGCACTGGGCTCGGAAAAGCACAAAGATATTCAAGAGGACTCTTTTAAACAGTTTAATCGGAGACTAAACTGTACTTTAGGGTGTACTGTAATATGTTTGCGTCTCATCTGTGTGATGGACAGGTCTTCACCCCTCATTAACATTTCCCACTCTCTCAGAGGTGTTTCTGCAGGCTTTTGTGCAAAGATAGAAAAACCCACAAGCATTAAGCTTTAGCATATTTCTATGAATATATGCATAGGGCCAGCCGATAAAGTGCTTTCTGAAGGGTATTTTGTGGAGCGCTGGCGTGTTTGGGGCCGTTTAAGGGGCGGTTAGCGTGGTGAGTGAAAGAAGAAATTAAAGCTCAATGTTAGCTGCTGTCGCTATGTGCCTCAGAGCTGTTGTTTTACAGTTCCTGAGATATTTTTGCTCTCTCTCACACACACACACTCTCACTTGTGTCGTTTGAGGTGTGAGGCACATGTCAAAAGTGCTAAGGAGGGGGAGAGGAAGTGATGTAATGGTTCATCAATGCAGCGAGGTTTAGTATTCATGCAGGTGATTGTTGGAGCGACACAATGGAGTATACATCTTTGTGTTTAAAGCAATAATTCACACACAAAAAGCCTCCTGAAGCAATATATATATGAGTAGGTGGTCTGACTCTTTAAATAACTTCCTTTCCTCATCTGCAGTGCTGAATCTGTGTGGGGAGAATAAAAAACTCCAGCACCAATGGAGATCCTCTGGTTTTTCTGTGATCTTTGAGCAGATTTACACTTCACTGCTGGTTATCACTAATCCTTTGGATTTCAGATTAAATTTCTTGCAAAGTTGGAGAGGGAAAGCACAAAAGTCCCACTGAAATCCAAATAGCAAACTTAAAGTTCAGTTTTACTATTTCACTTTTTCCCCATATACATGACTCTCAAGTTATTTAAAACCTCAATTAGTGTTTGATTTCTGATGTCGGCCCGTGTCGTCACCAGAATCGAATTAGTGTGAGGCTAAAAATCTAGTTACTAACAATGATTTTATTTTAAGATTTTCAGAAGTCAATGAGTAAATGATTCTTCCCTTTGTAAAATATGCTACTACAGTGCATGTGGAATGCTGCTATGTGGTTACTAAGTTTTTAGCAAGTTATTACTGTATCGGTTGATTGGGAAGTTCTAGGTGGTTTCTAATGTGGTGATTTTTTTAAAAATTCATCAAGTACATTTTAATGAATCTTTTATGAGGCATATTCTGTGATTAGTGTCTGCTTGTCTCCCCTGAACTGACACCCCTCACATGCTCTTATGCTCAGGCTCTGTGTGTTTTGATTGGACATAATTAGTACAGTCCCCGCCCCCATCAGTTTGACTGACAGCTGCTGTTAATCTTATTTTCTGGGGTGTGATGTAGACAGGGAGGACACACCATTTATCTGTGTGAATTTCAATAATCACCCTGTTGTGACTGGTAATGCAGTTAACTAGATTCTATAAGAAGCTAGGTCACGTCCTCGCTACAAGGTGAGAGTCGTTGTTCGGTTGTCGAGAGCATCTTGTCTGTTTTAATACTCAGATCCTTATGGCAGGGTTAGAGAGGAGAGCAGTGCGGTTAAATCTATTCCAAATTGACTGTGAGCTAACTCTAATCCTGCTGGGATTTAATGGAATACCCGCATCAGGAGAGAACGTCTGTTGCTTAGTCTCCGGGCAGTCCAAAAATTGTACTGCATTTCTGCTCTAATGCTTTGACATTGTATGATTGCTGTTGACAGATGACTTACTGTGTATACAATTGAGCCAAAAAGTCCACAGACTCCTAAATGGTCTGAGATTTCTTAGGTTGTTCACATTTTTTTTTAAATAACTTTTTGACTTCTACTTCATTTTAATAGGTCTGACTGTTTTTATCTATTTATTTACTGTATTTATTTTGAATTTTAAATGTTATATTTAAATGTTATATTAAATATTGTCTCAATAAATATGAGGCCATTCAAAACTGCATGCATAATAATTATAAACAAATGTGCAAAGTGCAGTTTAAAAAGTTGGAATATAGCATGTCAAATTACCCATCTAAAGTTAGGCTATCAAACCATATTAATCATCGATAGAATAGTTTATTCAGATTAATATTTACATTTACATTAATTGCATTTTTTAAGGGGGTTTCAAGTGACTTAATGCATCCACAGTGTTCACCTGGTTCCTGAAATGCTAAGCAAAAGGATACAGGGATACTGATATTATTCTGACACTTATTTTCAGCCGGAAAGATTAAGTTATTGTCATTTCAAACAGGTTCTAATTGCCTGCTAGACATCATTGTGTTTAAATAAGAGTGTGTATTGTTGGTTTAGAGACTTGTGACATAAAAGGCTTGTACTTCTTCATGCTGGTCAATTCATCCACAGCGTAGAAGTTATAGTTTAAAAAAAAGCACCATTACATATCAATCGGCTTATATGTGCAGAACTGCAATTTTGATAATGCCATTACAAATCTTCTTTTCCATAAAGCTTGTTAAGCGAACGAAGCCTCTTCGGATAGGGCATGAACCCAGATAAAGCCACAGAGACAAACAATCCGGCTGCTTATGCTGCCATTCTCATTGTCTCCTTATCAGGTCTGTGAGTCAAATTGACCCTGTAGTAGAGTCACTACAGGGTTGAGTAAGGAAGCTGTCCGTGGTGCTGATGCTTGTGGACCAGAGAGCTGTCTGTGGTCCTGATGGCCTCACAATCTCATGTGGGAGCTGAAAACTCTGCAATGCGAGGCCATATGCTTCAGAAACATTGCAGATGGCTTCATGGCATGAGATGAAGACTTTTAAACGATAGCACAACGGTAGGCACAGAATTCTAGAACTGGCACAACTGATATTTGCAGCTCTGATTGTCACAGTCTGTTGACCTGCAGCATGTTTGTTGGTTTGTTAATGGGAATGGAAAGTGTGGTTTTAGCTACAGGAAACAGACAGGCCTGGTTGTTCAGTTTTCAATAGTTGAGGGATGGCCCTTGGTGTGTTTTCATTGGGTGTAAATGAAGCTGACAGCATGCCAGCCCCTTGGGTGCCATAGTGATAAGAGTGATGCCATAGTGCACTACTCTTACTAATGAATTACTGCCCTTATTCCAGTCTGTTCACTCATTGCATTGACAAATGTGTTGCATGTCTGTGAGAGAATATTTTATCGATTTGCTGACTTTTAAGCTATAATTTTGATAATATCACTAATTAAGAGCAGACGCCAGCAACTGCTGCAGGATTTACATGGAATGGCAGTTGTGCTTCAAGACCCAGATTTTACATTGGACATCAATAAATTGTTTACTGGATCAATTTTGATGTTTCATGCTCTTGGCAGTGTAGTTAGTTAACTAAAAGTTAGTAATTAAAAAGTTGTTTTATTAATTGAAGTTAAGCTGAAATTAAATGAAATCTAAAAAAGTTGTTTTATTAATTGAAGTTAAGCTGAAATTAAATGAAATCTAAATATTAGATGAAAAAGATTACAAATTACAATTGTTGCTCTGGCAAGTAACTGAAATAACATAAGTTTAAGAGTACTTAAGTACTTAAATTATTCAAACATAAAACGGAAATACAAATAAATTAAATATAAATAAAAACTAGTAAAAATGACAAAAGCACAAACAAACAAAATGACTAAAACTTAAACTAAACTTAATATGAAGACAAAAATATGCAGATAACGGAAAAAAGCTATTAATACTATTAATACCATAATAGTATATACATAATAAAAAATAAAATAAAATAAAAATAACACTGGCTTGTGGTTGTTAATGTAATTCTATTCTATTTTGTATAAATAAATAAATAAAACACCAAAAGTTAAAATCACTGAATTTTGGTGTCACAACATACAGTATTGTGAATGGAGATTCACAAGTGTATTTTAAGTGAGCATTAGATGATGGCAAAGGTAATCTAAATGTAAAAATTGGGGGAATGAGCATGCATAATTAAATATCCGAAATCACCCAAAACAGATAAAAAACTGTAATATTAGCTGATAATTAATGTGGTACAGCATACGGTGCATGTTGAATTACCCTGGAAGTTGCACAATAAGCCATATGCTATACATCATGGACAATATACACAAGATAACACAGAGGAGGACAAAAACCAAGGATTACATGTGTAAGCAGATCAAAGTGTGTAAGGTGATTATATATGTCTGTAATATGAAAAAGGAGAATTAAAGCCTGAATCATTCTCTTGTGCATGTGTGAAGTCGGTACAGAAGCTTGGGGCCAGTAGTTTCTAGAGCTTTTTGGATCATCTTTCAGATCTCCATCAGCGTGAGATAAATAGGATTTTCACATTATGATTAGTGTTTCAGAATAGCGGTCTGGGGGGCTGGTTTAGGCTTTTATGTTTGTGCTTAATTAGCTTTGGGTATCACTCCATCTGCCTTTAAACTTCTCAATGCTCCATTCTGCTGATTTCTTTCATGTTGTAGCAGGTTTCACAGTTGCACCATCATCACATAAACACACAATCGGAACTGAGTGAAATTTTCCCCTGAAGTTTCATATTACAAATCACTACCTCAAGCTCACTTCTTTGTTAGCGTTCTGCAATGTGAGCAAGATTCCTTTTTTATTTATTTTATTTTTTTATAAATTGCTGTCCACCATATTATTCACTTTATGAATTTTACTCTACTTAAAACCTGAATAAATAAAGTTAAACCTGAAAGAGTTCACAGCTGGAGTGGTTGGCGCAATTAGTCGTAGTTCTGTGAAGCTATTTTTTGCCTCATAATATAATTTTGAGGGAAAGAAGAAAAAACTTGGCATCATTTTACAATATTGACAGCTATTAAAACTAGAAAGTAGACACTAATTTACTGTACATAACTGAGTAAATCACTACTGATGTAGTGCTATTTGTTTCACTTAACTTTGACTTTATTTGAACAGAGAATCGTTTATTTAAAAGAACAAACTGATTCACTAAAAGGAAACAGACTTCTCACAGCTAAATGCAGATGTGAAAACACAACACGTGAGGTGAGCTACTCTCGACATTTGACATGGAAGTAAGTATCAGACCGAGACGCAGAAACAGGAATTGAGGGTCAATTCTCATTCTGGGCTAATTGAATCAGTGCTTGTTTTAGCAGGGACAGCAGGGCTGGTTTTAGTCTTGCAGAAAGAGCAGTGATGCTCTTTATTTTGTTACTATTCTCTTTGGGTTCTGTTAAAATGCCCCCTTGTCTACCAGGCTTTCAGTTTGCTCTTTCAGTCTCCGGTGAGGCTCCCCCTCCTCTCAGTATGCATCGGCTTACATTTAATCTGTGTTTGACCAAGAGTGTCTGAGAGATAAGAAAATAGGTTTTGCTCACCGATGGCCTCCATGTGTGACTGGACTTGCAATTTAGTTACATTCACATCAGCGGAACCTCCCAAATATAAAAATAAATTTTCATTTTGTGGAAAAACACTTTGCCGCAGCTATAATTGGCTCTTTGAATTGCCTCTTATCTTCCATCATTAACAAAGAAGCTACATTTGTCTGAGCCATTACAATTGGATGCTTTGTTCAAGTGTGTTTCTTTTGTTAAATATTAGAAATGATCCATACAGTCATACAGAGGGATCTGGAAACACACTTTATTTACCAGTGTTATAGAGCTGCATGATTAATTGTTAAAAGATCGCGATCTCGATTTGAACACCCACACAATCTTATTTCTAAATGACAATGATTCAGCTATGTCAATTAAAGCTTTGTCAAGTACGATCACAGCAAACAATCAACATTTAAATTTGCATTGGCACTGCTGCTAAACCAGAGAGAGCTGTTATCATGTAGCCTATATATATGAAACAGCTTCACAAACAGTCTTTTCAACCGCACATATCATTATTTCTGCTACAGTAATTCAAATTATCACAGAAGTACTGGGATAAAAGTTGACTGTTCGGATACAAACACTGATGTCTATGGTAGTGATAAAAATACAGGAAATCATATTTCAAAAGTAACTTTGTATCAATTACATAATTACGCCAGAGGACAGGGTGGAGACAAGTGACTGTTAAAAACATTTATTTGTCATTGAATTGTTTATTGAAGAGATTCATTCAAAACTGCTGATTCATCCATTAATGAACAAAAGTGAAGTCTTTATGAGTGAGTTATTGAGTCATTCATTCATTAAAAATATCTAATTAAATATTTTTGTAATTTAAATAAAATTTCAATTTTGTCAGAACCTCTAGTAAATTACATGCTATTTTCTATTTTGTTTATTTAAAAAATAAATAAATTTGTGATTCTCAGTTTATTCAGAATCGTTATGTGAATAACACCTCAGCAGCTTAAATATGTCTTTAAGGAGCCTGTGAGCAGTATGATCTAACTGTACGGATCTGTCAGAGTCTGTGTGTTTCCACATGTGCGAAATATGTCATAATGAAGTGAAATACTTCTTCACTGATTCACTTAAGTAGATCATGTGACTTTGACTGCAGCAACATCCCCTAAATTAAAATCAGCTTTCTGCGAAGGTTGAATGTGTCATGTTCTGGCATGTTGTTGTAGTAATCTACATGACTTGGGAGAATCAAGCAAGAACAGTCTTTAATAAGACTTTAGAACACTCAGGAAACACAGAAAATAAAACAAAAAAACACGTAAAATCAAATGACAATCAACACCGAACAAAGAACCGTGAAAACTGAAAGCTTAAATACACAAGGGATTCTAGTCAACAGAAACAGGTGCGTAACAATCAGTAAACAAGGAATCTAACGAGTGGTGGGAAAATGGGAACAAAGGAAACAGGTACAGGAACAAGAACGAAACCAAAACAGAAGAACATACACATGCCAATAGTCCCCCGGTGCAAAAGTACGTCCTTGCACCGTAGAAAACAGTTCAACAGAGAAGGGAAGGAGGGGGTTCAGGGGAATGACTTGCAGCTGGGGAGAGATGTAACAAAGGAGGGGCAGGCAGAACAGTCAATAGGGGAGTGGGAGGAGCCTGGGAGGAGAGATGGATGGAGGAGACAGCTGAAGACCCCGAGCAAAGCCAGGACAATGGCCCACAGCGGAACCGATTGGGGGAGGAGCCAGGGTGGAGTCAGATGACCGACCACCAGAGGTGGAGCTAGGAGAGTTTGAGACCTAGGCGGAGGAGACACAGAGACCAGAACACACCGTAGGTCCTGGTGGCCAAGGCGGAGCCATTTTGATAAGCGGTCGAGGTTGAACCAGGGTGCCGGAGGACTGCTGGTGGGACTAGCGAAGCCAGAGGGGTGAATGGACGAAGCACAGCTGTTGTGCTCAGATGTTGGCTCTGGCATCATGGTGCTCAAGGCTCGGGCTCTGTGCTTGCGGTGGGCTCTGGCAGAATGTCTATAGCCCCTTTCACACAGAGCGTTGATCCCAGAAAATTGCCATAAAATTGAGTGCCTTCTGTGTGAACGCAAACACCTAGTAACATTGCCGGGATCAGTCCCAGAACGCGCCCTGTGTGAACAAAAGGTAGGACCAGTGCCATAAGGGGTGTGTCGTATTGATGACGCTGAAGCTGAGATAGTTCTTCAGATTAGTGGAACGGTACGCGATGAGCTAGTTTATGATCGAATCAGACAGAAATGCACAAGCGTGGTGAAATCGCAGATCAGAAGCAAACTTAAGACGCTGCAGAGACATTACAGGTCACATCCTGATGCCACGTGTCTTTACAGGATCTCGAAGGAATGTGTGTTAACGTGCGCAGAAGATTCCAGAAAATCACATCCAGTGTGAATGAACTAAAACTATCGGTGTATTTTCTGGAATCTCTGTGTGAAAGGGGCTTATGATGGGCGTGTTGAACGGCTGGCTGGACTCTGTGTCTGGAATGGGGCTTGTGATGTCTTCCTCTGCAGCGCAGACGGTGTAGGGGGATCCACATCTCACCAGCACTCTGCAAAGCTCCCTCTAGGTGTTCCTTGGACCGCATGTTGAGGTTGGTGTAATAAAAGATGCAGAGCGAGTGGTCAGGGTACTGAGTGAGGCACACCAGATCTATGAAATCCCTTGTGTGGTCCAGGGATTATCCATCCTTTCTTTTCTTTTGGTTCTGGCAGGTGGTTGTAATAAATCACACAACAGAGGAGAATCCAGCAATAACAGTCTTTAGTAACAACACAACATTTAGGAAATAGGAAATCAGGAAATATACACTCACAAAGTGAGCCAGCTTTTTCTTCAGCTCTGACTTCGCGTGCAGCCGTGCACGAGCACAAAACCTCACAACACCCTCCCCCTGTCGGTGATTGGTTAGAATACTATTTGTTTTGGTTTTGAGTGTTTGGCTAAACCATTTGTTTTTGTGTGCAGATCTCAGAGCCTAGGCTGCCTACAGAGACGCGTTTTTTTGACGGCATGCTTATGGGGCGGGCAGCTAGCGGATCGTTAGGAAAGATTAGATGAATGTGATAAAAATATTTTTGGTCCTGAAATCACTGATACCACCTTTAATTAAAACAAGTGCACATGTCCGTCAGCATGTCAGATAATCTTTTTTTAAAAGCAGCTAAGGAAATTAGCGCACCAATCTTAAGCCTAGACTGGAGTTCGTTCCAGGACGAAGGGTCATAGTAAGACAAACTCTTCTTTCCTACTTCTGTCCTCATTCTTGGTACCTTACAAAGTAGTCTGTCACTAGATCTTAAATGATATGTACTTTGTATATGAACAAATTTTAAACAAATATAAGAAGGCAAAAGACCTAAAATAGCTTTTTAAATAAAAATGTGCCAATGTAGCATCCTGCACACTTTGAGTGACGGCCAATTTACCCTACTATATAAGATGCAGTGATGTGTCTGATAGCCTGCATTTGTGATGAACCTGAGAGCCGCATGATAAAGAGGGTTAAGCATTTACAAAGTAGAAGGACAAGCAAATTGATAAATGATATCACCATAATCTAACTGAGACAGGAATAATCCTGCAACCAGTTTTTTCCGTGTAGTCCTAAAAAAGCAAGATTTCAATCTATATAAAAATGAGTGAATTTAAGTTTTTTACCAAGAGCTTCAATATGTTTTTTAAAGGTAAAACCTTTGTCCAGCCAGATACCCAAGTATTTATAAGTATCAACAAATTCAATGGCTTCATCTTGCAATGTATTAATAGCAAGAACTGGGATTTTAGAATTTATAGGTGCAAATATCATCACCTTTGTCTTTTTTGCATTTAAAAGTAGCTTCAAATCAAACAGGGCAGATTGTAATGAGGCAAAATCTAACTGCAAATTTGCACAGGCAATCTCAGGTGTTGGAGCACAAGAATACAGAATTGTATCATCTGCATACAAATGATACTGTGAGTATTTAAACTCACTGCAAACATTATTTATGTAGATGATAAAAAGCAAAGGACCTAAAACTGATCCTTGTGGGACACCCTTTTTTAGGACAACAGGGTCAGATTTTACATTCCCATGCCTTACAATTTGCATCCGCTCAGAGAGATAGCTGTGAAACCAATTTACAGCTCTATGCCCAACACCAATATTCAACAGGGTTTTGATTAACATGAAGTGATCCACTGTGTCAAATGCCTTTGTAAGGTCAACGAACACAGCCATACGGAATAACTTTTTATCAATCACCGCTTTTATATCATCAATAACTTTTAAAGAGGCAGAAACTGTACTGTGGCCAGATCTAAAACCAGATTGCATGTCGTTAAGGATATTTTGTGAAACCAGAAAAGTTTTTAATTGATCAGACACTAAAGTCTCCAAAACCTTTGCCAAGCCGAAAGATTTGAGATAGGTCTATAATTATTTGTGTCAAATGGATCCCCAGCTTTCAGTAACGGCGTGACGTAAGCCTGCTTCCACGAAATAGGCACTGTATCTGTGCAAATGGACAGATTAAATATGTAAGTGAGTGGCTTCACTATAATTTCTGCTGCCATTTTTAACAAAACAGGATCAAGTCCATCTGGCCCCTCTGCCTTCTTGGAGTCAATGCTCTGCAAAACGTGCAAAACATCTGACTCAAAGAATGGTGCAAGCTCAAAGGTCAAAGAAGAAACAGTATCAGAAACCACTTCCCCTTGTAGTGAATGGGATCTAGGTTCAGCCAGGAATACATTTTTCCAAGCTTTCTGTAAGTTGTGTTCGCCATGGGGAATTTCACCTACAGTATTGCTACCTGGGAACTATGTTGAACAAGAGAGGTTTCACCCAATGTATCCTCAAAGATATGTCCTGCCTTTTCAAAATGATCATTAAAAGCATTTAGCATATCCCTCTGCTCTGTTATAACAGCATTTCCTATTTTCAACTGGTGAGGGAAGCTATTGAATTTCTTATTCTGTAGTGCTCTAATAGTTTTCCAGAATTTTGAATGGTCATGCAAACTAATTGACGTTTGCGCCAAATAGTATTCAGCTTTAGATTTTCTAATAACAGCTGTACACTGATTTCTAAGAGTTCTAAAAAGACGCCAATCGTTAGCACTCTGTGTTTTCCTAGCTATAGACCATTGATTATTTCTGGCATGGATTAGGTCAGCTATATCTTTAGAAAACCAAGGGTTGTCTCTGTTTTTTATCCTGAACTTCCTAATAGGGGCATGTTTATTTGCAAGCTTTAAGAAATGTTGCTGAAAATGAGCTACAGCATCCTCAATAGTAGAAATCAATTCTATTTGAAACCATTTCTCTCTGGATAAATCTTGAAGGAAAGCCTGCTCCGAAAAATGCCTGAAACAACGTCTGAGAACAGTCCGACCTTCGGATTTGAGTGATTTTGTACTCCTAATACATGCAATAGTACAATGATCACTCATATCATTTGGAAAAACACCAACAGCAACAGCATGTATTTTAAACCCAGATCGATTCAGTGTTACATTGGGTAGTTTGCTCAGATTTATCCATTCATTCATTCATTCATTCACATTGTGGCTTGTTCTAGGCTAGAACTGTGCAGCTGGTGTAGTTTACGCATATTTGCATGAGTCTAAATAGGCCGTGTGATCTGATGAGGTGTAATCCCGCAAGCAGCATTCACACAGATGCTCGGCTCAGTACTGAATCTTGAGAGGAAGATGAGCAGGATGAAGATGTTCCTGTGGGACGAGCTCCACGCAGCCTCCTCTCTCCATGCTTCTCCTGCCAATTAGCTCTCACTGGTGCAATGCGTGTGTTGTTAGTGTGTGTGTGCTAAAACATCTGCCTGTGTGGCCGGTGTAAGCACAGAGCCTTATTATAGCTGAATTCTTTTCACAATCTGTGCCTGTGATAAGTGCTAGTGATTTTATCACTGGCTGACACGCGCGCTCATTGTAAAAGAGATGATGTCATCTTGCCTCAAAGCCTTGGAAATATCGGAGGGATTATTATGCAGCGTCAAAGACAAAATGTGTGTGTTTGTGTGTGTGTGTGTGTGTGTGTGTGTGTGCGCGCGCACAGAGGGTGAGCAGGTGATCATTTGGCAAATTCAACAGCTCTATTCCAGGACTCTCACTGTTTGCCTCTCTGTTAGCTGTAAAGAAGTGATACCAATATTTAATTATGTAAATAATTATTTTGCAATTACTGTCATGTTCAACTTTATGCTGATAACACTGTCATATATTTATATAAATCTGACTTTCTACAAATTCAACTTCTTCTCCTATAATGCCTGATGAGTTTGGAGAACACCTGACAAGAGATCAGAGACCATTCCTCCATACAGAATCTCTCCAGATCCTTCAGAATCCCATATCCATGTTGGTGCTTCTTCTCTTCAGTTCACTCCACTCGTCAGGGAACTGGGACGGTCATGGCAGAAGCTTCATTTTGTGCTCCCTAACACATTTTTGTGTTGATTTTGATGTCTGTTTTAGATAGTGTTCCTGATGGAAGATCCAACCACCAACCATTATAAGATTTCTAGCAGAAGCCGTCAGGTTTTGATTTTTTATCTGTTGATATTTGATAAAATCCACAATGCCATGTATCTGAACAAGAAGTCCAGGTCCTCCAGCAGAAAAATAGGACATAAAAAACAACATTAAAAATCCAACGGTATATTAAATTGTACACATGGGGTACTTTTTATCCTTGTGTGCACCAAACCCATCTAGTGTTTGGTGCCAAAAAGCTTTTTTAGTTTCATCTGACCACCGAACCCTGTGCCGTTTGAAGTTCCAGGTATCTGACAACTGAATTTTCTGGAGTTTGTTTTTGGATGAGCGAGGAGGATTTTTCTTGAAACCCTCCCAAACAACATGTGATGTAGGGGTTGTTTGATTTTTTTTTTCTTTTTTTCTTCTGACCCCAAGACTCAACTAATCTATGTAATTCTCCATCTTTGAAGAGTCTTTGACCACTCAAACTCTCCTCCTCACTGCGCATTAAGACAATATAGACACACGTCATCTTCCAGGCAGATTCGTAGCATCTTTAGTTGATTGGAACTTATTAATTATTGCCCTGATGGTCAAAATGGGGATTTTCTTACAGCCACTCTCTCTTTTGTGAAGCTCAACAATCTTTTGCTGCACATCAGAACTAAATTCTTTGGTTTTACTCACTGTGATGGATGATTCAGGGAATTTTGCCTTTGTGTTTCCTCATATTTAAACTCCTGTGAAACAAGAAGTCATAGCTGGACAATTTCATGTTCCTAGTCACCCTGGTGCGCTAAAAAAAGTAAATATTAATGGGAATATACTTATTATATATATTTATATTTTACTCATAAACAATTATAGGGGTGCTAATAATTGTGGACAACGTGTTTTGGAGAAAAACATTTATTTCATAATGTGATTTCCCCTCCACTTTCAATTCTTTTACTTCAATGAAAGGTTAGATTTTTGCAAATTTTTTGAACAAAAGATCAAAAGGATAAACAATGCAGATTTATTTTTTACAGCCATTTTTGATCATATTTACCAGGGGTGCCATTAATTCTGACCACAACTGTATATCTTGATATTGATATTTTTTCTCAGAGACTGTTTAAAATGGTGTTTTTCAATTCGATGAAACCACAATTTTGTACACTTTTCACCAATAATACATTTAGTCACATACAGTATATAGTATGTATATTATCGTAAACAGCAGACATTACCACATATATTTTTTACCGATATGAAGTTTGGGGTCAGCAAGAATCTTTTTTTTTTTTTTAATTCAGCAAGGATGTATTAAATTGATCAAACAGTAAAAACGAATATTTTATATGTCAAATTAATGCTGTTCTGTTGAACTTTTTTTTTTTTTTTTATCAAAAAAAATCATAGGAATTTTTTTTTAATTATGGTTTCATTCATGGTTTTCCACTTTGATAATAATAAGAAATGTTTATTGAGCACCAAATCATCATATTAGAATGATTTCTCAAGGATCATGTGACTCTGAAGACTGGAGTAATATTGCTGAAAATTCAGCTTTGCCATCACAGGAATACATCACATTTTATAATATTTATTCAAATAGAAAACAGTTAAATTGTAAATTGTACTGAAATTATAAAATAATATTTCACAATATTACTATTTTTACTATATTTTTGAACAAATAAATCCAGCTGGGTGAGTGTAAGAGATTTATGTTTTATAAACATTAAAAATCTTACCGACTCCAAACTTTTGAGCGTTAGTGTATAAAATGTCACTTTTTAAATGATGAAGCAATTTAATATTTTAATCAGATTTTTTTAAACAATTCATTGAAATTAATTGAATTCCAATTCACATGTTTTTTTTTTTTTTACACAAAAATACTAACCTTATATGAAAACATATTTTATGATCCAATCCTTTAGGAACAAAAAAATTATGGCCAAATAAAACAATCGCAATATTCACTATTTCACCTAATTTCATTCCGGCAGAATAATAATCTTAAACATGGTGAATATTCCCTAAATCACACAGTACTAGATGGAGCAGGGCACTTCAATCCGGTGAGACATATTCTCTGTGGTTTTTATACACAGCAGGTGTCGGGCAGTTGCTCTCTCCATTTGGCACGCTGTGGCAGGCATTTAGCTAATGTCAAGTGGATTTGCCTGAATGTTTTGCCACTAATGGAAATGTGGATTGAAAAGCAAAGGCAAACTTAGACGTTATCAATTAGCAGCTTTCAATGACTGTGAAACATGATACAATCACAGATGAAGGTGTTTGTTCATATAAGACACACGCATTCTCCTCATTAGCCTGTAGTGTGCCTGTGCCCTCAGCATTTCTTGTGTGTGTGTGTGTGTGTGTGTGTTTATGTTTATGTTTAATCAACATCACAGGTCAGCAGTGTGTGAGAGTGTGTACGGCAGTAAATGGAGATTCGGAGCAGATGGAGGCATGTTTTGCACAGATGTCTTAGCGGCTGGCCTTAGATATGTTTCCTTGAGCACTCTGGTCATGTGCCACCAGATCTTGGGGGTTCCTTCAAGTAGAATAAAGCAGAATAAAGCAGTGCTGAAACTGGGTAAGACAAGTTTATAAAAATAAATGAAAAAAGCCATCCAAATTAGTATTATTATCAGACCAAACCAAATCAAGCTTGCTGAATCATTATTATTTGCCCCTTAGTTTCACAGACAGTCAGGTCTTACTGACATTTAGAGCCACGTATAATAGATGCTCAGCTTGAGAAGGGTTCAGTCCAGGTATATCGCCAAACCCATCTCTTCTGTGCTCCTGGAAAGTAAGATGTTCCTGTGATCTACTCAAGTATTAAATATTTGAACACATTTGAGACAAAACCATTTCCTTTTGTCATCCTTTGCGCCTAACTGTCTGTAATTGTGCCTAGAAATAATTGAGTAACCACCAAATAAATTTCAAGAGACACAATAATCTTAATTTTGGAGATACAGTAAGAAATATGAACAATTATTCAACAAGTCACTAATATTTTGATGTTTCTGAGTGAAATGCAGATCATGCGGCACAACACAATTCCCCTTGAGTGTTACAAAACTATAAAACCCATTTCAAGTTATCACACACAGGAGATACATTGAGCCACATTCTGTAACCAGACAATCTCACACAGGAACATGAATGTTTGTTATGAGATTGTATATTTTTTAATTCATATTTATGTCTAGCCCTGTTTCAATGCCCTTCAAGTTTATCTAGGAGGCATTAAGTTAATAATAATAATATATATATATATATCTAATCAACATTTATGCAAAGTAGTTTTTGTGATGTACAGTAAATGTCACAAATTAATTATAATATTGTAATATATATACAGTATATACAGTATAATACTTCAATTGATGATAATATTTATGCAAAATCACAAAAATATTTTTTGTGATGGAAATGGTCACAAATTAATTAAAATGGTCAAAATAATTAAAATCTTTGGGTTAGTTAGTTAGCAATTTCAAACCTTTCATATTAAAGAGTTAATATGTGAAGGACTGTTGTATTGTTCCTGATCAGTCTTTCGGTTCTGTGCCCTGTCCAGCCCATAATATATATGTATCACTGTTAAATATTTCAGTGTGAAATTACTTTACTGTATATTTCAGGTTAATAATTGTTACTTTCACAGTAATTTCACAGTACGACTTTTCTTGTGTCTAACTGCACTAAAAAGTGGTTTTACTGTGAGTTTACAGTATTGGAAAACACAATTTACTGTAAACAAACAACATCATACTGTATTTCTACAGTGCATATGTACTATTAAGGTACCCAGCATGTAGTGTTGCATGAATAGATTATGTTGTGGAGTTTCTTGATTCTTGTTGGATTTATCTGTGCTGCTGAACTTATTTTTGCTTCGCTTTTAGCCATTTGTGTTGGTTTATTTTGTAATGTTGGTTTATGTTGTATAAACATTTTATTATTTGTTGAGTGTCACCATTGTTTTTTTCTTTGTCAAGTATTGATGTCTGTGCGTCATTAGGTGATGTTTTCAAGATGATGTCACTCACATCTTTCACAGATCTCAGCAGTTGCTTCACTATTGTGAAAGATCCATCTACAAACAGTTATGAATTTGAAATAAGTTATTGGTACATCTTCATGCTTAAAGGGGGGGTGAAATGCTATTTCATGCATACTGAGTTTTTTACACTGTTAAAGAGTTGGATTCCCATGCTAAACATGGACAAAGTTTCAAAAATTAAATTGCACGTTTGAAGGAGTATTTCTGTTCCAAAAATTCTCCTTCCGGTTTGTCACAAGTTTCGGAAAGTTTTTTTCGAGTGTGGGCATGTGTGACGTCAGATGTAGCGGAATTTCCTTATATGGGTCCTAAGGGCACTTCTGCGGAAGGACGCGGGCGCAACCGTAGACCAGAGCTAGAGAGCGAAAGCAGTACGCCCATCAAAGCGCTATGCTCGGCTTTAGGGAAGTCAATGTCACCAAAGAAGTGGGTTTTTGGTTGCCAGGGCAAGACAACCCTGCACAGATTCCCAAAGAACCCGGCGTTAAGGGACCAGTGGATGGAGTTTGTTTTTTCAGAGCATCAACGGAGGTTGTGCAAGACTGTTTGTTCCCTGCATTTCGACGATGCTTGTTTTATAAACAAAGCCCAGATCGACGGATTTGCAGATCGTCTAATGCTTAAGGATCGAGCAGTCACAATGATAAAGGTTCGCGGTCGGTCGTGCGTTGGAACCGGGCGGTGAGTAAAACTGCCTCAAATGTCTGTGTGTTGTTAGCCCGGCGCGTTAGCACAGCTTTAGCTCCGCCCACACGGCCCGCCTCCAGACGCTCGGTTTTTTCCGGAAAGACTCGGTACAGCCTATCTTTCTTTTATAAATATAATAAAACTAAAGACTTTTTGGAGATATGAAGGATGCAATACTACTCTATAGGTACTCAAGATTAACAGGAGATTGAGTGTTAATGAGCATTTCACCCCCCCTTTAAATAATAACTAACACAAAATCTTCATATACATGCTAGGAATACTTTGACTAAACTATTTAATATTCCAGCTTGTCATCATTTTAACAAATGTTTTTTATTTGTCACATTTCTGAATTGGCTAGAACATAAATATGGATATGAATACAGAGAGTCCAAGATCCCAAGCTAATGGAGCACTAATTACCATTATGGTGACTGATTACAAATTGCTGTTGTAAAGAAAACATTTATTACAGTGGCATGATTAAAGACAACATTATAATGTGAAATCACAGTAAAACAAGAGCAGTTACTGTGATGTCAGCATTATTTTGTTGTTGATTAACAGTAATTTGTAATAAAATGACCCAGCATGCATTGATTTCACAGTAAATTTCAGACTACAGTAAATTATTGGAAAATAATACTTAAAAATCTAATCCTGTAAATTCCTAGCAATTATTTACATGAATTATTATGTATATATATATATATATATATATATATATATATATATATATATATAGAGAGAGAGAGAGAGAGAGAGAGAGAGAGAGAGAGAGAGAGAGAGAGAGAGAGAGAGAGAGAGAGAGAGAGAGAGAGAGAGAGAGAGAGAGAGAGAGAGAGAGAGGCAGCATGTCTCACTAATATCTATATATCTATATTCAGGCACACTGCTGGCTGGCCATGAGATGTGACGGCATGGCCACCCCTTCCCCACCATGATTTATATGTAATGAAAGCGAAATTTTAGCTACTAAATCAAGGCTGGGGGAGAATTGGCCATGGAGCAGGAGCAGAATTATTAACAATGAGAGAGATGCCAGCCAGAGAGCTCATATACTGTATACTAAGAGCTCATAAATGGCCACATATGTATGCAGTAGGGAGATCCATGACCAGGAGTCCCTTTTATTCACAGGTACACGAGCTAACAACTCCGATGGCCTTCTGAACTCCTATGGCTCCCATTAGCGATGAGGCATGAATCATGCTTTTGCAGGGTCTGTAAAAGACACGTATATTATAAGACATGATATTGTTATGAATTAACCTGCCTTGTTACCCCCAGGCTGATTTATTTCAGGTAACAGATAGGGAATTTTCACATTGTTTCTCTGTGTCACAGCTCCCCCAACTTTTACGGACACGCCACCGCAGTATGTGGAGGCCAAAGAGGGGGGCAGCATCACTCTGAGCTGCACGGCCTTCGGCAATCCCAAACCTTCAGTCAGCTGGCTTAGGGAGGGAGACCCCGTACAGGACAGCAGCAAATACAAGGTGAGCAAACACATCTCTTATATTTGAATATTAACTTTGATCATGAAATCTACGGGATATTCTAAATTGGGGGATATTTTATAATGTAAACTTAAAATATTAGTATAGTTTCTTGTTTCTAGTAAGCAGAGGCGGACAGTGTACACAGCTTCATTACTTGAGTAAAAGTACAGATACCCCTTGCTAAATTTTACTCAAGTACAAGTAAAAGTACTACAGTCAGATGTCTACTTAAGTAAAAGTACTGAAGTACTTGTTTTTAAAAGTACTTGAGTATCAAGAGTACAAGAGTACATTTTCTAAATATTGCATTACTACTGCCACAGTGCTTACATTGGTAAACACAGCAAACACTTGAAGCGAAAACTATCATTAACTTGTTCAGAAAATTAAAATAGTCTGGCGAGGTGGGGCCACGGGTTGGCACATTCCCGGGATGGACCTGCTGCGTCTTCATCCATTGTTTCATCCATGGTTTAATCTCTTATCTAAATCTGACCATGGAGTTGACTTTGGCGGAAAGCTGAAGGTGATTTCTGATAGGCTGTCCCAATAAGTGGCGCCTGCACAATCCAATCACGTTTGAGAGGGAAACAACAAATTGAGGGTTTCCGAGATTATTCTTTTTTCCTTTTTTTTTTTTTTTTTAGAAGTAGTAATGGGTACTCACGGTTATGGATAGAAATGTAGCGGAGTAAAGAGTACAATATTTGCCTCTCAAATGTACTTGAGTAAAGTCTTGAGTACTCCCCAAAAATGATAGAAGTACAGATCCCTCAAAATTGTACTTAAGTACTGTACTCAAGTAAATGTACTCCGTTACTGTCCGGCTCTGCTAGTAAGTTATTTATTTATTTTTTGCCCTCTCTCTGACCATTTGTTATGATTGGCTAACAATGTCGTTCATCTGCGCTGGCCAAGTTGCTTAATACTAAAATATGTGTCGTATGCAATGTTGCCATGTCTCAGAATTTTTATTTATAGCTTTTTTAATATTATTTTATTTTCATATTTATGTAAATGTTATTTAAAAAAGAGAATTCTTTCCAGAATATAGGTGAGAGACATTTAAATTTCTTTGGGAAATGTTTGTGTGGCAGTGTGAAAATCATGATATACTGTTGTAAATCTTAGTATGTGACAGCCCTAGTGTTGTAGTTACCTGAAGAATGCCTGTGTAGTTTGATTGATATGCTTCTCTGCACAAATACAGGATTGCAGTTGCCACAGTGAGGGCTCAGGATATTTGATGACGGTGGAAATTACAGGTCATAGGCACTTTGTCACTATCTTTACTTTTGCTCACTTTCCATCTTCAAACTACCATAGTCATGGCCCCAAATCCAGCCCTCCATGAGGTTATCAGTGGCCCGTCATCACAGTTAAATTGCTGCTTCTGTGTCTAAAATGCAGACAAGTAACATGCATTGAAAGTGCCACAACACTCACTTGCAGTTTTATAGATTTTTGTTGAATACATTTTTCTTTTAATTCGCAATTTATTATTCATTTTAATAACCAGAATACGTAAACAGTGCCGTTACTAATCTCTGACCTTGACTAAAGAAATTTTTTCATTTCTAGTTTATTCAGTTCAAAAGTTAATAAATGAAAAATAAAAAAATATTTTTTCCTTTTTTTCTTCTTCTTTTTTTGGGGTATTTCTATTAATCAGGAATCCTGAAAACATGCATCAGAGTTTCCACAAAAATATTAAGCAACAATTTTTAACGTATAATAACAAGAAATGTTTCTTGAACATATTAGAATGATTTCTGAAGGATCATGTGACACTTAAGACTAGAGTACTGATGCTGAAAATTCAGCTTTGCCATTAAGAATAAAGTACATTTTAAAAGATATTAAAAAAGAACAAAGTCAATTACAGTTTGAATTGTTATAATATGGTAATAATCTTGTAATAAAAATGACCTTCTTTAAAAAGTTTGCCATATTTCACCCTCTTGTCTAAAAGTGTCCTTCAAACTAAGCAGTTTGAGTGTCCCTTCTATATATTGTTTAAACTTACTCTGTCAAATTAGACAAAGCTGCAGTTTTAACAGTAGTTGCACGGCCTGTAGAAACATCTAATTAATCCCCCTCAGCCTTGTCATATACCCTAGTGGTTTAGCCCTAGACCCCTGACCATCTCAGTGCTCGTAACTGTGCTCATTTTAACTACGTGTCGTGGAGGTGTCCCTTGGGCCTCTTATGTTCACAGTGCTGTGTAATTAGGAACCAAATAAATCGTCCTTGTATTTCAGCACTAATGGAATTTCTCCTCTTGAGTGACGTCTTTTATATATTTCATCAAATGAGCCTTCCATGATATGAAACAGACTCTTAGATTCCCTTGTCGAAACCAGCATCTAAATACTGGCTTTTTTCTCACAAATGATCCAATGATTGTGGCTCATCAAAACCGGCAAACCAAACATAGTGAACCAAACTGTCAAATGCTTCCTGAGTATAAACCATCTGCTCGCTGAAGACTAAGCAAAGAGATCCCTACAGGAGCGGATGGCTTAGTTCTCTGCCTGAAAAGAGTTTGATTTATAAAAGCCCATCGAGAGATCTCCATCTCCTCACACATAACAGAGCAATGACAGCCTGTCAGTGACTAGCTTTGCTTGGTGATTGAACACTTTTGAAGTAAGGTGAGATAATATCAGAAACAATGGTATTCGTTGCTTGTGATATTCGTTGTATTTGATTTGAGTGATGGCAAGCTCTTTGTTTAGTCAAAATACTGTAGCATGTTGTTTTGACTGATTAGATCTATAATGTTATTTACAGACAAAAGAAACTTCTGCATCGACTTTTTTGTTTAAAGCATAATCTTTGAAGGATGAACAATAATGTTTTGGTCATCACATTATAAGTAACATTATGATAGTATTTGAGTTTTGAAGTGCTGGAAAAAGATGTGTGACGCACTTGAAAGCATTTTACTATTACTATGGTTACAGTTAGTGTTACTACATTAAATCCATTGGTTAATGTTGCTGATTTGTTGACTTAAAGCCTACAACTAGTTCATTGACGCCACAATGTTTCTCCTGGTTTCCACGTCAGCGCTGTTTGATATAACAGAGATCTACGGTTAATAACGGAGAAATTTGAATGCTTCTCTCTAGATCTCCATTTGATGTTGGGCAACGTTGTGGTGGTCACGACTGCTAACAAAATTTTGGTCACACCGAATCAATCGGTTTGTAATGCGTACCGAACCGAAAGCCTTGTACCGAACGGTTCAATACGAATACGTGTATCGTTACACCCCTTATAATATATATATATAATTAAGTGGTTTGAAAGCGTAGGAAGACGACTTTTACTAATTTTCTATGCTTCATGGAAGTGGACAAGCGCTTAAGAGTTGTTTTGGTGCGATTTGCTTGTTTAGATTCTCTGATTGGTGGAGACTTCTATGCAGAATCATGGGTTCAGCTTCAATTCTGCTGTCAACACAATTATTAAAAAATACACTAAAATAATGTGTAATCACAGTAGGTCTGTCTGTAAAGATTTGTAGGTTATCATTAAAAATCTATTCCATTTATAAGGAAATTTTACTTCTGAAACCTGACTGTCCCACTAATGATGCTCAAGTACTCCTTTATTGACAACAATATGGTCCTTTTTAATGTCATGAACTATAGTTTACAATCCATATTACTTCCATAATGTCAAACTTTTCTGAAGTTTAAAAAAGCAACATTTAAATCTTTGCAAGTGTCCCCTTAAAAAAGAGATCACCATATTTGATAGCCATAGATTAAGTAAGTCAACAACATCAGGGTTATTTATGAATGGAAGGTGGGATATGGTCTTTGATTTATGCTAAATAACATATATACGGTAATGTTTTTATATAAATTATTATGATTTGATTTATTAGATTGTTGCTGGGTCTGCTGTTGCCTGGCCGTGCATCTCCATCTGTGTAATTAGAGTAATTATGGAGTCTGGGATCCACAGCGCCATCTCAGACTTCTGCTGTTTGTTGAGTAAATTAGCTGTTGTACTTACCCATTTGTAGACTTAAGGTATGTATGTTCAGTTTGTAAATGCGCAGAGTGTGTATGTTCACGCCAAGGGGTCAAGGTTTGACTGGTTAGCAGTTAACCTCCGCTGGATAGATGCTGTAACTACCAAAAAAAAGAGCATATTTTTCAATTGACGACCATTCAGATATAGTTGTGGATTCTGACTGCAAGTCGCTCTTACCAGTATTATTCATATTTTATTAATATTTTGAATTAGCTTTTTTTTCATAGTTTTCAGTTTACATTTTAATTTTAATTTAATTTTTAGAATTTTATGTGCATTATTCATTTTTATAGTTTTTTTATTATCAAATTTAGTTTAAATTTTAGTACTTTTTCCATCTAATATTTATGTTATATTTTATTTCAGCTTTATTTCAGTTACCGAAAACCGTTTTTAATGGTTTTAGTTAACAATACCAACACTGCCCTAATGAAAAAAACCTATACGAAAATGTATTTATACTAAGTATAGTATAAATCCATAACATATATTTACTGACATATCGCTTGAGACTTGAGAAATTTATTTGGAGTACTTATTATTAAACTTATTATTATTAACTTATTATTAAACATAAAATGCATTTTTGCTATCCTTACATTTAGTATGATCACGGTAAAATATAAGTCTTTAAATGCAAGATATTTTAAGTGTAACTAAAGTATACTTGCAATAGTTCCATTTTAGTTCCATCAGAAACTGTAAAGTATTCATATTAAGTACATACAAATGTAAATGTATTTATAGAATACTTAGCATAAAATAAATGTATTTTAAATACATTTTGGTATATTTAATTTTCACTATGGTGGCTCTTACCAGAGCACAATGTTTTGGGGATTTTGCCAATCAAAAAAAACAAAGTTTACCATCCAAGAAAAAAGAAAAAGAAAAAATACTTCAAGGTGTGTGTACAGTAAGTCTCCTAAGAGTAAAGTCACACATGCCTGATTTCACATGAACTGTGATGATGATGCTTGCTAGTAGGCCTTGCCATTACACCGTCTGATGGAACACTGAATAATTCATCAGAGAGCCCCCTCAGCGAAGGCTTTACTTAAGCATGAATCTATGTCATCTGTCTCCACTCCTGCAATTTTTTTCTCAAAGTACTCTTCACCTGCTCGGCCGGCAGCAGTAAAGTGACCCTCATGTATCGTTAACCATCCAGCTCTGACAGGGCAGGGAGAAAAGATGCTGTGGCGAGTCCCTTACCCGTCAGGTCTGTCTGCAGAGAACGGCAGATCTGTTATGCTGTTCTGAGACCAGTTGTACCCGGTCACATATTTCCCATGAGATTATGATTCACAGCAAATTGCATTCGAAAGTGAGTAAAGGTTTTTTTGCTGAATTGTAGAGAATACACTATTCATTTGAAATACATTTTACTAATTTATTCATTATTTTGAAAAGTAAATGTCATTAAAAAAAAACTTTTTTCAGTAAAATTTTCAAGTATGGCTTCTGATTGTTGAAGTCCTTTAGAATCATTTTTTTATATATATAATCATTGTAATAATAATAATAATAATAATAATAATCATATATTTTTTTTTTATTATATGTGTAGCATATTCTGTGTGCCAAAGTTCATGAGTTAATTTGTCTCCATAATCATTAAGTTAAGCAGGTGTCTTCGGTTTGGTTAACAATCTTAGTGTGGGTTTATTGGAAGCTCTCAGTTCATTCTGTTCTCTGTTCCACGTCGTCTTTAGTTGGCTGTGGTATTCTCCTGTTATCTCCAGTGCTTGTCTGAGTTTGGTTATGTTAAAGGTGCTCTAAGCGATGTCACGCGTTTTTTGGCCAAAACTTTTTTGTCACATACAGCAAACATCTCCTCACTATCCGTTAGCTGCCTGTCCCCTAGAGCTGGACCCGAATATTCGAATATTCGTTCAGTGGGTTGGTATTCAATTTGAAAATTTGACATTCGAATTTTTTTTTTTTTTTTTTTTTGCACACCTGGGATCCCCCGCGAAACAGTTCTCATTCGCGCTTGAATAAGGCCGGCGACACACTGACTGCGTGGCGTGTCCATTTTTATTTCGGCTCCCATGTTAACAGGTTGGAGTTTGCACACTGCCTGCGTGAGACACGCGTCTCGGGCGCGGCTTGAGCGGCGCGGAAAACGCGTGCATGCTAGAAATAGAACCGACGCCTGAGTGTTCCAGCAACGGGAGTGTTCTCTGGCTAGAGCGCAGAACAGCGGAGTTTGTATGGACCGAAGTGCATGCCTGAGCTTGTGTTTTGGGTTAAGCTGCTTGCTTTGACATTGTGGAAAATAGAATAATAGAAACAAAATGTATTAGCTTTTTTACCCGTTATTATCAATCTAAATTAATCTTGTTTTTAATTTAACTTAATTTCTTTTTTCTTTATTTAAATTTCATTTTCTTTATTTAAATTTCGTTTTTTCTTTATTTCAATTTCGTTTTTCTTTATTTAAATTTCGGTTTTCTTTATCTAAATTTTATTTTTCTTTATTTAAATCTACCCTTTACTGTATCAGTAATTTGTTTGTCAGAAAAATATTAGACTACCTTAAAAGTATTGCTTAATTTAACAGGGCCCGGTTTCCCGATAACGCTCACTCTTAGCGCGCTAAGAAAGCTCGAAAGATATATCTTACCAAAGTTGTTTATGTTCCTAAGTGTGTTCCCCGAACCATACCTTAGGAAGCTGCTTAAGATATACCTTCTTACGTGCGATGTTACCCGGCGCTGTCCGTGGCGATGGTGCTGAATTGTTTGATATCGATGGCTCGAGAATCAATTATTCTCTCGTGCAGGGGCTGTTTATGTGAGAAAGCGGTGTTCTTTATAAATGAAGCACTTCAGAAATAGTTGAAATTGCAATTTATTATGATTATTGGACATTATAAAAAATAATCCAAACTATAATAGCCTATAATAGCCTAGCCTACATATTTTAAAATTGTAACATATATTGCTGCCACAATAACCTTTTCAAAAATGTACGTGCCTTCTTCTCTTTCCCATTTTTGTTCGCTGAGGTGGAGCTGCGATGAAATATTGTTCTTGTAAATACTTTCCAGCATTTCAGTAATAAAAGTTTACATCTTGCGTACGGTGCTCGGCAGTGATCAAAAAGGATTTAAACCGTGAATTTTGAATCTCTTGTAAACTCAGAGATGTGGATTCAGACGGCAATTAAATTACCACACGACCTGTTTGTCAAAAAACAGAAGGTACTAATTTGGCCAGGGATTTTTACGCGGGTTGGGTGAGAAAACACTGATATTATGGATTCGGACGGCACTAAAATCACAGACTTACCCCTGTAAATGTTTAAAATACCGGACGAGCCCATGAGAAACAATATTAGCGTCTGAATAGGACTTAACTGACAGTAGCCTATGCTTTCACTGGCCTTTAAAAGAGCGTTTTAATTAAATTAATAATATTGTACAATAATATAATTAAAAATCTAACAACAATCAGTGTAATGACAATTTTATTCTTTGCATGAAAACACTTGAATTAGCCTAATTTAATACTGTCTGGGTGTATTAAAACTTCAGAATTATATTCATATAGACCTGCAACAGTGATAAGGTAAAGCTAAGAGTGGTCCAGACCAACCTTACGAAAGTGTGACTTACAGAAGATATACTTAGCGAACGAACGTTTCGGGAATCGTGCCATAAGGTTAAGAGAGAGGTTAAGGAATAGGTTAAGAACTACTTAGAGATAAGAACGCTTTGGGAAACCGGGCCCAGACCTGTGTGTGTGCGTTTTATATCACTATAGTGCAGTGTCCGTTCTCGGAGCATATAAGCCCTGCCCGCGTAAGGCACGCCGCTTCCCGCTCGCACTGTTCAGTAGTTTACTAAAGTTTATTAATTCTGAATGTGTCGTGTCTCGCATGTCCATATATATTGCACCAAATGCGACACTGCCTTTGTGAAGTCGATTGGATGAACGGTTCTCGAAATAAATAGGTTCTTCGAAGCTCAAAAAATGGTATTCGGACCAGCCTTACTGTCCCCTGAACACACTGTAAAAAAACACGGTCTTTGTAGACACCCCACGCTCCACAAACGGCAAGAAAAACAAACTGGGCTAACCCGCACCATGAAACATAAACTGTTCCAGCCAATAACCGACAAGAAGGATTTGGGGGTGGGGTTTGGGGGGTTAGTGCGCGGATGAGGAGGAGGGAGGGTCTAGCTAGCCTCCGTTTTGTTTGACAATACTTTAAACGTCAACAAGAAGTGACGTCACCCAACATCACGTAGAGCACCTTTAAAGAGTGTTTCCTTTTTTAAGGGATTTTTTTTTCAAGTGATTATTGCAGCAACCAAGCTGTGAAAATATGAAATTAGTTGAAATAGGATGTCAGATTTTTTCACCATGGGATAAGAGCTTTTATTGATTATGAAAACTATTATTTATTTTTGATAATTATTATTTTATTTTTATTAATGTTATATTATTATTATTATTAATTGTTTAATTTAGTTTTTCATTTATTTCAGTTTTCAAAATGTTTTTTAATCAGTTTAGTTTACGAAAGTCAGTTAATCAGTTTAGTTTACGAAACTAACCATGGACATTACTAATGACAAACGTCTAGGGCTTGAGAAATGATTCTAAGAAATGAGAATGAAAACACCAGCATGTACCTATTTTTGAGAAGGCCTTTTGACCCTTAAGCCTTATGACATATACCAATGGTAAATGCTTATTTCTAAAATCTGTTATTTGATATTATTGCCATAACCTGTATTATATTTAGTATTAACGTTAATTTACATTAAACCGCAGTAAAATAATGCATTAACCATTAGAGTTTAGAAAAGCTGCATTATTTTCAGTGCCCACACTGCCTATGTGATGTCAGCTTAGAAGAAAGTTATTTCAAAGGTGGAGAAAGTTATTACAATGTTTAAGACAATTTTTTTCCCTTTGAAATAACATGTACCAATGAATCATGCATACAGTAGTATCAGCATCCCTGGCCTTACCTGCCCCTCTGCCACCAAACACACACACTTGTACAGAGTAAATCCATTATTCAGCTGTTTGTCTGCTCACTCTCTGAGACCATGTGCACAATTCAATGCCAAAACAAGCTAAAACACTCTCCTCTTGTAAGTGTGGCCTTGTCTCGAAAAGATGATTGTGAAACCGAGCCAGCAATCTAACCATCACAGCTTGAAAGAGCTTCGAAGTTCATACAGGAACCTATTAATTATTGATGTCTTGCATTGTTTATATGCACTATCATTTCAGAATAATAACAAGATACAGAGAAGACTGGCCTAGTATTTTACTTTTAGTAGTTAAAAACCAAAAGTCCAGTTAGAACATCATACAAGAATGAAAATGGCACAATTATATCCAGGTGTCACTTTGTAAGAAGATTCAAAGTGTTGCGTAGAAGGCTTAGATCATGAATATTAGTTCATGCACAAATATTTTAAAATGACTATAATAAAATAAAAAAGTAGTTTTTATTGTATTGTATTGGCCTGTAAGAGAGAATTTGCCCATGGCATTGAATTCTTGGGGGAAAAAAGAGCCATATTTCAACTGTGCTAGACCATCCCACTGCTGAAACTGCCAGCCTCCTCAAAAGTGCATGCCTTTTGACCTTTTGACACTCAAAAGCATTGTGATGTATCCTAGTAGCAACATTCTGGTAGGTTGGTGGTTAAATGTATGGATCACCAATTGAATGTTTATTGTTGGTCTAGTGGTTACATTTTAACTTTCAGTACAAGGGGTTCCCGTGGAAAGTGAACTGATTTATTTATTTGTGAATAAATAGTATAAATAAAAGTTTAAATAATAATAATAAACAAATACTAACAATTGTAGATGCTTCCTCTGTATTAGATTCATTCCTGCTGTAAGCTATTTCATAAAATGGTGGGGACAAAACTGGCCATGGCCAAAATTGGTGGGTATATCCCCACTGTAAATTATGCTTTTGCATCCTAATTTCTAAAATGTTTAATACAAATTCCAAACCCTCCTTGGTCCACACCTCAGCCAATCTAACCAAGAATAATCCAGAGCATATTAGATAAATGCAAGAACTGCTCTGCCATTGGCAAAATGGAAATAACGCTTGTGTGGGCACAGAAAGAGAGATGCACATTGATCTTTAAGTCTCTGTTGGAGTGGCCTGGTTTGTTTGATCTCTCCTACGCAGTCTCTGCCTCTGTGTCTCCGGTTCACAGCGATTTCACTGCAAATCATTTTTGTTTGTACTGTGTATGAGACAACTCTTTCCTCAAATTGTTTTATTCTTTATAAGTTGTTATATGAACTTGTAAGAGTGGCCCCTTTCATGATGCATGTTTTGAATGTGAAGTAACATAACTGTGGGTATAGTATGTCTGCAGGAAAAATGGATCTCATGGGATGCTGAGCAGGGTTCCCCCAACACATCATTTCTACTGATCTATGTGTTCATATAAGAAAAATAAGTGAAACCTTTCACAGAGATAAAAATTGAGAAGTTGTGTAGCTCACATTTCGGGATTATCAATGTGTTACTTTTGACTTTAAAAACCCCACATGACCTTTTTATAAGCAAAAAGAGATTTGAGTTTTACATTCATGTTTTTCTATTTCAAAGTAATACACTTACTTTTGCGTTACTTTTTTCTCACCTAGGCTGGGCTTTCTTGCTTGCTTTCTCTGTTTTTGGCAAATGTAAAGGCCCTTTCTCACCAAAAGTGAAATGAATAAGCCTCAGGCTGAAGCAAATGCAAATTCATGCCTGTACAATAGAGGGTGCAGCTCAAACACACCTTTCAGTTGTGCTGGCATTCTGGACTGCAGAAGCATAGGACACAGGAGAAGAAAGTTCAGGACTCTTACTTCAGCAATAAAAACAAACAAACGGAGCAGAAATGTGATGTTTATCTAAAGAAATTTTTGCTTATTGGTATGGTTGAATTGGATCATCGAAGGTCAGCAGCAAAGACACATAGTTAAGTGAGATTAAATACATAAAGTACAATTGTATCATTTAAAAAAAATAATTATTACAGGTTTGCATAATATTCTGATAGTCTAGAAGAACTACTGTACAATAACTATCATGTTTACACCGTGCACACAACGCCTCTGCACTTACTCCCGATTTCTCTCAACATAGGGACAGGAGCGGCGTCATTTAATGGGAAAACAAAGTAATTTGCGTTACTTATTTGAAAAAGTAACTCCGATATTTTACTGTAACTTTAAATGTAATGCATACTTGATACTTTGAAAAAGTAATATGATTACTTGACTCGCATTACTTGTAATGCGTTACCCCCAACACTTGTTTGTTTTCTTTATGTTTATAAGATTGTTAATTTGTTTCTCAGTAAGTGATGCTGTGTCCTCTCTCCACAGGTCAGTGATGGCAGCCTGACGCTTGTTTCCATCAGCCGTGAGGACAGGGGAGCGTACACATGCCGAGCGTACAGCGAGCAGGGAGAGGCCATCCATACCACACGCTTACTCGTCCAAGGTAGCACCCTAACTCTGACTTGACTCCATGTCTTTATTGTTTGCTGTTATTTGAATGACATGACTATCATGTTGTCAGAGTTCTGTGCTGTGTTTGAACGGTCTTCTGTGTTTGTGTCTGTGTATGTGTGTACAGTCATGCTTGCAAAGCTGCATGCTGCATGGCATGGCACCCATGCTGCAGAGCTACAGAGATAATTGGACTCCATATGTTAGCTGTCTGGTACAGTATAAAGCAGTAATGGGTTCACTGTCAGAGAGATTTTTCACCATAGTGCCGCCAAATAAGCTTTTTCCTTTTGGGATCGCTAATCTGTTCTGTTGCAGATATCCTCTTTATTCAATTTATTCATACTTCTAGACAATAATAAAATATGCTACTCTTTTTCTTTTTCTTCCCATCAAATGCTTAACAAACCAGTTTTAAATAAAACTACTAAAGTTTTAAATTAAATAAAATAAAAAACTTAAAAGTGAATCATTGTAATAATTGAATACTGTTGATTGTAATACTAAATGACATTCGGTATAATAGAAACACTATCAATACTGATTTGGTGTTGTTGTATGGAAGCCCACATTCCCCCACAGAAACATTCTCATTATTTACGAGAAACTTTCTCTTTATTATGGTAAGTTATTAATATGAGAATATCTCATTATTACGAGATGTTAAATCAATTATTAGACTTTTTCTAAATTATACAACATAGGTATTAAGTACATATTAAGAAAGTATCTCATTATTATGAGATACTTAGCATTAATCATGAGAAAGTTTCTCATTGTTATGAGATACGAAGCATTAATCATGAGAAAGTTTCTCATTATTATGAGATATTAAGTCGTTAGTTTTTTAACTAAATTTTACAACAAAGTACATTTTAAGAAAGTCTGTAATTATGATAGTAAGCATTAATCATGAGAGTTTTTCATTATGAGATTCTAATTAATCAAGAGAAAGTGTCTCATTGTCATGCAATACTAAACATTAATTATGAGAAAGCTTCTCATTGTTATGAGATACCAAGCATTAATTATGAGAAAGTTTCCTATTACATTAGTCCGTTTTTTCTAAATGTTATGACATAAAGTACATATTGAGATAGTTTCTCATTGTTATGAGATACTAAGCATTGATTAAGTGAAAGTTTCTTATTGTTATGAGATATTATTATTACGAGATTATTACATATTAAGTCAATTAGATTTGTTTCAAACTTTTACGACACTGTATATATTAAGAAAGCTTCTCAGTATATTGTGATACTAAGCAATAACCATGAGTTTTTCATTATGAGATGCTAACAATTAATCAAGAGAAAGTTTCTCATTGTTTTGAAATACTAAACATTAATTATGACAAAGTTTCTCATCGTTTTGAGATACTTAGCAATAATCCTGAGAAAGTTTCCCATTGTTATGAGATACTAAGAATTAATTAAGAGAGTTTTCCATTATTATGCAATATTATGTCATTTATTTGTTTTTTGGAAAAAAATTATGACAAAGTAGATAGTAAGTAATTTTCTCATTATGAGATACTAAGCATTGATTATGAGAAAGTTTCCCATTATTATGAGATATTATATTATATATTATTATGAGATATTATTATATATAGAAGTCATTTATTAGATTTTTTTTCTAAATTTTACGACAAAGTACATTTTAAGAACATTTCTCATTCTGAGATACTACGAAGCATTAATAATGAGAAAGTTTCTCATTAATTTAATAAATGACTTATTAAAGTAATTTCTTAAATTTTTTTTCGAAATTCTACGTTACGACATTAAGTACATTTTTAAGAAAGTTTCTCATACTAAGCATGAATCATGAAAAAGTTTCTCATTATGAGATATTAACAATAAATTAAGAGAAAGTTTCTGATTGTTATGAGATACTAAGCATTAATAATGAGAAAGTTTCTCATTATGGGAAAGTTTCCCATTATTATGAAATGCCAAGTCATTATTATGAGATATTCTCAATATAATGAGATGCTAAGTCATAATTAAAAAAAAAAACGTTTCTCATTATTATTATTATTATTATTTACAGATTCATCATCATATTTTTTAAGTGAGGCAGAAATGGACTTCTATACTTGAGCCCTACTGATGGAATTGTTTAAAAAAAATCGAAGGCTGTTAATATCAAGTAAATTATTGTGCGCAATTTTGCTATCAACATTTGCTTTCAAACTTTGATCACTTTACATGGTGATCATGTGGTCTGTTCACCAGAATAAGCTATAGTGTGTACCGGACCAAGCACATTTTCAGGAAACTGTGTCATGAATTTCTGTAGTGGTCTAGACCAGTTTATCACATATTTTAAGACTGAATGGCAAGGGTAAAGCAATACAAATGTATACATAAAAGGCATTTGAAGAGTATAAAAATAAGAATTAACATTTTTAATAAGACCATCACATAACAAAAAAGGAGAAAAACTTATTTCAACTGCTGAAACATAAAAGCTGCTAGTTGAAGAAACATGGTTATACAGACACGATGGCTGCCTTTCAAGTTTGTTTTTGTACTGGTGTGTGCTTGCAGGACAGAGAGCATCTGTAGAGTCCATGCCTTCATGTGGAGATCTCTGCAGGCTTTCTCCACAGAAGAGCCCTCTCTTTACACTGGCACTGCCAACATAAGCGATGCCCACAGTGGGCGGTACAGTGAGATCTGTTGGTAGGCCGCTGCAGATTCTCACACTGAGTAGAATTCTTATCATCTTAATCGATGATATTCAAATGAGACGGTTGATCCAAATATGTACCTTACAGCTGAGGGTACCTCTAATATTTTTACATGTTTTTATCTAGTGTTTTTAATATTTAGTTTAAAGTGATCATGACATGGATTTTTTATTATTTTAATATGTTCCTTGAGGTTCACTTGTTTTTTGCACCATAGGAAACAGTATCAATGCCCACTTGCTATTGCACATAAATAAGTCTTTTGCAAACATTATCCAAAACCCCCCCATCATTTACAGACAAAGCATTATGAAATCATTTACTTACGGTTTGTTATTCAGCTGCTGTCAGATCCAATAAAATTGGCAGCTTCATCTTTCACCAAAAGTTTCTTCGCCAACTCTCCATTATACTGTGTCATGTTTACAAAACAAAATGCTCCGAACAAACATATAATCCTCTGACACGATCCGGGATGTTTTTTTCGCTCTTCCATTTGTCGTGCTGTCGGCAGACTCAAGCATGTTGGAGTATGTCAGAAACTGAACGCGCATCTGTATACTGTATCCAGTGTAGACAGCATCAGTGATTATAATGGGTTCTATTTGCTTTTGATGCATCTTGTGTCATCTGTTAAGTGACTGAATGCCAGTAGGTGGGGCCTACTGATGTATAATAATAATGATTTATAATGATGTATAATAACTATTCATTGATGTCTTGCTCTGGAGGCAGTCATATCATATGCAAATATATTTGCTGTGTGATGTCAAAGATCCCGCAATATCTTTTGGAGCTTGATTAAATAAATGCTTTGTTTATAATGATTAGGATGTTTCAAGCTATGAAACTTGCAGAATGTTTTACTGGTACAAAGACCAAAGAAGATATCTAAAGGATCATGTATTCACACTGAATACTGGAATACTGGAGCAATGGTCCTGGTTTGCCAACACAGGAATAAATTGCATTTGTAAATGTATTACAACAGAAAACAGTTATTTTAAATTGTAATAATGTTTCACAAAATGACTGTTTTTACTGTATTTTTGTGCAACTAAATACAGCCTTGGTGAGCATAAATCGTAATAATTATTCCAAAGTTTTGACTGGTAGTGTATATTAACTCTTCATTCAGTATGTACACCACTGTAAGTGAGGCATTAACTGAATACAATATTCACTTGATTCACTCCAAAATTGTGGATTGTGTTGATTGTTTAACAGCTGTTGAATTCAAAATGACAGAATTAAAATATACATGATTAAAAACACTCATATGAAATCTTTTCTCCAGCTCTCGTTGTTTTTATCCTTGAAGAGTACTGAGATTGCTATATGCTCCAATAGGATGTGACGCATACTGATATGTAATGTTGATTTATTATGTGTCTCTTTTCTATTTCAGGACCCCCATTTATTGTCTCACCGCCAGAGAACATAACCGTAAACATATCCCAGGATGCATTCTTCACTTGTCATGCTGAGGCATATCCTGGCAACCTAACGTACACCTGGTTCTGGGAGGAAGATAACGTCTACTTCAAGAAGTAAAGTTATGATCGGGTTCATTACTGTACCATACCCCCACTGTCCTGTGTCCATGTGGAGTTTGTCACAATCCATGTAGTTTCGTCATCATCATTGAGGCATCAGTGAGTTTGCCATTAGGGATTATGGGCATTGTAATACTGTTTTAGGCTTTGGTCAAACACTTTGTAAGGCCTTTTGTTGAGAAATGTTCTGAAATGTAATTGTAGGTGTCGTTAAACTGTATTTAGAGGGCTTCAACTCATCCGAACACACCATTCAAAAGTTTGGGGTCAGTTCGATTTTTTTTTTTTTAAAGAAAAAAGAAATGTATACTTTTATTCCACAGGGACACATTAAATTGATCAAATGTGACAGTAAATGCGTTATAATAATACAAAAGATTTCTGTTTCAAATAAATTCTGTTCTTTTAAACTTTCATCAAAGAAACTTGGAAAAAAAGATTATCATGGTTTCCATAAAAATGTTAAGCAGCACAACTGTTTTCAACTTTGATAATAATAGATGATAAATTATATTTTAAAACTTATTCAAATAGAAAAGTTATTTTTAATGATATATATATATGATAATAAATAGGATAACATCTCACAATATTACTGTTTTAACTGTATTTTTGATCATATAAATGCAGCCTTGTCGAGCTTAACACCATGTCTATGCCGGACGCGATAAAGCGACTGTTACAAATTCAGTTTTCCTTCCTGTGAGAAGTATCGTGAGTGCTTGGAGTCCTCTGCATCCAGTGTAAACAACATCACTGATTATAAAGGGTTCTATTGTCTTTTGTCACATCGCACCGTACGCGTCCGGTGTAGACACGGTGTTTGAGACTCTTTCAAAAACAATAAACAAATCTTACCCTCCCCAAACTTTTGAACCGTAGTGTACATCTATTGATAAACAGATGCATTTTATACATTTATTTTTAAAGAGTTTTCAGTGTAAAAAAAAGCAGCTCTGGGCCTCCTACAATAGAAAGCGTAGGCTATGTCCACACTAGTGCGTTTTTGGTTCTATCACAGCATTTTAAAATTAAACCGATCCTCGTCACGCCCATACTGCTGTTTCCACTACGTTTCAGAAAAGATCTCCGTCCACATGACTGAAAACGCTTGTGACCATTCATGCACACTGGGCATGCACATACAAATGTAAAGAGTTGCCGATTGCTCTAATAATAGCTTGAACTAAGTCAGTAAAGCTTGCAGTCTCATCTCCATGTTAATGCTTACACGGGCATTGAGCTTGGTCTGTTATTGTTGTGTTTCAGTAGCGTAGGGGCTTGACGAATCATGGAAGGATACGCAGCGATTGGATACTTAGGGCGACTAAGTCACAGATACAAGAAGGGGAAGAAGATATAAGATATAATAGATGATATATAAGATATATAAGATGTTTTAAAAGTTTTAAAACAAAAATGCACTAGTGTAAACGTAGCCATAGAATCGCCCCTGAATGTTTTGCAAAAAAAAAAAAAATGCAATTTTACAAGGGATACTTTTGTGAAGTTTTAGCATTCTGAGTTTAGTTTTAGTTTAGTATGAAATTAAGCTATATGTTTCCCACTTGTATTTACATGTGTGCATGTGTCCGTGTGTCATTATACTTGTTTGAAGGTCTCACACCTCAGATTGTCTCATTCGTGTCTCTTTTGCCCTGTGCTGGACCAAATGTTTAAAGTAATACATTAATATTAGTCATAACAATTTCATTCTCAGTGTCCCTAATCACACTTGTGGGTGTGACAATATAGACACACATCCACTTCCAGGCAGATTTGTAACATCTTTACTTGATTGAAACTTCTTAATTATTGCCCTGTTGGTGAAAATGGGAATTTTCTATAGTTTAGCTGTTTTCTTATACAGCCTTTTTCTATTTTGTGAAGCTTAACAATCGTTTGCTGCACATCAGAACTATATTCTTTGGTCTTACTCATTGTGATTGATGATCAAGGGAATTTTGCCTTTGTGTTTCCTCATATTTATACTCCTATGAAACTGGAAGTCATGTCTGGATAATTTCATGTTCCTGGCCACCCTGTGGTAGCCTGGTTCTACCAGACTCTCGTGCATTTCATTTGTACAGAGAGTCTGGCCTCGCTCCATTGAGAAACGTTTACTTCCTTGAAGGCGGGTTCTCTGTTCTCTGTCAAAACTATTGGATCTGCCCAGAGTCACTCAGGATCTGCCATAGCCAATCGCTAACGTGTGGTCGTCCGAATGATCAGAGGATTATGTTTAGAATAAGATGTCTGTCTTTTATAAAGTTTATAAAGCGACGAGAATACTTTTTGTGCGCAAAAAAAAAAAACGACTTTATTCCACTATTCATTTCCTTCTCTCTGTTCCTCAAGTCTTGATAAAGCAGCGCGTCTGTGTGTTGTACGTCACACGTAGGCTCACTATTGGCCGACGCTAGTCATGTGTGTGATCACATCAACGTCATCGTTCTCAGCCACTCCCTCTATTCGCTGATTGGTCCTACAAAAAATTTGTTTCTGGAAACCTAAGAATATACAGCAGTCCCAGACGTAGTACTGAAGGAAAATGAAATTGAGCGGAAGTACGTAGGAGGGCGGAGCCAGGCTAACCCTGTGGTGCTAAAACATGTAAATATGACTGGGAATACTTGATATATTTTACTCATAAGATTTTCTAGGGGTGCCAATAATTGTGGGCAATGTGTTTTTTTCTTCTTCTAATAAATACTTCGAAGGGCATTAATTCCAACTGAAATAGAAACTTATAAGTGACTAATTGGGGACACTAAAAATAGGAAGCTACTCCTTACACGACTTTAGCATTAGCATGTTGCTAAGGTAAAAGCATGAATGACTATGGCCCTGTCCCAAATGGCACACTCCGGACTTGTGGACTTCCTCAGAGTCCACACTTTGGTGACGTCATGTAGTGCAGACCTATAGGGCCCTTGGTGCGAGTCCACGAGGGCGCATTGAGAGGTATTTTTGGGACAGACTCGATCGTCAAGCCGGAAATAACGGTCTGATTGTTGTTGGACAGGAGAAATCACATTTTTGCGCTCCGACATCTTATCTGCATGTCAACTACACAGCCTAATTTTACAGTTCTATATTTTGATATTGTGCATATCACCTGGGCATTAGACAATAGATACTGTATATCATGATTATTTAAATGATGTACATAATAATACATAATGTTCCATTTGAACTAAGATTACAATTTTAAAACATAATTTAAACATAACAAACATATTAAACATATTTTTTCAATTTACAGGTTTCAATATTCATACTATGTTTACATATGACTCAGTAAAACCCTGCCATTCGGTTCTATTTATTTAATGAATCATAATGCGACCGTATTATAAAATGCGCTATTATTATGTTTGAGACATCAACCACTGCTCAATGACCATAATGTTTGTATAAACTGTAGGTAACAACTGGTAAAATGTACATTTAGGTCATAAAAACCATAATATTTTCTTCTCAGCCATGTCAACAATTATCCGTGAGTGAAATCTCCTCCCATCTGTTGTCTGATTGGCCTTTCGCAAGGATTCCTGGGTTGTTAAAGTGCATGGAGCCTGCTTCTATGCGGGCTTCGCGGAAGACAAGGGTACAAAGGGTACAAAGGGGGCGCTGCTGAGCACACTTCAGAGCGGTAAAATGCTGAATGGGACGGCCATACGGATTAGTAGACTCAGTGAGCACGCGCAATTCAAGTCCAGGAGACCGAAAGTCCGCATGAAGTGCGCCATTTGGGACAGGGCCCTATCAGGGCTTCCAACTCTCACTCATTCAGCGTGAGACTCACGGAAGTGACATTGTTCTTACGCGCTCATGCCACACATCAATATTCTCACGCAGTGAAAAAACATTGCGGAACAAAGAGGATATGGACAATGCGCTGACAGAAAAGACAGAGCAGGTTATTTGATGCTATTTTTTATATATTGATATATTTTGATATAAAACAATCTCAGCTTTCAAAATTAAGTTTTATTATGAAATTCAAACCATAAATACGTTTCATGCCACATTGCTGCATTGCCTCAGTTCAAGCGAAGCGGGAGCACATTCTTTCTCTTTACTACTAGTTACAGCACAAAATAAACACGAATGAACATCAGAGAGGGTATGTTTAAAGAAACAGTAATAGAAACAGATACATAAAATGGTGTGTCCTCTGTGTTAACCTTGAATAGAAAAGGGAACATAGTGAACGACCACATTTATACGATAAATGATAACCGTAGCCTCACCACAGACCCTCTCAGGTTTTCATAGTTCACTGTTCTCCTTCTCTCCCCCATGACAAGAATATCCAGTGACATGCCGCTTGTGTCATCATACGCTCCACTAGCACTGATTATAAGTAGCGGTGCCCTGAGCCATTCAAGACGCCCTCATGCGTGGCCTGTACACTCTATAGAAAAAGGATATTATGTTTTTTTTTTTTTCTAATAGAGACTGTGCAGCAGGACAGGTGGAAGCACAGGCAAGAATAGAGGCCACGCAGGCATTTTGTCCACTGAAGCGTTTTTTTTTCCCTTCTTTTTCTGATCTCTGCCCCGGACACTCCATCTGTTCTTGTTGAAAGAGTAGACTGTAATTCATGATGCTTTGTGCTTTATTTTCTGGCTTAAAATTAATTTACGTAGGCATATATATTTTTAGGGATAGTTTACAAAAAATAAATAAATCATTATTTACTCGCTTTCATGTCGTTCCAGTACCTGGAACACAAAAAGAATGTACAATACCGTTCAAAAGTTTGAGGTCAGTAAGATTTTTATAAATGTTTTTGAAAGAAGTCAGTTATACTCACCAAGGCAGCATTTATTTGATATAAAATACAGTAAAACAGTAATATTGTGAAATGTTAATACAATTTAAAATAAAATACAGTTTATATCTTAAAATATGTGATGGTGATGTATTTTCAACAGCATCATTTCTCCAGTCTTCAGTGTCACATGATCCTTCAGAAATCATTCTATTTTGCTGATTTGATGCTCAAGAAGCATTTCTTATTAATAATACTGAAAACAGTTATACTGTATAATTGAATTTTTTGGAAACAATGATTTTTCCAGGATTCTTTGATGGAGAACAGCGTTTATTTGAAATAGAAATTTTTTGTAACATTATAACTGTCTTTACTGTCACTTTTTTTTTTATAAATCTTACTGATCCAAACTATTGAACAGTAGCATATGTAGCATATGTATTTTTTATTTTTATTTTTGCCATTCTTTGTGGCAATAACGACTTGTAAGTAATGTAAATTGTGGGAATCATTATTAATACTACTTGTGTTAAATCAGCTCTGTCTCTTTCTCTCTCTCCAGTGATCTAAAGCGCAGAGTGAGTATTCTGATTGACGGTTCACTCATCATCTCCCAGGTGAAACCTGAGGATGCTGGGAGATACACCTGCAGCCCGAGTAACAGCCTTGGCCGCCCACCTTCTGCATCAGCATACCTGACAGTGCATTGTGAGTCATTCTGCGGAGCAATCTGCTGATACACCGCTAGATCTAACAGACATTAGATTTTTGTCTTTCATCTGAAAACATGTATCCGTTGCTGGTGCCCCTAAAAAACTCTCTGCGTTGCTCCGAGCAGATAATGAAATATACTGTGGAGTGTAGGTGAGAAACCGTCAGAATAGAATCGATTTGGTATTTTTACTTCCTGTCAATATATCCAGCTGATCATACCCCTCAAAAATCTAAAAGCAAGAGCAAAAGTGAAGGTGTTTCTGTTTTGTTGAACATGATGATCAGCTTCAGATGATCCAAAGCATCTTGTGCTTCTAAAACAATGTTGTATACATTGTCAGTGTCACAAATTTGCAAAAAAAAATTCATTAGTGTCCAAGTAATCATTATCATTCTACTTTGTAGTAAATGAGTTAGAACTTTTATTCCCATATTTTCAGTATGATCTCAAATGTTGGAACCCCAATGTAGATATACAGTAGGTCATTATGTATGACATTACACAATAGGCAACTGGGAATTACTGCTTCATCTAAAATTAATTTGTTATAGGAAAATAATCGTATCATATGTAATATCTTCTTAAAAATCACTTAAATCAGGAGGTCTATATATATATATATATATATATATATATATATATTTTTTTTTTTTTTTTTTTTAATGCTCTTATCAACATGGAAAAGTGGATCGGCTTGCTTTGTGCAAATGTTTTTTTATTGAAAACAACATTGGCATATACTGTAGTGTTCAATTTCACACTAACATTCTCACTTGGAGCAAATAATCGCGTCAGAGAATGCTTGGCCATCAAGTGGTATTTCAGACTCGACGTGCTGCAATGATCGCTCAGTTCACAACGACAAAACACACAGATCACTTTGGTCTTGTCAATGGAACCATTTGGCAACTTTTTAAAAGTAAACGTTCCATTCAGAATCTTATTGCCATCCATTTCGGCGTCTTGCGCTCGCCATCCACTCTAAACGTAACGTTAGCCTACTACTCTTTGGCTGGCTCACAAGCCCAAACAAGTGTGTGCGGTGTGCCGGTTGTTTTGTTCCCGATCTAGCTAGATCCGGTGTGGTGTTGTAGTTTTTCTAGTTTTTCTATGTTACTAGTTGTTGCAACAGCATGTGAAAAAAACAACAAAGTTTGCTAGGCCAAAAAGAACGTTAATCTTGCGCAAAAAAATTGACGCCGTTAAAATGGGTTTGCGTTAACGCCATTAATAACGCATTTAACTGACAGCACTAATATATATATATATATATATATACTAGGGCTGTCACTTTCGGGAAAAAATGCTGTTCGATTTTTGAGACACAAGTGTTCATTGAATCGATTGTAAAATCGATTTTCCATGTCTAAAGACGTTTCCATTTTTAACGCCAAATATGGGCAAATCCACGGACAACTAACAGGCATTAGGACGAACGTAAAGAGGGCGCTTGAGACGCGCACAAGTCAGCAAATATTCCTGATGATTTATTGGCGTGAAGTTTCGTGCACAATGACAAACAGGAGTGCAACATTCTCGAAAAACAATAAGCCATAATATAAATGAAAAACATTACTGCAGGCTTCAACATGGCTGTGTTTACGATTATAAATGTCAAACAAATTTCGCCTACACGTATGCGTTTGTAGACGCGTAGCCCGAATCTGTATCTGTATGATTGAGGACTGTCTGCATACCGGCAGAATTCACAGTTTTGTTGTAAAAAGAGACACATTATGCAGAAGTATAATTTGCTGTTATGCATGTTTGTCAGAGCCTGCAGTTGCTGTGTGAAGCGCGTTCGCTGCGGGCGTATCGTGACGAGCTGGATACGCTCTGAGAAAAGACCGTTAAAATCGATTCCCTATTTTCGTTTTCGAAACTTGCGTTGGTTGGTCCGATCGATTGTGCAATCGATTTTCGAACGTAAAGTGACAGCCCTAATATATACACAGTATCTCACAAAAGTGAGTACACCCCTCACATTTTTGTCAATATTTTATTATATCTTTTCATGGGACAACATTGAAGAAATGACACTTTGCTACAATGTAAAGTAGTGAGTGTACAGCTTGTATAACAGTGTAAATTTGCTGTCCCCTCAAAATAACTCAACAGACAGCCATTATTGTCTAAACCGCTGGCAACAAGTGAAAATGTCCAACTTGGGCCCAAAGTGTCAATATTTTGTGTGGCCACCATTATTTTACAGCACTGCCTTAACACTCTTGGCATGGAGTTCACCAGAGCTTCACAGGTTTCCACTGGAGTCCTCTTCCACTCCTCCATGACGACATCACGGAGCTGGTGGATGTTAGAGACCTTGCGCTCCTCCACCTTCCGTTTGAGGATGCCCCACAGATGCTCAATAGGGTTTAGGTCTGGAGACATGCTTGGCCAGTCCATCACCTTTACCCTCAGCTTCTTTAGCAAGGCAGTGGTCATCTTGGAGCAAATTTACACTGTTATACAAGCTGTACACTCACTACTTTACGTTGTAGCAAAGTGTCATTTCTTCAGTGTTGTCCTATGAAAAGATATAATAAAATATTTACAACTCACTTTTGTGAGATACTGTATATATCATTGTAGATGAAGCAATAATTCCCAGTTGCCTATTGTATTACGTAATGTCGTACATGATGTAATAGAGGATGAATTCTCCTTCATCCTCTGTGACATTGGCCTCACTGGATTGAGCATGAAAATAAAGTAACAACCTTCACTAGCAGATTAGGCCTTTTCATCATTTTTCTTGCATGGTGATCTTTTGTAATTGATGAAAGGGTTACTTTAGTCTCCCAGCATATTCCATCTCAATATATGGGCATGAGGCTGCATTAGCCTCAACTGCCGTTGTTGGGTAGGCTGACGCTTTCTATTTGCAGCCGAGAGATTGGAATGGCCTTCTGTCCCCGGAGTCTGGAGCAGAATTGAAACAGTGACCTTGAGTCAGTAAGCTAGCAGATTACTCAGTCATGGCTCACGTCCTCCACTCCGATAGACTGATGCAAAGAACCAGCGTGCAGAGGCTTTTCTAGACGTTGTTGGAAAAAAAAAACGGGAAAACACACAAACATGTTGCATTTGCAGTAAATAGTGACGGGAATGAGCACTGCAAATTGGCTGTGGTATCCAAGGTAACAGACATTTCAAATTCCCTCGCTCAGAGGAAGCAGATCAGCCTGTGTCGGACAGGCTTGGCTCGGTTGAAGTGGCGGAAAGGGATTACATCATACCAGAATTCCCAGAGAGGGACAGACTGCAGAAATTTTCACCTGTTTTCTAAAGCCGTCTCATCCACCGGCACATAGTCTTGCCGCCCATGTGTGTAGCGAGCAGAGGCGCAGAGAAAGTGTATTTGACAGTAAGTGAAAAAAGGGAGGGGGGAATGTAAAGGGATGACATCATCCTGTGTGGAAACCCTCTTCTCTGCAGTGACGTCACCTGCAGACACTCCGTCAGGCTGTTAGCGTGGGCGCTGGCGGCCTCGTTAGACAGCTGACGGCATTGCAGGTCTGCTCCTTTTCCCCACCTCCTTCTCCTTTTCTTTTCTTATCCTCAGCAATCCTGTCCTTATGTCCTCACGACTCCCTTTTCTTCTGTTCTTTTTTCAACTCCACACTTCTTTCTGGTCCACTCCTCCCACCATCCCATCCCAGCTCCACTTGTGCTAAAAATAGACCCGGGTACTTTGCTAAGCATTAAGATGGAGCAGTGGATTTCTTCAAAGTGTTCATTTCAGAGCGCCGCTCCCTCTCGCTCTCCAGAATGCTGCGGTTGGCTGGTGTCTTCACTAATGAAAGACAGTGATTTATGAGTCACACGCGACTGAATCTCTTTTACAGCATTTTTGAGACTCTTTGCTTTAGATGTGGTTTATACAATATAATGAAGGAAAAAGTAATCAGAAATCATCCTCTTGCTAATTTTTCGGGAACTGGTGAAAACACTGGTTGGTTTTTGAAGGCAGCAAATACAATATGTATCTTTCATTGCCTATGATATCACACAATTCTGTGTATATATGCAGTTGAGTCAAAGAATAAAACCATGTCTGATGGACTGTTTATGTTATGGTTTGAAGCTTATCTTAAACCAGTTTCCTTAGAAAGTGCCTTATACTACAGTACATGCTGCCTGTTTAGTCAACTATCTAGTGACCAGAATTTCATAGGCATTTGGGGTCTTTTTTGTTTTTCAGGTTCTCTCAATAAAAAAAATAAAAGAGTTTTGCATGGGGTACACTACTCATATTTCTTTTGAAAATATAAAAACAATATTGTATTTCAGTTATGTAGGCTGTAGCTAATTTTTTCCCATCTGTTCCCAAGGCACTTACTGTACTGTACTCTGATTAGCTGAGTAATAGTCTAGAGCTAGTTCAGATCTTTTTGTCTCATCTCAAACACTGATTTCAAGCAGTTCCTTATTAGTGTATTTCTTCATCAATAGTTGACTCATTCAGAGGATTTATGCTAAATGTTTCAGACTAATGGCTCAGAGTCATCCAGTACAAACTCATCTCATCTGTCAGACAGTTTAACAATGCACAAAACCCTCGATGTCTAATTTTATGACAGCACAACTTTTATGCTGTATTTAATGTTTCTACTATCATTGTGTCCTGTAGACCCTGCCCGTGTGGTAAACATGCCGCCCGTTATTTACGTGGCCATCGGACTGCCGGGGTACATCCGCTGCCCGGTGGATGCCAACCCGCCTGTCACTTCAGTGAAGTGGAAAAAAGATGGCCTGCCTCTGCGGATAGAGAAGGTGAGTCCAGCTGGACAATGATCTCAGTGTTTTCACAGATGCTGTCACATGGGCCTCAACGATCTCTCGCAGCTGTGAGAGATGGGTTTCATTCACAGGTTACATTGATCTCATAGTCTCGCACAGACAAAGAACACTGACTCTTCCTCAGTAAAGCCAAGTGGGGAATAACTGACCCTAATGAAGGAACAGGAAATCACTTTCATTCTCAAAGCCTGTTCCTCCTCAGTGCAAATGGCTTTAAAGGATAGTGTCCATGCAGCTGAAAATGTGTAGGCTTATCATGTTACATCCCAAGAGCACTGAGAGCAAATCCACTTCATACATTTCACTGAATGCAAAAGCTGTACTGCTTGTCAGGGGTGTAGCAACCATTAAAACAAGGGGGTTTTAGTCAATTTAAAACCTTGTTCCCCTACTTTTTGGTTGCGTTTCTGATACAGAAAAAGCTGTACCCAGCCTTGTGAAATGATGACTTTTATACTAAACAGTCTACTAGTTGGTTATGGTTAACACACACTTACTGTACCTGCCTTTCAGCAAGGACTAGGCAATTGTTACATCACCTAATTAATATTCATGATCTAAGCTGATGAGGTTCATAATATGTCCCCTCCACTTTTTAGTACATTCATACATACAGTAAGTGATATTATTCAGTGTGTCCATTACACTCAAATTGATTGCAGATGAATTCACAGAGTATTGATTTAGATTTTCATACTGTGATTATACCGAGTGCGATTACTGAATGTGCAATTTTTACATTGTACATGTAATTATGCATGCAATGGATGCTTTTATCTAAAGGAATTTACATTCTATTCAAAATACACTAAAGTTAAAAAGTTTCGGCTTATTACGTTTATTTATTTATTTATTTTTCGAGGAAGAATACTTTCAGCAAGGACACATTAAATTGATCAAAAGTGATGGTAAAGAGATTCATAATGTTAAGATTTCATTTTTAAATAACTTCTGATCTTTTGAACTTTATATGTATCAAAGGATCCTTGAAAAGATGTATCACGGTTTCCACAAAAATATTAAGCAGCAAAGCTTTTTTTTTTTTTTGCATTGGTGACATTTAGAATATTTTCTGCAAATCAGCATATTAGAATGATTTCTAAAGGATCATGTGACACTGAAGACTAGAGTAATGATGCTGAAAATTAAGCTTTGCTAAGAATAAATGACATTTTAAAATATATTAAAAATAAATGCAGGCTTAGTGAGCATAAGAGACTTCTTTCAAAAGCGATTAAAAATCTTACTGACCACAAAAATGTGAACGGCTGTGTACAAAATCAGTTTGTGCATTCCCTGGGAATCAAATTTGGGCATCAGCATCATGCTGTACTGTTTGAGCTTCAGGAAACGGTTTGCTCTGGTTGTGTATGCTAGGTGTGACGGGACTTTTCTCTTTTTGTTGCAGTACCCTGGCTGGAGCCAAATGGAAGATGGGAGCATTCGAGTGTCTGAGGTGACAGAGGACTCTCTCGGCACCTACACCTGCGTGCCTTACAATAGCCTCGGTACAATGGGACAGTCCCCTCCCGCCCCCCTGGTGCTAAAGGTAAAGAATAACACTTGTAGTATTTATTTAAGCTGCACTTTCCTTTTTTCCTTTTTTTTTTTACATTTTGTTAATTACATCATCAATTTGCATCAATATAACGTGGTGTTTGGCGATGTATAGGACCCACCCAAATTTCTGGTGGTTCCTGGAGGGGAGTACAGGCAGGAGGCTGGTCGAGAGCTGGTCATCCCCTGTGAGGCAGAAGGAGACCCATTCCCCAACATTACATGGAGAAAGGTAAGCCTTAACAATCCTTGAGGAGGATCCTGTATCATTGTCAGCCCAACTGAACCGCTTGCTAGAACTGTTTTCTTTTATTGGAGAAGGTAGGGAAGCCCAGCAGAAGCAAGCACAACGTCCTACCAAGAGGCAGCTTACAGTTCAAATCTCTCAGCAAGGAGGACCATGGGGAGTGGGAGTGTGTCGCCTCCAATGTCGCCACGAGCATCACTGCCAGCACGCACCTCCTAGTAATCGGTAGGAGGCGTAGGAGACAAATGGTGCAACTTCATGATGCACAAACTTTACTTGCAATAAAGTCATTCTTCCATACAGCAATGTTCTTTGATCATATTACATCATACAGACTCAACCCTGTTACTTTTTTAAAGGTGCATAATTTTGTTTATATTTTGCTGGATGACTGTGGTTTTTGATTCTGGGTTCCCATGGTCATGAAAAGGGAATTTTTAAAAAAGTAATTGAAATTGATGTAGTCCACATATATTTTTCTAGTTTTATTCTGATGTGATTTTATTTAATATTTATATATTATATATTTTATTTAATATTTTATTTTATTTCAATTTTATTTATTTTGAATTACCCCCCCCCCCCCAAAAAAAAGAAACAAATTCAATAGTTTTATTTTTAGTTTCAAAAATAACTGCTATTCATTAAAACTTTGTGCAAATTGTTCTTTCAAGGCTTTGGTCCAACAGGTTCATGACTTGTTTGCGAATTGTCTGAATCCAAATAATAATAAAAAACATATTACTATGTTATTATGTTATGTTATTATTATTACTGGATAAGGAAAAAATAATCCTTATCCAGTTTCTCAATCCTTATACAGTATCTCAAGCAAAAAGGAAATTCACTGGTTAAAAACTATGGGAACCTTGCTTGTACTTATGTCTGTTGGTTAATGTTTTACCCTGTTTTGCTAAGGCATATTGTTTAATGTATTTTGAAAAAAGTAGACAGGTTACTGAGTAAAAGGGAGTCGTATTCTGCTGGTCATATGACTGGAGTCTTCATCTCATGTGAAGCACATCACTTTAAACATACTTTGTTTTGGTGCAAAGATGACTTGTATTGCTATTAACAGAAGCTGCTGCAGTGTCTTACATGCAGTATACGCACATGCAGACTTATTTTATAGATTTAACTGAGGTGAGTAGCACAAATGCTAATGTTGCCATGGTTTATTTTTATTAGCAACCTGTGCAGCTGTAAAACAACACTGCCAGCTTACTGTATATTGCTGCTCACTGCCCTGTCATATCCACTGTGCCATTGGACACTGTTTGGATTTGTGTAGCTTCAGTGAAGCTGTCAGTTAAATAATCTTTGTTGAGTCCCTGATCAGAAGCTGCTAGGCTAAATTGTAGGTTTTCTCTTTTAGCTATTCAGTGAGTTCCTTACAAAAAGCTCTCTGTATAAAAGCCCTTCGGTAGGTCGGGTCTCTGAGGGATATTATATGCTGTGAGAGGACTCATACTGTAGAAATGTTTCAGTGTCTAAGTATTTTACTCAAAAGCATCCCTACGAGCTAACTGTTATCTGTTGAATAAGAGATAAAGGATAAATGATGCACACTGTGTCTGGTTGTTTGTGTTAGCGCAAGTGTTTGTGTTAAGACAAGTGATCTAATCGCTCTGACCGAAGGTTTTCTACAGACAACGCTTTAGGAAATGAAATGTGTGTGGCCTTACTTTAGCTTTTGTGTACAAGTGTGTGTTTATATCAAGTGTGACACAAGCTGTCCTCTTCCCACAGGCACAAGCCCACACGCCCCCGCCAAAGTCCACGTTTCGGTCTCGACGACCTCGGCCAACGTCTCGTGGGAATCTGGTTACGATGGCGGCTTTGAGCAGACATTCTCAGTCTGGTACGGCCATGTGTGAGTCATCCCAGCATGCTTTGCTTTCTGCTTCTTTTCCTAACTGTTGACCTGAGCTCTGCTGCTGCTGTGAGGCTGCTACATCTGGGGGCACGGTGTGGGACGGGGCAAAACCTTTCCCCCAAGGGGTGAGATGACCAGCAGGGCCTTACATACTTTTAATATTAATGGCAGTGCAGTTAAATGTTAAGGAGATACTTTTGGGTATAGAACATCATGGTTAGGAATTTTTGTAGTGCATATAATGAATAAAATACAGTTGACTCTAGTTTGTTCTTCAAAGTCCTGTTCATAACTTCCAAATATTTTTTTCCCAGAAAATCTTGAACAAAGATAATCATTTCAGTTTTGTCCCCTCTACGAGCAGTTCCCTAGCATGCTGGCCATGTTATTCTGGCTCATAACGATAGAATTGGAATGGAATGATCAGGCAGTAAAATCCCTCTACAGAGTTGTTATGAGTCGAGCTGCATGCAAAGTACCTTATTAAGATGACAAGACCATTTTGGTGTTGTGTGCAGTTCGACTGCTTTTTAATCACTTCAGCACACTAAAAATAATGGCTTGTTCATGTGATTTAGAAGGAACAGTCTACTGCTGATTATAGTTATGGAAGCCACATTTACAGTATGTTAATATATACAATATCAGAGTGACCCCTTCCTAAAATATAAAGCCAGCTATATATTTTCATGTTTACATTCATATATACAGACCCATTCATACTGTGAGAAAAATAAGATATAGTTCACTCAATAATGAAATATTCTCTACTTTATTTTCTCTCACTGTCATGTCTTTCCAAACATGTATGACTTTATTTTTTTTTGTGAAACACAAAAAAAAAGATATTTTGAGAAATGTCTCTCAAAATGAACGACATGAGGGTGAGTTAACATCAAAACACCAAATTAAGTTCTAAACAATGATGTTGAAGTACAGTAGAAATTTTCAGATGCTAATTAATCAATTATAGGTCCAGCTTATTGAACTGCACATGTTTGGCAGGTGCTGTGAACCTCCAGTTTGTACATATAGTATTTATTAAGCCCTGATAGATTCTGAACTATGATAGATTCTGAGATATGTGATGTATGAAAAGTATGTATTAATATAAAGACTTTGTCTTGTGCCTTCTCGCAGTTCAGTGCTAAACAGTTTTGATATTGTAACTGTATGCAGAGAGCCAACAATTGTAAGTATTTACTGTAACAATTTTATAAGTTTCCATTACTTGCTCTGGTAAGGTGACAATCAGGTTTAAAAGAGGTTATAGGTTGTGGAGGCTTTTGTTATTGACATTACAGCAAACTCTCGCTTCTGGCTCAGCACGTTCGTCTCCTTCGCCTCTCTTCATCTCTCTGCCACCCATGCCAGCGCTTCTGCATCCCTGTGATTCTGCTCCTTCTTTGGCGCTGTCCTCTGCGATATTCACCCGGAATATCAGCATTCTATAGCTCTCTGTGCTCCTGCCCCTATAGAATGACACATGCTTTTTGTTTGCTTCGATGGGTACGAGCAAGAACATCTCAATCATTTGTCTCTAAAGCTCCTTTAAATAGTGTCTTTGCTACTTACTCTTTTTAGAACATATTTTTGCAATGTCACACCTGGTAACAGATGTCAGCCATGTTTAATGGGAATGTAGCATGAACAGGTTTAGACTGTTACAAGCCCTGGAGACAGATTTCAGTCCTTTTCGAGCTATAAATGGTCATGAAATGTAGTCTGAGAGTTTAGAGACACATATGGAGAAAAAGAGGGGAAAGTCTAGAAATTATATGAGATGCAAGGGGAAGTTTATATACAGGCATACTGCATATACAGTGGGGAGAACAAGTATTTGATACACTGCCGATTTTGCAGGTTTTCCCACTTACAAAGCATGTAGAAGTCTGTAATTTTTATCATAGGTACACTTCAACTGTGAGAGACGGAATCTAAAACAAAAATCCAGAAAATCACATTGTATGATTTTTAAATAATTAATTTGCATTTTATTGCATGACATAAGTATTTGATCACCTACCAACCAGTAAGAATTCCGGCTCTCACAGACCTGTTAGTTTTTCTTTAAGAAGCCCTCCTGTTCTCCACTCATTACCTGTATTAACTGCAGCTGTTTGAACTCGTTACCTGTATAAAAGACACCTGTCCACACACTCAATCAAACAGACTCCAACCTCTCCACAATGGCCAAGACCAGAGAGCTGTGTTAGGACATCAGGGATAAAATTGTAGACCTGCACAAGGCTGGGATGGGCTACAGGACAATAGGCAAGCAGCTTGGTGAGAAGGCAACAACTGTTGGTGCAATTATTAGAAAATGGAAGACGTGCAAGATGATAGTCAATCTTTTTTGGTCTGGGGCACCATGCAATTTCTCACCTCGTGGGGCATCAATGATCATGAGGAAGGTGAGGGATCAGTCCAGAACTACATGGCAGGACCTGGTCAATGACCTGAAGAGAGCTGGGCCAACAGTCTCAAAGAAAACCATTAGTAACACACTACGCCGTCATGGATTAAAATCCTGCAGCGTACGCAAGCCAGCGGATGTCCAGGCCCATCTGAAGTATGCCATTGACCATCTGGATGATCCAGAGGAAGAATGGGAGAAGGTCATGTGGTCTGATGAGACAAAAATAGAGCTTTTTGGTCTAAACTCCACTCGCTGTGTTTGGAGGAAGAAGGATGAGTACAACCCCAAGAACACCATCCCAACCGTGAAGAATGGAGGTGGAAACATCATTCTTTGGGGATGCTTTTCTGCAAAGGGGACAGGACGACTATTGATGGGAGGATGGATGGGGCCATGTATCGCAAGATCTTGGCCAACAACCTCCTTCCCTCAGTAAGAGCATTGAAGATGGGTCGTGGCTGGGTCTTCCAGCATGACAACGACCCGAAACACACAGCCAGGGCAACTAAGGAGTGGCTCCGTAAGAAGCATCTCAAGGACCTGGAGTGGCCTAGCCAGTCTCCAGACCTGAACCCAATAGAAAATCTTTGGAGGGAGCTGAAAGTCCGTATTGCCCAGCGACAGCCCCGAAACCTGAAGGATCTGGAGAAGGTCTGTATGGAGGAGTGGGCCAAAATCCCTGCTGCAGTGTGTGCAAACCTGGTCAAGAACTACAGGAAACATATTATCTCTGTAATTGCAAACAAAGGTTTCTGTACCAAATATTAAGTTCTACTTTTCTGATGTATCAAATACTTATGTCATGCAATAAAATGCAAATTAATTACTTAAAAATCATACAATGTGATTTTCTGGATATTTGTTTTAGATTCAGTCACTCACAGTTGAAGAGTACCTATGATAAAAATTACAGACTTCTACATGCTTTGTAAGTGGGAAAACCTGCAAAATCGCCCGTGTATCAAATACTTGTTCTCCCCACTGTACATGTATAGACTACCATTCAAAAGTCTGGGGGTCGGTATGATTTTTGAATGTTTTTGAAAGAAGTGTCTTATGCTCACCAAGGCTGCATTGATCAAAATACAGTAAAAACAGCAATATTGTGAAATAGGATTACAATTTTAATATATCATAAAATATAATTTATTCCTGCAATGGCTGTTACAGAACAGGTAAGACTTCAAACAAAGAGTTTATTGGACAGATACAGATGAAGGATGACTTAGCTTGCTGTGAACGAATGTCTCTATTTGCAGATGATGGTTCCAGACGCAGACGAAGGGCAGGTGATGGTTGGCAGATGACAGAAGACAGGTAGGGTTTCCACAGAACAGGTAAGGTACATGTAATCGGTCTTAAGGTGTTCATATAGACGAGACCAGACAAGGGAGGCAGGAGAAGTGTCTCTTTATAGGGAGTGCTGATGATGAGGTGCAGGTGCTGATGTAATTAGGTGATGGCTGATGGTATACAGGTGGGAAACATGAGGGATGCTGGGAAGTGTAGTGCGGTAGAGGTGACAGCTGGTGTGGTGACATCGTGGCCTTTCTCCAGGAGCGGATATAGGCTCAGGAACAGATTCGAGAACAGGCTCAGGAACAGACTCAGGGACAGATCTTGGAACAGGAACAGGTTGATGAACAGGTCTTGGGACAGGCTCTGACGTGGCGGCGGCCATCCTGGCTGAGGGTTCAGGTGGTGAGGTGGCGGCCATCTTTGCCAAGGGCTCGGGAGGCGAGGCGGCGGCCATTCCTTTGGCATTACGTGACGAAGTTCATGCTGGGCAGGCATGACGTGAAGACATTCAGGCTTGATAGACATGAGATGAAGAATCTCAGGCTTGACCGACATGACGTGACGAAACTCAGGCTGGGCAGATCTGACGTGAAGACATTCAGGCTTGATTGGCGTGACGTGAAGCTGAGGCTGTGCAGGCCTGACGTGACGAAACTCAGGTTGGGCAGGCATGGTGAAGATATGCAGGCGGTCTGGCGAGAAAGATGGCTGGTGATGGTGCTTGAGTGGCAATGTCATCATCAGCCTCACCCACGGTGAAGGCTGAACCGCTCAACAACAGCACATGATCCAGGTATTATGCGAATTAACCTGGTTTTGCGGCTAAAGCTGGCTGGTGCAGAGGATCGTCGAGTCCAAGCCCGAACGCGTTATTTAGGACGCCATCTGTCCAGTTGACCTGGTGTGAAATTTCTAGGAACTCTTTCACATATTCTTCAATTAGGTGGCCATCCTGGAAACAGGTTATCAGATGATCAGTTGGGTTTTGATTGATGCGGGAAACGCCCATACTTTGTTTATGGTCTGGTCTTCTGTCACAGAACAGAAGGATGCAGACAGGTATGACTTCAAACACAGAGTTTATTGGACATATACACAGAACTGAACAGGAATGCAGACTGGTGGTATGATGGACGAAGAACAGATGAAGGAAGACTTAGCTTGCTGTGAACGAATGTCTCTATTTTCAGATGACGGTTCCTGACGCAGACAAAGAGCGGGTGACGGATGGCAGAAGACAGGTAAGGTTTCCACAGAACAGGTAAGGTACATGTAATCAGTCTTACGCCTGGTTCACACCGGACGCCGAAGCGACGGAAGCGGCGCGGAACGGAAAATCACGCACGGTCCGGCGCCTGCCTGTTCACACCAGACGCGTATTCTCCGCGGCGGTCGACAAGCGCTTCTGCTCAGTTGTTGTTTATTCAGAGCTATTTTTTACATCATGGGTAAGTAAATAACCTAATAAAATTAATACACCATGTTTCTGTAACCAAGAAGTTTGTACACTTCTTTTATTAATCCGTTGTCGAGACACACACACAGCCAGAGAGAGAATATGGTAGACAGTAGTAGTGTAGATATAGGCCTACCGTTGAAATATACATCCTCTCTTCAAATTTATTAAATCTATTTTGTTGTGTTTTTTCTTTGTTTGTTTTCATCTTTCTAGTCTGTTTAGATACACAAATATGATCGCATTTGTCACTCGCGGTATTTTAATTTGTGAAAATTGCTTATATTTTGACAATTGACCAGATTGTCTCGTGTTTCTTGGTGTGACTTCCTGCCGGAATTGACGCGGATCACTCGCGGCTCGCGCAAAAAATAGACCAGACGCCGAAACTGGTGCGAACGACACCATAGGTTAACATGGGCGCCGAAAGGAAGCGGCCTCCGTTCCGCGCCGCTTACGCGTCGCTTCGGCGTCCGGTGTGAACCAGGCTTTAAGGTGTTCATATAGACGAGACCAGACAAGAGAGTGTAGGGCAGGGATAGGCAACTTCGGTCCTGGAGGGCCACTGTCCTGCAGAGTTTAGCTTCAGCCCTGATAAAAACTCACCTGCCTGTATCTATCTTGTAATCCTGAAACATTGATTGCCTTGTTCAGGTGTGTTTAATTAGGGTTGGAGTTAAACTCTGCAGGACAGTGGCCCTCCAGGACCGGAGTTGCCTATCCCTGGTGTAGGGGGAGTGCTGATGATGAGGTGCAGGTGCTGATGTAATTAGGTGATGGCGTGCAGGTGGGAAGCATGAGGGATGCTGGGAAGTGTAGTGCGGTAGAGGTGACAGAGCTGGTGTGGTGACTGGATACGTGACAATGGCAAAGCTAAAATTTCAGCAGCCATTTCTCCCGTCTTCAGTGTAAAATGATTCTTCAGAAATCAATCTAAAAATTGTATTATATATTTTTTTTTAATTCTTTATTGAATAGAAGATTTAAAATAACAGCTTTTATGTGAAATAGAAATGTTTTGAAAAAAAAATAATACATATTCTTTACTCCCGCTTTTAATGAATCCTTGCTGAATAAAACTATTAATAAAAAAAATTTGTACCAACCCCAAACTTTTGATTGGTATTGTTTATACATATATACATTTGTGGTGCCAAATTTCAGATTTTCTGCTCAAATCTGACATATTATTAAAGTCTTGAGGCTTTTTTTATTTTTTAGTATTGTACATATGAGTGCTTGTGGTCATTTATTTGGAAACGGATTAAAAAATGTAGAGGTAGCAGTATACATTGTCTGACTTTGGCTGAATAATTACACCTTATATTTTATATATATAAGTCTTCTTCATGCAGAGGATGAATAAAACAATGTGGCTTGAAAAACACTGACATGAACTTTCATCTGACTGTTCGCTTATCAAGAAATGTATTTCCATGTACATTGCCAAGATCAAAATTAAATTCAGTTTCAATGTTATTTTTGCTGACAGATCGATGTCATATATGAGGAAACTGGGTCTGTATGCGCTCAGCATTTCTTCATAGTCTGTACCGAGTACCAACTTGAGTCCTTCCACTAATGCAGCAATCTACACAGGCATAAGTTCAAGAAGAATAGAAGGCCCTCCGGAGGATAAAAAAAACATGTTAATCCTCAGCCAAGGGCCAGGCCTCCCTCACCTTTCTGCATCAAACTTCTTTTTGACCATCATTATCCACTGGCCTGATGTGTCCACCACAGGTACCCAAACGATTGGAGGCCTGTGCCAAGAGCTGACTAAAGGTGTCATTTGAAACATTGGACAGTGTGACTCATGCTTTAAAGGTTGTGTGTGAATGGCCTTTAAAGGTGACCCACGTGAGATTAAACAACAGCTTCCGTCAACCTTGTTGACGCAGATAGTTGGCGTGTTCCTGCTACTTCCTGTGTATTGCAGGAGAGGTGCTGAGCAACCGCTGAGATGCTGTGAATAACACACATTTCAAGAGCCTGTGAACTCTCATGTTATAAGGGCATGGAGGAAGTGATCAATTATACCTCAGTGGAATATTATGACTCACACCAATAGGAACAATAAGACATTCGTCAGGCGTCATTCCATGCATGCCAAGATCAGTAGTTTATCAGATCACTGGTTGTAGATGCAGTCACACTTGCAACGGATGTGTGCAATAGGGCATGATGTCACTGGCTTCTGTAGCTAAAAAAAAACAATACATTGTAAATATAAAAAATCTAAATGTTAAAATATACAGTAATAGTTTAGGGTCCAATTCTCACTATTAACTAGTTGCTTATTAACATGCATATTACTAAGACAATGGCTGTTTATTAGTACTTATAAAGCACATATTAATGCCTTATTCTGCATGACGATATTCTTCATCCCTTAATCCTACCCAATACCCAAACTTAACAACTACCTTACTAACTATTAATAAGCTGTAATAAGGAGTTTATTGCAAACGTTGTGGTTAATAGTTAGTTAATAGTGAGAATTGGACCCTATTCTAAAGTATGACCAAATATAATTTCTATTCCACTTATCCACAACATTGCAGTCATTCTTACTGTTTCCTTGTAAGAGATGTATTGTCCATACAATTGACTCATTTCAAGCCATAGGTCATTCCCAAGATAGCCAGAGAAAAGGGTTGTAGGGCGGCCAAGGCACACTGAAGATGTATGACGATTTTTTTGAAAAGATCAGCGGTTGAAAACGCAGTTGCATTCTTCAGGATTTCCTCTGGGAAATTGTTGTATTATTGGATATCACTGAGCACTCACACTGAGCCAAACAAGCTGTCTTTTTCCGTCAAGCTGCAGGCAGTGCTCTCATCAGTGTTGTGAGCGACGTGATAATCATTATCCAAGCGTATGTGCATGCTTGACAACTTTTTCCATCTGTGCATGTGACTCCTCCTGCAGGGTGAAGAGGGAGCAGTTAGGACCGCATGACTGGCTGTCCATGCCTGTGCCCAGCGGGCAGCACTGGCTCCTGGTGCAAGGCCTGGAGCCCGAGACGGCCTACCAATTCAGTGTCCTGGCCCAGAACAAGCTGGGGACGGGCCCGTTCAGCGAGGTCGTCACTGTGAACACACTAGGTTGGTCACCCGTGCAATCCAACATTCAATGACAAGTTCATCTCTGCCTGACAGAAGTCCATTTTATAGTAGGGATAGAAATGCTAAAAATTTAGCTATTTAAATTGAAATTCTGACTCTTTAACAATTATGATTCCTTACTGATTTATTTTAGTACTTCTAAAGAAGCAACAAATTCTTGATCCTAACTATTACACCATGTTATATACACTATGGACAAAAGTATTGGGACACACCTCTTAATTATTGAATTCAGGTGTTTCAGTCAGACCCATTGCCACAGCTGTATGAAATCAACCAACTAGCCATGCAGTCTGCATTTACAAACGTGTGAAAAAATGGGTCGTTTTGAAGATATAAGTGATTTCAACCGTGGTGCTGTGTATAGGATGCCAGTTTGTGAAATTTCATCCCTGCTAGATATTCTGCGTGCAACTGTAAGTTGTATTATTGGAAAGCGTTTAGTAACAGCAGCAACTCAGCCACAAGGAAGAAGACCATGTAATGTCCCAGTGAAGTCACTGAGTGCTGAGGCGTATGATGCGTAAAAGTCGTCAAGAGTTCCAAACTTCCACTGTCATTAATATCAGCACAAAAACTGTGCTGCAGCTTCGTGGAATGGGTTTTCATGGCTGAGCAGCTGCATACAAGCCTCATCATCAAGTACAATTACAAGCATCGGATGGAGGGATGTAAAGCACGCTGCCACTGAACTCTAAAGCAGTGGATGCATGTTCTGTGAAGTGATGAATCACGCTTCTCTGTTTGGCAGTCTGATGGGTGAATCTGGGTTTGGCAGATGCCAGTAAACTTTACCTGCCTGACTGCAACGTGGCAACTGTAAAGTTTGGTGGAGCTGTTTTTTAGGGGTTTGGGCTAGGCCCCTTACTTCCAGTGAAGGGAAATCTTAATGCTTCGGCATACCAAGACATTTTGTGGACAATACTATGCTTCCAACTTTGTGGAAACAGTTTGGGGAAGGGCCTTTTCTATTCCAGCATGACTGTGACTGTGAGACAAAGCAAGGTCCATTTAGACATTTTGGCTATATCATCCATGCTCTATTGGTTGAATGGGAAAACAAATCCAAATCTCCAAATTATTGTGGAAAGCCTTCCCAGAAGAGTGGAAGCTGTTAAACCTGCAAAGGTCGGACCAACTCCATATTAATGTATTTAGAATACAATGTCATTTAAGTCCCTGTTGGTGTAATGGTGAGGTGTCCCAATGCTTTAGAAAGTATAATGCATTAAAACACATCATGACAAACAACCACTTTCAGATGTAACAATTAATCTGCAAATATTATGCTTTTTAACTTTGGTTACAATTATTTATGAAAACATATAAGTAAGGGATAATGTAGAGCGAGGCGGTTGTTATAGTGAATACAACCCCAACAGGCTGGTCTTGAATCAGCCTGAAGAGGTTGTATTCGCTATAACAACCGCCTCGCTCTACATTATCCCTCTTATTACATGGCTTGTTTTTCATGGCAACGGTGTGTTATAATTAGCAGCGGTCTGTTATCAAGAAATAACAGACCGCATTCTACATTAGAATTCAACCAAGCCATGTAATAATGCATTATAATATACATTATGGATACATTTATAACGCATCATACATAAAGGCTTTAAGCAAAGTATTACCAAAAACACTACTAGAAAAAATACTAATACTAGGAACAAATACTAAAAATACTAGCACATTTATCGCTTATAAAATGCTATCGTTCAGACAGTTAGGGTCAGCAGTTTCAGCAAGGATGTATTAAATTGACCAAAAGAGACAGAAAATACATGTATAATGTTACAAAATATTTATTTTCAAAATAAATGCTTTTTTTTCTATTCTTCATAGAATCCTGAAAAAAAGTATCATGGTTTCCACAAAAATATTAAGCAGCACAACAGTTTTCAACATTAATAATAATAATTAAAGCTGCAAGCAGCATTTATCGGGGTTCAAACATTTAAGGTCTTTAAGCACATAAGCATTCAAATACAGTAAGTTTTATTGATAATTATTGATCTAAGGAGTCCAGAGAATTGTACTGCACTGGTTTGGTTCCGATCGGGAGAAAAACCTAGGACTAGTTCGCAAAAGTAGGTTTTTAATATAATAGCGAATATTTGATGAACGATTTGATTGACAGCAGTGGTTCTTGAGGCAGAGTTGTTCTGTATGAGGAGATCTATCAAATTATATGCATCACGTGATTACTGATCCATAAAACTCGTTAGCGCCAACTAGTGGTCGATTTCTGTCAAAATTCTTACAGACCTCTAGGGCCATGAGTCGAACATGCCCACTGAGTTTCTTTTCGATCGGCCTCCGTTAACTTTGTCTAATTTGTGCTCAAATTTCTTTGGCCGATGGCGGCCATGTTTTTTGAGATATGCCAATGTCCTCATAGATATACATGGCAGCTTGGACCAAGACACTGCATACCAATTTTCAAGTCAATCGGACTAACGGTCATGTGGTTATAGCCCTTTTCATGTTTTTTTCAAGTTATAGCGCCACCTAGTGTTCAATCGGCGCGATATTTTGACTGTGACCTCAAATTGAGGTCTTACACATGGGTACCAAGTTTGGTGAAGATATCTCATTGACTTCTGGAGTTATTGCCATTTTAGTAAAATAGGCTCCTCCCACAATATTCTTTTTGCACCCCCTAGCGAACAGAAATCGAAATTTCTGTACTGGTTTGGTTCCGATCGGACAAAAAAACAGGGACTAGTTCGCAAAAGTAGGTTTTTGACAAAATTCAAAATGGCGGATGATTTGCATACCGGAAATGAAATTGGAGATATATGTTTTGACCTTCAGGCATCCATCTTTCTAATGATATAAGACACTTGACTCTAAGACATAGGGTGTAGGAGTTATGAGCAGTTTCACGCTTTTGGTCGCTATAGCACTTTTTTTCGATAATTATTGATGTAGAGAGTCCAGAGAATTGTCCTAGACTGGTCTAGTTCCGATCAGGCCAAAAACCAGGGACTAGTTCGCAAAAGTAGGTTTCGGACAAAATTCGACATAGCGGAAAATCGAAAAACCTAAATCGAAATTGGAGATAGCCACTGAGCCAGTCCGCCTTGAGCCAGGGATCACAGTGGTGTAAAGACACTTGGGTCTGGGTCAAACGGTCTAAGAGTTATGAGCGATTTTGTACTTTTGCTTGCTGTAGCGCCACCTATAGGCCAATCGAGGTCATACTCTGATAGGTTGTCCCCAAATTGAGGCCTACCATCTGGCCAGGTTTCAAGTCTCTAGGCCTTACGGTTTGCCCTGCACGATGCGTTTTACGAATCCTTACAATTACAACAGGGTTTCAGCACTTCGTGCTTGAACCCCTAATAAGTATTTCTTGAGCATCATATCTGCATATTATGATGATTCAGTGTTTTGCTTTCTTCCCTCTAGTATTTCCTATAAGTACCCCAGAACCACTGGTGCTGCTTACCCCACCACGGTGCCTCACAGCCAACCGGACACAGCAGGGAGTCCTACTCACATGGATCCCTCCAGCCAATCACACGTCGCCAATTGATCACTACATCATGGACTTCCGCCTCGGGGAGAGGTGGGATGTCCTTGATGATGCAATCCCTGCTGGAGAGACAGAGCTCTTGGCTAGAGACCTGGTTCAGGTATACCTGTGATCACAATTTCAAAAGTTTGACACACAGCTTGTTTTGGGATTTCTGCAGTATTTGAGAATAAATTTGTTTATCATTTAGTCACAGTTATGTTGTTCCGAAACAGAACTCTTATGACCATTTGAAAGCCATGCAAATTATATTTTTTATTACATTTTCTAAAATGTAAATTTGAAGGAAAATAGCTAAATGACAGAAATCTTCCTCAAGGTTTTACTCACAGTAATGAAAAGTTCAGACGTTGTTTTGCATATTTGTCACATTTGAATGCAAATTTATTCCAATTATTTCACATTCCTTACAATGTTTTAATCTACTACAACTGAACCTTCAGTGGACTGATTTTTCTAGTGATTTCAGATAATACACCTATTTAAAGGAAACATGCTGTAAATGTCTCTGCATTGTTTTACAGGAGGCCTGGTATGAGTTCAGAGTGATAGCGGTTATGGAGGGCCTTGTCAGTGAGCCCAGTAATGTAGTGGGAGTCTCTAGCACAGGTCAGTGCCCATACTGAGGATTTTAGAACCTGTACTGTGATATTTTACTGCACATGATATCATGTTGTTATGTACTCTTGACATTTTTGTGTAGGCTCACACAAACATTAAAGGAGAACTCCGGTGTCACGATCCACACAGGGAAACAGAGAGATCCAATATGCAGTAGTATATTTTATTGGGCAAATCCAAAATCGTATCCAGTCCAGGCAGAGGTCAATATCCAATAGAGCAATCCAACAAAAACAGGTACAAGACAACAGCAAGAACAGAACTTGGAAGTGGTGTGATACAAACAAGGACTCCGTGACACATACTAAAACAGACAGGGTATATATACACAGGGAAATAACAATGCTAATGGGGAACAGGCTGAGTGCAATGATCAGTGATAAGGGGCAGCTGAGTGCATTGAAAAGACAAGGATCATGGGGGATGTAGTTCAAGAGTGTGATGGACACCGTGGGGAAGGAGGACATCTAGTGGTGACCCAAGGAACATAAACCAGACACTGTGACATAACCCCCCCTCTACGGAGCGGCTACCAGACGCTCCAAGACCCAGAAACACAAACAAAACCAGAGTCAAGGAGGGAGGTGGAACGGTGGAGGATCAGGAGGTGGGATGGGGGGCCAGGTCCATGGAGGGGAATAGGAACAGGGGGTGATGGCTTAGCCGGCGGCCAGGGCGAAGCAGACAGTTCATCGGCCGGCCAGGGTGAAGCAGACGACAGTCCATCGGGTGGCCTGGGCGGAGCAGGCTGTGCAGACGGCCAGGGCAGAAACATCAGTCCATCAGGCGGCCAGGGCAGAGCAGACAGTCCCTCGGGCGGCCAGGACAGAGGAGACTTTCCCTCAGGCGGCCAGGGCGGAGACTTTCCCTCAGGTGGCCAGTGAGGAGACTTTCCCTCGGGCGGCCAGGGAGGAGACTTTCCCTCGGGCGGCCAGGGAGGAGACTTTCCCTCAGGCGGCCAGGGCGGAGACTTTCCCTCGGGCGGCCAGGGCGGAGACTTTCCCTCGGGCGGCCAGGGCGGAGACTTTCCCTCGGGCGGCCAGGGCGGAGACTTTCCCTCGGGCGGCCAGGGCGGAGACTTTCCCTCGGGCGGCCAGGGCGGAGACTTTCCCTCGGGCGGCCAGGGCGGAGACTTTCCCTCGGGCGGCCAGGGCGGAGACCTTCCCTCGGGCGGCCAGGGCGGAGACCTTCCCTCGGGCGGCCAGGGCGGAGACCTTCCCTCGGGCGGCCAGGGCGGAGACCTTCCCTCGGGCGGCCAGGGCGGAGACCTTCCCTCGGGCGGCCAGGGCGGAGACTCTCCCTCGGGCGGCCAGGGCAGAGACGACCCCTCAGGCGGCCACGTCGGAGCAGAAGACAGTCCATCGGGCGGCCACGGCGGAGCAGAAGACGACCCCTCGGGCGGCCATGGCTCAGGAACTGGAACAGACACCACCGGCTCAGGAACTGGAACTGGCACCAACGGCTCAGGCACTGGAACTGGCACCAACGGCTCAGGCACTGGAACTGGAACTGGCACCACCAACTCAGAAACAGGAACTGGCACCACCAACTCAGGAACAGGCACCACCGACTCAGGCACTGGAACTGGCACCACCGGCTCAGGCACTGGAACTGGCACCACCGGCTCAGGCACTGGAACTGGCACCACCGGCTCAGGCACTGGAACTGGCACCACCGGCTCCGGCTCAGGAACAGACACCACCGGCTCCGGCTCAGGAACAGACACCGGCTCCGGCTCAGGAACAGACACCGGCTCCGGCTCAGGAACAGACACCGGCTCCGGCTCAGGAACAGACACCGGCTCCGGCTCAGGAACAGACACCGGCTCCGGCTCAGGAACAGACACCGGCTCCGGCTCAGGAACAGACACCGGCTCCGGCTCAGGAACAGACACCGGCTCCGGCTCAGGAACAGACACCGGCTCCGGCTCAGGAACAGACACCGGCTCCGGCTCAGGAACAGACACCGGCTCCGGCTCAGGAACAGACACTGGCTCCGGCTCAGGAACAGACACTGGCTCCGGCTCAGGAACAGACACTGGCTCCGGCTCAGGAACAGACACTGGCTCCGGCTCAGGAACAGACACTGGCTCCGGCTCAGGAACAGACACTACCGGCTCAAGTTCAGACACAGGCTCGACGTCGGCAATCTTGTCTGAAGACACAGGCTCGGCAGACGTGACGTGAACAGTCTCTGTGGCGGCCATCTTGTCCGAAGACACAGGCTCGGCAGGCGTGACGTGAACAGGCTCGGCGGCGGCCATCTTGTCCGAAGACACAGGCTCGGCAGGCGTGACGTGAACAGGCTCGGCGGTGGCCATCTTGTCCGAAGACACAGGCTCGGCAGACGTGCCATGGACAGTCTTGGCACTCTCCAGGATCTGATGTAGTCTTTCGAAGTAATCCAACAGAGTTTCAGCTGCTCTGTCTATCTCAGACTGCACGGGGACCTCCGAGACTGGGACCACCAGAACTGGGACCACCGGAACTGGGACCACCGGAACTGGGACCACCGGAACAATCATGGAGGAGGTCTTCCTTCTCCTCCTCTGTTTCTGATGGCAATGTGCCGGTTCTGAGCTGGGCGGAATCAGTGGCGGATGGGGCTCTGGGCTGGACCTCATCAACCCAGAGTCGAAGGGGGGCCATGGTGGAGAGTGGTGTTGAACACCCTCTCGCCCATCCACTCCTCTGCGACCTCCCCGGGTCCCACGAAAAATCACCAGTCGGGTTCCCTCAAATAATCTTCTCCTCTCCTGTTCAGTGGCTGGGGAAGAGAGGTTTGAATACATACCGCTGGATCAAGATGTGACGGAGTCCTTCTGTCACGATCCACACAGGGAAACAGAGAGATCCAATATGCAGTAGTATATTTTATTGGGCAAATCCAAAATCGTATCCAGTCCAGGCAGAGGTCAATATCCAATAGAGCAATCCAACAAAAACAGGTACAAGACAACAGCAAGAACAGAACTTGGAAGTGGTGTGATACAAACAAGGACTCCGTGACACATACTAAAACAGACAGGGTATATATACACAGGGAAATAACAATGCTAATGGGGAACAGGCTGAGTGCAATGATCAGTGATAAGGGGCAGCTGAGTGCAATGAAAAGACAAGGATCATGGGGGATGTAGTTCAAGAGTGTGATGGACACCGTGGGGAAGGAGGACATCTAGTGGTGACCCAAGGAACATAAACCAGACACTGTGACATCCGGTCAATTTTAACATTGAGCTCATTTTTTTGTACATTTGGAGTGCTGTCAATACAGAGAACAACGACAAAAATCGGTGTTGCCTACACCGAGTTATTCTATTTTTAAAATTTGCAATGGGGCAAGTACTAAACCTGCTTTTAGCCTCTTAACATCCTTGATGTGTCATTACAAGTGCACAGAAAATGTGAGTGATTCCTTCTGAGTGAACACGAGTGAATCTGACTGCAGTAGATGTGAAAGATATGTATAAAAATGATGTTATTTAAGCCAGCGCAAATACCTGTGTTTACATCCTGTTTTCGGTTGAAGTCCAAAGTAGTCGATTGCCGAGTTCACGCGCGTGATCATAGGTAACTAAACCTATGCGCGTGAACTCGGCAATCGACTACTTTGGACTTCAACTGAAAACAGGATGTAAACACAGGTATTTGCGCTGGCTTAAATAACATAATTTTTATACATATCTTTCACATCTACTGCAGTCAGATTCACTCGTGTTCACTCAGAAGGAATCACTCACATTTTCTGTGCACTTGTAATGACACATCAAGGATGTTAAGAGGCTAAAAGCAGGTTTAGTACTTGCCCCATTGAAGTCAACAGGGTGCAAATTTTAAAAAATAGAATAACTCGGTGTAGGCAACACCGATTTTTGTCGTTGTTCTCTGTATTGACAGCACTCCAAATGTACAAAAAAATGAGCTCAATGTTAAAATTGACCGGAGTTCTCCTTTAATGGAATGAGTTGACTCTGAGTTAGTGGTGGTCTGATGAGACTCTGCTGCCATCTGATGGATGTAAAGTGAATAATTTTGCCTTTGCTGAAGTCTTATTTGAGAATTAAAGCAAGTTCACATTCAGAAATATTGGATGCATAGTGTTCTTTTTGTTTGAATATAGTCAGACAACTGTACAACTGTATCTCAAACTATAAGATGTTTAATGTTTCAGTTAATGTTCACTGAAAATACAAATACAAAAATAAATATTTAACAAAGACTATGGGCATGCCAGTTTGTTTAGTATTTAGTAGGTAAAATATTTATTATCCATTTAAACAGGGATTTTTTAACTTTTGAAAATATTCACTTTTGAGATCTGTCACCCTATATACTACCGTTCAAAAGTTTAGGTTCATTTAAGTTATGCTGGCCAAGGCTGCATTTATTTGTTTAAAAATACAGTAAAACTGTAATATTGTAAAATGTTATTACAGTTTAAAATAACTGTTTTCTGTTTTTGTATATTTCAAAATGTAATTTATTCCTGTGATGACAAAGCTGAATTTTCAGCATCATTACTCCACTCTTCAGTGTCACATGACCCTTCAGAAATCATTCTAATATGCTGATTTGGTGCTTAAGAAACAGTTCTTAATATTATCATCAGTTTTGAAAACAGTCGTGCTGCGTTTTCAGGATTATTTTATGAATAGAAAGTTCAAAGAACATCATTTACTGTTTGATTAGTTTAATGCATCCTTGCTGAATAAAAGTATGAATTACTTTTGAACAATAGTGTAAACCTGTTTTTTTTAGATGATTGGGGTATTTTATTATATTTCGTTCTGTTGACAAACCTTGTCTGTTACCATATTCTAGTGATTGACAACCACCCCTAATGATTGATTTCACTAAATAGATAGTTTAAGCACTACAGTCGGAATTCAAACACTACTTGAAGTCAAAATAAATGTGAGGCTGCTCAGTCTTTGATCTCATTTCTTAAAGCATCCCACTGTGATTTCAAATGTATTTTGAATGTCTTTATGAATCAAGATAGCTAGCTATTTTGTTCTGTTTCAGTCTTTCTAACCTTACCTCCTATTAACTTAATAATAGAAAATGAGCTGTATGGTTTATTGTTAAAACAGCCCGTCTTAGGCAACTAAGAATGAAAGAGCTTGTGTGTGTGTGTGCTGAAGGTGAGCTTGTTTGTATCTTTCAGACTATTTCCCGCCGCCTGAGGTGCCAGACGAGGGACTGGCGCGGCCGGTGGTGGCAGGCATTGTGGCCACCATCTGTTTCCTGGCAGCAGCCGTCCTCTTCAGCACGCTAGCAGCCTGCTTCGTCAACAAACAGAGACGGCGTAAGCTCAAGAGGAGACGAGGTCAGTGGTGCCCTTACGGCCAGAATGTCTCATCCAAACCCCATGCACTTTACATCTTACCCTACTGACAGACTGAAGACTTTGATGCAAATCAAACAGACCGGGAGCATTTTTTTACCTAAAGCAATTCCATTTATTTAACATTCAAGACATCCCCACTATCTTGTTCTCTTACAGTATGAAGAGGTTTAAATAACAGGTAACTGCCTCTTTTGCGCAAATGATGCTGCAGAACTCCCAACAAGCTCTTAGGGTGCTTTTCATCAGGAAATGAGTCTTTTTATGCGCGTGTTAAATCTCTAATCGCTTTCTTTCTCTCCGGTTTTCTCTTCGACAGATCCCCCTCTGTCTATAACACACTGCAGAAAGAGCGTGGAGACTCCGTAAGTAATGTCTTTTAAGAACTTCCTCCTTCTCCCCTTGTACCTCAGTTCATTCAGAGCGAGAGTGGAGTGTGCTTCATAAATCAAGGCATATAACAGGTCCGCCCTCTCGCTTAAAGATCCTATTAGAACACCCATTAATTAATGCTTAGTGATAGGCCGGTAATTCATGGATGTAGTGTGTTTATACACTATACGGCCTAAGTTAATTTCACCAAAGAGCAGTTTCTTAATTTTTCCATTAGTTTGGAATGCTAAATAGTTCTCTCATGCGTTTGCCTTAATTTGCACTTTAGATCAATGGTTCTCAACCAATGGGACTCCATTATTCACAAAAAAGTAACTAAAATTAGTATAATTCTAATAATTACATTTCAGAATTCCAGAAGTTTTAGGAGCTGTAATTTAGTCCTTTGTGATTCACTGGATAAGGACTACGAATACGGATTTTTACTACGATAGCTTAGCAAAACTTAACAAAACTTGAAAACAGAATTTTCATTTTTAAGTGAACTATTCCTTTTAGATTTGATTAATTTAGATGACTTTTCCAGGTCTTGAAATCAAACTTTTAAAATTAGGCTACCTCATACAGTATATCCAGGTTAGCTACACTACAAGTTACAATCAAAAAGTATCTAGCTATATTGAATCTACTTTTTTTAAAACTTTTTATGCAATACAATTGTGATTTCAAAGAATAGTCTATATTGTTGTATTTTGTAAACTATCCAAAGATAGCCTACACATAATACTCAAATATATATCTCAAACTGACTGTTTGTCAAAGTAAAAAATTGCAACAAATGTAACATCATTGCAAGAACAAAATGCATGCAATTTAAATTAGATACAGGAGTAGTCAAAAATGCATGTTAACCTCACAGCACATGCAGTGATGGAGCTCGCAACATTTTCTGTGAACGGAGCAGCTCTGAGATTCGCTCTGAAACCCACCACAACAAACTAAGCTATATACCTTTTTAAATAAATCATAGCCTTTGCCATGTGATAAGTGCACTAAGGTATATTGTGAATTCATTTTCTGTTCGATTGACAGATGCTTTGCCAAAGCAATGGCGAAAAACACAACGTTAGTGATCTTTTAAGGTTCATTGCGAAATTGTAGCAGGACAGATTATTCTAGGAAACACTGATTCATCATTGTAATTAAAACAGAAACAGACATTTGATATAGAGTGCTATAAAGTAGCAAAATTAATGTATTACTCACCTGTATGAGCGTCCTTAAATTAGTGCTTGAAGTCTTCGACGCAGACAGCGTTTTATCTTTGGTTTGCATAGATTACATACCAAAGTTTAAACTTTACTAGTCGATTCATGTGAAATATCAACCCAACCATTCTTAACATAATAATCAGACAATCTCTTAGGCTGTGTCCAAAATCACCCCTTATATTTGAGGGCACAGCCATTTGTAGTGGTGTTCAAAACAATATATTGGACGTTATCGAGTGCACACAATGCACTGCAATAACGAGGATACAACTGATGTACGCTCAACATCCATCCATTTTCCAAACCGCATGTCCAATGTGACTACAGCGTAATATTGTACAGGCATAAATTCCCTTTTAATTGATTATTAAATTGTTTAATTAAGGTTTACACATAGTTTCTATGACAGAGTTCAAGATAAATCTTTTCCTCTTACTACTGGAGCTGCCAGTTTGCCAAGTTTCAAATAATTATTAAAAAGCAAGCACAAACTATGCAGAAGCGGCAGGCCTTCCGGCGCACTCAGTGTCTGAATTCACTCTCTCGGTTTCATTCACTCCCTCAAGTGAACTATGGTGAGGGTTTAAGGGGCAAATTCGGACACAGCCTTAGTAAACCGTAAAGAGGCGTGATAAAACAGTAGATGGCGGGAATGCACTCTAGAAGAAGACACTGCTCTTCTTTCATACATTGCAGGTTTGTCAAAACACAATGTATCTTTTGGTCGTGCTTAGGGCTGGGCGATAAAACGATAACGATATGTATCGCGATAGACACGTAATCAATATCAATAAAAAATGCGTTCGATAAAACGTTCGATAATTTTTTTTTTTTCTTCGTCGGAAGAAACCAGAGGTTGCGAAAGCAAATTTGGTTGCATGAACAAATTAAGGCACTCAACTATCTGGTAACCTTGCAACGTAGGGGGTGACACGCAACAGCCAGTCAGTATGGTTGCGCAATATTGTTGTCTCGTGTTGGATTCTTCAGTAACAGAACCGGCGTGTAGTGATATAGCGATTGTTGATAAAACAGGAAAAGTCAGCTCGCCTGACTTCAAGTCTGACCGTAGTCAGACCATGTCGTCTGCAAATTATGCAAGACCATCGTCAGTTTCTCTGTTATTCGCGTGCTTATGAGCTGTTTTAACGCGCGTACACGTGAAGCTCACATGCACTCTGTCTACCAGCGCCTGTGGATACTGGACTGTATTTCGAGTCTTATTGTGCTAATACTGTTATATACACACAAGGTTTACATAAACTAGTCGGATATGTCTAAAGTGAAAGCAAACTTGAGAAAATTGAGAGAAAATCTGCTTGTCAAATGCGTGTATATTAGACGCGTCGCGCGCAGCTCTTAAAGAGACAGTATAGTAATAGTAAACACGCTGCCGCTTGTCCTTAAAGGGATAGTTCACCCAAAAATAAAAATTCGCTCATTATTTACGCACTCTAATGTTGTTCCAAACCTGTATTAATTTCCTTCTTATATTTTCAAATATTAATATTTTGAAGAATGTGGATCCAAACAGTAAACAGAGCTATCCCTTTAATGTTAATAAAACAACAAAATGCAAAGAGAAAATCATTCACTGCTCTTGATTGATAACTTTAATAGTAGCTTTAATAAGTATCAATGTATAAATTATACAGTGAAGTCTGTTTTGTTTTATTTTCATATTTGTTCATTTAATTACTTTCTTCAATGCTACTGTTAAATACACCTGCTGTAGCTGAAAACATAAAGCACTGTTTATTAAATCTGTATATTAGGTTGTGTGTACGTGTAATGTGTATCTTTGATCTTAATATTTAATAACAAAGAACATAATGAGAACTTTTTTATCTTCGCCCCTGTCTGCCATTCTTTTTTGTTTTACATTTTGTTACCTAAGGCTTTGAGCATTACAACCAAACTAATGTCCATATTTTAAAAACAGCCACAAAATAGTAAAACCAACATAAAAAAGAATCGTGATAAAATCATTAATCGTGATTTTCCTGAAAAAAATCTTAATATTATGTTTGCCATATCGCCCACCCCTTTATAAAGCATTTCTTACGTATTCTTTAATTTTGCACCTTAATGTTAAGAGATAATTGTTAAGTGTTCATTCAGATTTTAGACAAATTATTTGAGTGAGTGTTTTCCATGGTCGTGTTGACATTTCTGCCTTTATAACTGATGGGATTATAATCAGAAAGTTTAAAATAAAAAATCTTTAAATGTAATGTATTTGTCTCCTGGACTGGTCCTTATTTTAAATATGTCATAAAAAATATCAATAATTATCGATATCGACCGATATGAAACACTTATATCGTGATACAGTTTTCAGCCATATCGCCCAGCCCTAGTCGTGCTGCACCGCTACTTGCTGGAAAAAGTAGTTAGCTACTGGCAAGCTACACTGTTTGAAAAAAGAAACTGAGCTACTGTCAAGCTACTGAAAAATGTAGTAAAGTTAGTAACGTCGCTACTTAGCTACTCCCCAACACTGGTTTTTAGTCTACTCTATTATAATGTTTGTCTTATTTTAAATTCTTTTAAGTCGTCTTGAGGCCCTCTTGAAAGTTTACAGAGACCTCTTAATAGGCCCTGGCCTATTGTTGCCTTTTATTATCATGGATTTTATTATCATTAACATTATATTTATTAGGCTTCAAAATTCAAAATATGTTGGACATGTTGTTTGCAAAGGGAATGCACAAATGAATCACAACACCTAAAAAAAATTTTCTCTCAGTTTCTAGGGATACAATTAATGAAAATTATAGTCATTCATATAGCCGTTTTCTTTTTTTGTTCTTTTTTTTTTTTTTTCACCAGATGAGCAGTAACAGGAAAACATTTAGGGGGAAAAAGGGGGTGGGATCAGGAAACGGCCTGAGCTGAATTGAAATTTGGAAACCTTAACATAAACGCCACTGTCTCTGAAACTTTACTCTATTTGCATTGGTGCCTTGCAGCATTCATTAATAGCATTTGATGTTAATTTCTTCTTTTTTTCTTTTCTGTTAATGAGCCATTTGAGACCAGTGTTTTGCAGTGATATTAAGACAATACCTTGATGTTCGTGTTGTTGAACTGTTGTCTATAAATGTTCATGGTTTTGATGACACTTACTACCCCAGTAAAGAAAGTAGGATTGGTTTCAGGTTCATCCTCATAGCAGTTGGTTTCTACACAGACACTGAGTAAGAGGGATTCAAAGTGACCCTGCAGCTTTTGAGTTCCCATGGCAACAATCAGCCACTGAAAAGAGTGTGTAAAACATGCTCGTACAGTACAAGCACTGTAAATTATATACATCTGTGCATCTGTGTGATTTGAATTGTATAGGTGTGCGAAAAGTGTTTGCTGTAATCCAAACACACAGACTATCAATGTTTTGTGTGAAGATTGCCCTCTTTGTCAAAATCTTTCAAGGGATAGTTTATTCAAAACGGGTTCTTGTGTGTCTGCATATATCAATTGCTCAAATAGGATTTGTCAGTGAACATTAACATATAAGGGCTTATAAGCACATATATATTTTAATGAGGTAAGCATTGAGGCTTGTTTGATTAGTTGTGTCAACATCAAGCAGGGTTTCATAAGCCACCATTAAAAGTGGCACTAACAGCTTTATCAACAATACCTCTGGACTCATTACCATGGTAAATGTGCATGCTGTGTTGTCTCTGCTTGCCTCTTACCATGCTTTCATTTTTTTATTTTGCATTTACCATGGTATACTAACAAGCTGCTAAAGAACAGGGAGTTTCATCTCTCCGGTATTTTTATTTCACTGCAAACTTATCTTTTCTTAACTTACATTTTACACTAACTCTGTTGTTTGTCTTTCTTCCCAGTGCTAATAACAGTGGACATCGGTGACTAGGATTTTCTTATTTATATTTTCAATAGTTACATAGTATTTGTTCATATTATTTCTTCATAATCTGTTTTACTTGATACATTCTCTGATGTCCTCTAATGCTTCAAAAAACTCAAACGATGAGTTTTAAATGAATAGAGAGCATATACCGGTGCTCCTCTGTGATATTACATTTATAGTAGCTATATGATCCTCCTACGTACATCTTTTAATAGGCTAAATCTAAGTGGGTTAGCTCTGATATGATGTCAGTCATAACCTCCATAGTGGTGCCATTTAAAAACATGCTGCTATTGCTGTTCACTTTATTTCATATCATGCTGGGAGATGTTATCTGTTTGTGGTAGTGCTTAAGTATAGCACTGAGATTAGTTTTTAAAGATTATTTTTGTTACGTAACACCTGTTTATCTACAGTATTATTATGGCATCAAGTATGATTTTTTTCATACATTTTTCACTAAATACATTTTGAGTTATTGTACCTCTTTTTACATAGGCTTGTGCTTTGCAAAATTATACAGTGGGGGCAAAAAAGAAAGAAAGAAAGTAAAAAGAAGAAATATTAATGTCAGAGGTTTTTTTAACACAGTCTTATGCAGATAAAAATTTATAATGAAAACATTTTAATATATATATATTAATACCACATGATATATATATGACCCGTGCTGGCAAAAGGAGTCGGAATGCGCACGGGATAATTTCGAGCTACAGACAAAACAAGTGAAAAATTAAAATTTTGGTCGAATTTAAGGTTTTCACAAAAATGAGTTTATTAAGCCCTCGTCTAGCGATCCCAATGCTCCAAATAGCAATTAAACATATAAAAGTATCTTTATTTGTACGTTTTCTGAGAGGAGTATCTTTCCCTTGTCCATGTTTTTCTCTACTCGCTTCTCGGCGATTGGTGCTTCCCCTCAGCACTAGTTTGTTATCTTTTTAAAGCGCAGCATTTCAAATTTGTGAATATTCATAGCGAATTCTTGATGGCATGAGTCTGAACCAATGAAATGTGATTTTCAAACTCATACTAATGTAAACAAAACATCTGATGTGTAACATTATATTATATCCGTGCGGTACAGTAGGTCTTAATATAGGCTATAGGCTGCCTGTCTAATTAATGTTAATCAAACAATTGTGGTATCATGGGGGAAAAAAGGTGAATATATATTTTTCCTATAGATATTAGGTTTTGACTTGGTGTGTGCCAAATTTGGTGTTATTACCAGGGATTTTAAGGTATGGTTGCTAGGTGATTTTGTTTTGGAACCTTCAGAATACTTTAACTCGATTTTTCTCAAAATTTACTTTGCTGACTCTATCGACTTCAAACAGGTGTAGCTCAGTCATTTTTTTTTTTTTTTGCCTGATTCCAATAAATTAAACATCATTTTGTTTAATAGAGAATGTGAAAATAACAATATAATATAAATAACAAAAATATCATCTTTTAAGATTTGCGACTCATTTTGCCAGCACGGGTCTCACACACACACACACACACACACACACACACACACACACACACACACACACACACACACACACACACGTTCTTTTCTTTTCTTTACTTTTTTTCCCTTTTTTTATGCAACCTGGAGCAGTTAGTCACAGATCTTTGCACTCCACTGTATATCAGCTGCTTTTGCCAGGAATCTCAAATAAGCCTCTGAATGCCTACTGGAATATCAAAACAAGGAGACTGCATGGATCCAAGCTGGCCTAGACATCCCTGCATGCATATGCCTTAAAATGTGTGAAAGATGATTAACAGTGTCATTTAATAAATGCACAGTCCAGTGCCCACGGTCATCATCATTTATTATATCCTGAAGCTCTGCCTTCCTCTTTCCTTCAGTTCTATCTCTCCATGTCACTGTTTCTTTTCTCCTGTTATGTTGGTTGTATGGAAAGCAGCTTCGTTGATGGCCAACATGACCCCTCCCCTCCCCGTCCCTCCCGTCTCTATTGTGTTTCCTGCCACAGGAGTCCTCTTACCCCTCTACCTGGCATAGAACCCTTCTGGGACCAGGAAAGGTCCCAGGAAAGCCAGGAAAGGAGCAGCTACAGGCCTCCGCCTTCCAGTCCTCTGTGAGTGCCTGCACCTTGTTCAGCAGTGTGCACTGCCTTATGTCGCATGCGTCCCATGTGCGCTGCTGGGCACGGTTGTTTTGGCAGGCTGTGAACCCATGCGCTACACACACAGGAGACCCACAAAACTTAGGAATTTGTTGCCTTTTGGCCCGACTCGCACATTTACTCTTAGCCCTGTGAAATTAAAGGTGCTTTCTGGTTGTTTCCAACTTGATTTCTGTTTTAGTGTATATAATGTTTGTATAAACTCATTTACATTTATACACTTATAATGGGAGCCTAGCAGGCAAGTGTGCCAGATGTTTTCAAATCAGATATGTAATTATTTTATTTTAAACATGAATGCTCAATTCATGTTTGTGGTTTACTTTTAAATTATTATTTTGAGGTGAAACTTGTCCTCTAGGTGGAGTAAGTGGTTATGAATTACAAAAATAATTTCTCAGAGTGGAGTTTGCATAGTTTAACTAATGTAAAAGTACTAGGTATAGTTACATTACATTACTACCATTTCAATTCTAGCACACAGTCACATGTACTTTATAATTACTTGTGTATAAAACAAGTATAGCTAATGTATAGTTAATCTCGGCTGTGCAATTGTTTATATCATCGCAAAATGTAACCATCACTCAGCTCTTTTAAATAAAGTTGGATATAGAATGTCCAACTTTATCCGCATATACAGTATACTCATGTAGGGTGATACTATAGCATATCTCAACTGCTTGATTGCTTGTGTCATGGCAAAATGTAAACTATATAATCACCCAGCTCTAATCTGTTAAATGCAACTATAGGCCCTGTTTACATTTGGTATTCATGCATATGAGTGACTGTTATTGTCACATAGCACACATTTCCCACAAAAAAATAAAAATAAAATTGTGTCTCATTTGATTGGGTGGACCAGCCATCAATCTGAGTGGGCCTAATGTAGTCTCGCCACTGGTTCGAACGCATTCGACCACATGAGCGTTTACACCATGAAAGCAATCTGGACTAATGCATTTTTGACAACCTCTGGAGGTTCTCGAAAGTGGACAAGCTCAAAATGTTTTAGACCCCCATTTACATTTTTGTATTTCTACTTGTGATCTGATTGACGAAAAAGCTTCTTAATACCAGGTGTAAACAGAGCCTAAAATGCATGAAAATATTAAGATATAATTAACATGATCATGAAACATCATGATTTTATGTAAAGCTGCATTGAATGCATATTCTGAAAAGCGCTATATAAATACAATTGGAAAAAAATGGAAGAAAACAAAGTTTCATATATGCTCTATACAGTCTATATACTACACTTTGAGCAAACCTATAAAACTTGGTCCTGAGTCCTGTGTACTTTACCAACAACCTACTAGCCTTCCATTATGTGTATTTACCTTCAACATTGTTTGATAGAACCAAACATGCAGTCTATAGATTTTAGGTTGAAAATAACCTGGAGTGTACCTTTAATTTGATTAAATCATCGGTTTTAATGTTTCCTGTAGAGGGCGACACCGCACATTTAATTTCATAATGATGCTGTGCATTGAGAGCTGTGGAATCCTCTACACAGAACTCGGTCAAGTTGGTCATGAAAGCTTTTCATAACACTCTCTTTTATACATAATTGAGCAAGCACTTTAAATTACTTAGCTTTTTATCGAAATTTCTTACAAATATTTTACACACAATCATTTCTGAATCAAACTTAATACATCTATCTATCTATCTATCTATCTATCTATCTATCTATCTATCTATCTATCTATCTATCTATCTATCTATCTATCCATCTATCCATCTATCCATCTATCTATCTATCCTTTAAGCAACTTTTATGATTCCACACATTCGAAATTGACAGTATAGTTTAGTTTAAATAACAGTGCACACATGAAGACCACAGGCCGCCAAGGGGTGGCTTGCACTTTATTCCATGTGTCTTATTCACCTCATAATGTTTGTTTCAGATTTCTCCCTCCCAAGCATCTGAGCCACTGCCTGTATCTCAACACACCCTTGCACACCAGAGGTTAACGTGCAGCAACTGGTGTTCCAGTGTTCAAATTATTTATTGTTTTGTTAGTGGATTTAACTTATATAAATGGTAAACATTGCACTATCTTGGTATATTGTGAAGCTTATGCACTTTTTGTGGTTATTTGGAATTGCTTTTACAGTCAATGGTTGTAGTAGAATGAGCTTTTAATGAGATATTCTGTGCCAAACACATGAACTGTGGTATTGTAATGCCTGACAATCATTCTTGAATGCTTAGCTAAATTAGTCCAGAAAGATTGTGAATGGTGTGACCTAAAATAGCAACTACATTAATTTCCCATGTACAGTAGAATCTGAATTAAGTCTCAGTTTGAAGATTGTTTTAATTCATTATGAAGTTTGGAGAAATTTGCATGGAAGGCAAAGTAAAGACAGACGGTTAATTTTGTTTGCCTCTCTATAAGGTTTGATACCATCTTTCTGTCAGCGATATGATGTCTTTATCTTTCATCACAACATTTAGCAGGACAACAACTTGAAATGATCAGCTGATAAGGATAATTACAGTTAAAACACATTGAATCTGATGTTTTATCAGTGTTTTTATCCAAAACATGTTTACTTTTGCAAAATGAAAGCAAAGCCCTGTTGATAAGCAAGTCAATATCTAATCAGATCTGTCTGTGTGTTTAGATTTCTTTTTATTTTCTTAACAGACATATTGTATATTATGCCTTTAAACATTTGTGAGAACAATGTTGAAAAGTGTGGACTTTAGTTTACCGAAGAGTGTGTATTGTGTGTTCCCTCTGCTTGGCTTGGGAAAAGCCTGCTTAATAGTGCACTGTATTGTTGCTTGGAGCAAGCATAACGTCATTGCACCTGAATGGTGGTCATCAATAGGCAGTTGCCATGGAAACCAAGCTCCGTCACCGCAGCCATTACAAGTGAAAGTGCATGCTGTAATGATTCAGCAGAAACAAAGCTTCAGCCATTACATGTACATTTGTTACTGAATAAAGTATTATATCTCTAACATTTCCTGATTTGCTCTCTTCTTTTCTGGACTATGCTTGTTATTTCTCGTTGTTTGGTCACATGGATACTCTCAGTTGAATGTCTTTGAAAATGTCACCTTCTATGATTAATATTTCTTTTGATAGCCTATATTTTGTCTACAACACACACACACAAACACTATACTTAATTTTTGAGGAAACAATAGTGTTAAAACTGAATTAGTTATGATATTCAAACAGTGGTGACTGGAGAGTATAAGGGCTTAACAAGGATGAGTTATGACAAGATATATCCAGAAAAAAAGAGTGAAAATTACTACAATAACACATACTTACATATTTATCTCATATAGAGCACACAATGGCTTTATTTTGAATTAAACTTTATTTCTCTGATGGTTGTCAGGGTGCAACTTTCTGGGGCCTAGAATTACAATGTAAATCTTTTCAAGACCATTGTCCAAGATATCATTTCATCATCTAATTTGAAGATAACTAATTGTTTCTATGTATATGTAAGGTAACATAAAGATGCCTTAAAAAGATAAACTTGTATGTAGTCTTAATCATAGGTCATGTTTAGCTCCCATGATTGTGACCTTAAAGTAAACCAACCACTTCAATGATCATTTTGATTAATGCTGACATTCTAAGACCCAAAAGCAGAAAGTTACACAGAGGCCAACAGGTTATCAAAAAAAAAAAATTCAAATGTCAGAATAGTTTCTGAAACAGTTTGTTGTGTTATTATCAATGATAGCAATCATTGAAATTCAATTAAATAAGCAAATGTGTATGTATATGCACTGTTGGATTTTATAGTTCACTTCAGGCTTATCTGATGCCCACAACTCCCAAAGCAACAACAGGTAAGCCTGAAGTGAACTATAAAATAACGTAGCCTAATGGTGGACCATGTGCTAGAAATCAGAAGGTTGGACCCCAATTGTGACCTTAAGCAACATATCTTAGGTCAATCCAGTGTGTCCCTGTAAAAGTTTATTGTAATTTGTGTAATTGAACTATTAAACTAGGTGTTTGCATTTTATTTTCACACATTATCATGTGCTATGCATAGGTTTTGTATATGAGGTACCTTGGGTGCATCTGAGAAGAATCTTTCACACTGTGTCTAATTTGGTGTATTGCAAGTATGTTTGAATCACAGTTATTTCTCCCCATCGGATAACAGATGAGGCCTTTTGGATGAGTGATGAAACATCATCAAAAAGTCCAGTTGTCTATGAGGTATTTATATCTGAAACTACAGTGACCATAACTCATCATTTGTTCTTCTTTCTTTTTCTTTCCCATTGTTATAGGTCATCTTCTGGAAAGATAAGTCCAGAAAGCGTCCACTCCATAGGACCTCCTTCAGAGTCTTCAGAGGATGGATTACGAGCTAAGAAGTTTCCTCAAAGTCCTGCCAAGGAGAAGGAGCTGTCCTTATACAAGAAGACCAAGAGAGCAATAATTAGCAAGAAATACAGCGTCTCTAAGCATGAGGCGGAGGCTACCACACCAATTGAATTGATCAGTCGTGGGCCAGATGGGCGCTTTGTCATGGATCCCACAGATATGGAAACTCCGGTTAAGGCACGGCGCATTGAGGGCTTCCCCTTTGTGGAGGAATCTGACCTGTACCCTGAATTTAGACAGTCAGATGAAGAGAATGACGATCCGGGGCCCATGCCACCTATGATGGCTACCCTCAGACCCCATCAGATCTCCCCCATTTCTTCTAGCCAGGAGTCTTACTTGCAGCCCCCAGCCTACAGTCCCCGCTTCCAGAGGCCCATGGAAGGCATGACTATCATGGAGACCAGTCGACTCCAGGCTACAGGGCAGATCCGTGGTGCTCCTCACTTCCGAGCCTTTTCCCATGGTCAGTTCTACAGCTATTTGGGAAGTCCAGGGGAACCTGAGCCTCCGCCCCCCTTCTACATGCCGGACACCAGCCCTCTCAGCTCAGTAATGTCTTCTCCTCCTTACCACCTGGAGGGACCTTTTGGCCATCCCACCATCCCGGAGGAAATCGGTGAGGGAGAGATTCAGCATTATGCAGTTTCTGGCTACACCCTTCCCTTGGCACATCCCTCCACCTCGCGCTCTCCAGACATCTGGCAACGACCCGATTTCACCTTTGCCACAATTGAGGGTCCTCACTTTATTTTTCCACCCCCACACCCTTTGCATCTTCATCCGGAACCTCCCCTTCCTCCCCCTCTTGTTCTTCCACCTAGTGCTCTCCAACCCTCCACCCTTCAAGTATCTCCTTACGCTGGTATCCTGCAGCTGGAGGCTCCAAAGTGCCGCCCCGGCAAGTCTCCCAGCAAGGTCAAGCCTCAGGGCCTTCCAGCCAAGCGTTTACCTATGCAAGAGGCACAGAGTCTAGGGCAGCTAAGACACACAAGCCACGGTATGGGTGTACCGGTATTGCCTTACCCTGACCCAGTGTCTCACATGGTTGGCCCAAGCTCGTTCGGAAGCCTGGACACCAGATGGTACGAGCTTACACCCAGGCTTAGCCCCAGGCAGCCCCGTAGGATGGAACCCAGCATGGTTGTTCTCCAACCATCCCGCCTCTCACCTCTAACTCAGAGCCCTATTAGCTCTCACGAAGGCTCACCGGAGATTGTAGTGCGACCAAGGCCCCGTCCCAGTGTCATCCAACCCCCAATCCCTCCTGAGATGTCTGAGATCACCCTTCAACCTCCGTCTTCAGCTAGCTTCTCTAGGAGGTCCTCACCCTCCTCCTCTCCTGCTCAAGGCCAAGGTAGCCGAAGGGCAAGTCCCAGCTACCGATCCCACATGGCATTTGCCACCTCAGCGGCAAGCTATCCGTCACAGTCCCCTTCACCTCCTGTAGAAAGCAGCAACATTTTTGGGCAGATGCCAACCCATAGGAGGACTGAGGAGGAGATCCTTCCATCAGAACCCTCTCCACCCCAGTTATCAGCTTCAGGGTAGGTGCACTAGGCCTGTAGTGTGTGGATCGATAAATCATGTACCATCTGGCCTAAGTGTAACATCTAGGACCTTTCAGGGGTCTCAGTGCAGAAGTAACCACACTTTTAATTTTAGTCTAAAGCTACTGTTTGCTCACATGGGCAAACTTATGTTTCCTGCTTGCCTTAAGCTTGTATTTTTAGGAATGTTAGAACTCATGCTTTCATAGTTACACTGCCCCAGATGCCTTGCATTATTCAAAACCATTCAAAACCATTTTCTACATAGACAAGTTGTGCTATAGTTTTCTATGTAATGCTGCTTTTCATGTCAGACATCCAATTTCATTCATAAGGTCTGTGAAGCACTTTAAAGCACTTGTCTTAAAACCAAAGTGAGCGACTAACCAAAGTGGTTGTGGGGTAACAGATTCCAAGTCAAGACTTGATGAATTATTTGCTTCACAGACATGGTGACAGACCTTTTAGGGCTACGTGGCTGGAGAGGTTCTATTTAAAATGCAATAACGAAGCCCCTAAAAAGCCTGGAATCAGAGGGACACAACTACAGGATCTCAGCCTTTCCATTCACTGTCATGCTTTACCCTGCCTTTCACCCAACAGGAGGAACCCCACATGTGCAATAAAATTGACCAATCCCAGTCCAAATGAAGCCCACTGTTTTGACTAACTCCAGGCTTTTTAGGATGACTGTCAGAATGTATGATGTGGAGGCTGAGGTTGGTGTGTCCAGCACAACAGGGCTCTTCTCCTGTTCCAAAGTAACCTGACCGCATGGATTGCCTTTTCCACACTCCCCCTCTCTCCCACCTCCTGTCACCCAGGTAACCCCAGCTGTAACTGCCAAGGGGAGGCTTGTTGGGCGAATCGTGTTGCAGGGACTGTCTGCTCTCATCTGTTGCAATGTTGTCATCATCTTAAATAGGGCATTTGGTCATTCTTGATGGCTCCTTGAGTCTTACCTGCTTTGTTTTTGATTGATCTCAGCTATCTGGGCAGCGTTGTTGTGACCAGGTCCTCTACACCGCAATAGGTAAGGGTTGGATCCATGTCTGAAAGGGGGGGGCAGCAGGTGGGGCTTTTATTCGCCTCGTCCTTTAAAGGGGAATACAAGTCTTTGGGTCTTGCTTTTGTTTTGTTTATTACCTAGTTTATTGTTTTGTTTTGTTTTTGATATTTATTTTCAAATAGCCACACATTTTAGTTCTGCAGTCTTGAAGCCTATATGCATTCTTGTCTTAGTATGCATATGTACGTTTCCCAGTTGTTGATTAGGAAACCCAGCACATACCATTTGGTCAACATAACCTCATGCTTGAGACGCAATCAGAATAAAATATCAAAAGCAGAGCTTGAATTTCGAATTTTCTGTGAGAAGCTGCCATTTAAAAAGTTTGCATGGTTTGAGATTCATGGTAACCTTCAAGGTATGATTTCTGTTTATAAAATAAATGTGCCTTTAAAAAAAGGGTTTATAGTAAATGACAGTACAAACACTACTTGCAGTGGCTGGGAATTTTAGCTCGACCTGGATAAAAGTGACCAGTTGTTAGGGACCGTCTCAAGCAAGAGTTGCATGTTATACTTCATTTCAGGTAGGTGCATTTTATTGCTTGAAACAAATTCAATTGATTTAAAACCCATTAGCCTTGTACAGTCACCTTGTATGATTAAATTATAATCATGATTTATCTAGTGTACACGCAGTGTATGCATATGCATACAACTGCACTTGTTTTGTGTAAGTTTGGACTGCAGAACACATTTCACAATCATGTGAAGCAAGTTTTCTTCCAAAACAGTTTCTGCACTTCCTTTACAATGGGGAAAGTACTATTGGCACCAGAAAATGCTCCTTTTTAAGTTGTGGCTTTCACCCAATGAAGTGCTTTTCCAGAGTATTCCCCTTTAAAGTTCTGTTCCATGTGCAAAATGCCATGCATGCCATTGCTAAATATTGCTCTTCAGTTGAAAAACCAACAAATATCTGATTAAATTCTTGTTACATTTGTTGTCCAAGTGCTTTGTTTTATTTTTCATTATGTGACTGTTCCCAAGTAGCCATTTTCCCCTCCCGCCATCTCTCCCCCTGTCAGCATGGTGAAGCCCATTGTAGACAGTATTCATGTCTATGAGCACATTTCTGACAATGCTTTGTCGCTGAGCTGTGATTTTCCCCCACTACTAATGGCCTTTAATTTCTCTCGGCAGCCTCAGCAGAAGGACGGTCCCTCTATAATGCTATTTCTGTTATTTTATTGTGCCTCGTGAGAGCTGTGTGTACGAGTGTGTCTGTGTGGGGCAGAGTATGCGGGCTGCCAGTTTAAGTGCCTCCTTACTATATTTGGATGGGAAGACTGTACAAACCTAACTGTCTGAGAATGGATTTATAAAGCTTTTTGTATCTAAATGTTTTTGTTTTGTTTTGTTTTTTTAAAGTTCCTTACCACTATACAGTATTATTCTAATATGTATTTAAGTATGCTAATCCATTGGAATTACCCCAATCTATGTCATGATTTCTCAAAATTTCTCTTTAAACAGATACATACATTATGTTGCCATATTGAGGTACTGTATACATTTTAAAACAAATTTAATTTCCTAATAATATATGATAAAATATTTATGTTTTGCCTTCCTGTTGCATAAGCTTGACTAAGTTTTTGTTTAAATGTTGATTTGATCTCAAATTGATGAAAAGTTGCCTTTCAAAAGAGTTACAAATGTAATTTTGGGCAGGAAATACATGGAAAACTCTTAAGTATACCCCTCTTTCCACTCAAATAAATGTTTTGCATCATACTTATCATGCTAAACTGGACCAAGCCTGGTCTTGATCATTTGAGTGCAAGAGATTCACGGGTAATCTGAGTGAGGCCATGTGGTCACTACTATGACCAGTTGAATATACATGGAGAGCCACCGCACTACCCGTCCCTTGTGTGATGGCTTTGCCTTTCTTTGCTCTCTGTTCAGAAAACGTCGAGGTGCACCAAGTGGCTCTGCAGGGTCTGAGAGGATAGAAGCACTGAGATATCAACGAGTGAAAAAAGTCAAGAAAGTCGGCATTAACAATAACAACTCCAAGACCAGACGAAAGGCGGGTGAGGAACAAGTCAAAAGCTACTGTAATTCATATACTATAAGCCAGTGGTACAAAATCTAATGTGCCTTTTCTCATAAACATAATATATGTTTCAAAACCTAGTTAGTTAACTCAAATGGAACATCGTAAGTGACTGATTTGGGTCGCTTGGGTCCTTTTGTCGCCTATGATGCTTTAAAATGATGTCAACTTGTGTCAGTCTGCTTCAGGACCCAGATTTGACATTGTTATCAAGTAGTGTTAGCAAACAATCATATTCCCCGCAGCCAGCAAATACATGTTTATCGTAATTGCAAGTGAATGAAATATGAGCTTTATTTTCTTCAACTTTGCGTAATGTTGTTCATGAATAATGGTATGTGATGCAACCTGTCCATGTAGGCATCTGCTTGTTTTTGCTTCTACCAAGTGACAGATTAATTTGATATTACTTGATATGTATTTTGATATTATCAGTCTGTACACTACTGTTCAAAAGTTTGGGGTAAGATTTTTTAAAGAAATTATTAATACTTACTATTCAATAAGGATCAATTAAATTGATTAAAGATAACAGTAAAGGCATTTATAATGTTACAAAATAATTATATATTTTTTCTTTTGAACTTTCCATTTATCAAAGAATCCTGAAAAAAGTATTACATTATTACAAAAATATTACCAACACAACTGTTTTCAACATTGATAATAATACAAAATCTTGGGCATCAAATAAGCATTTTAGAATGACTGATTATATGTGACCCTGGACCACAAAACCAGTCTTATGTGTATTTTTTTTAAATTGAGATTTATACATCATCTGAAAGCTGAATACATAATCTTTCCGTTGATGTATGGTTTGTTAGGATAGGACAATATTTGGCCGAGATACAACTATTTGAAAATCTGGAATCTGAGGGTATAGAAAAATCGAAATATTGAGAAAATCGCCTTTAAAGTTGTCCATTTCTATTGCCGATTGTGCTGCATCCATTCACAAAAATAAATGTTTTATATATTTAAGGTGGGAAATTTACAAAATATCTTCATGGAACATGATCTTTACTTGATATCCTAATGATTTTTGGCATAAAAGAAAAATCTATAATTTTGACCCATACAATGTTTTGTTGGCCACAAATATACCTGTGCAACATAAGACTGGTTTTGTGATCCAGGGTCACATATGACATTGAAGACTGGAGTAGTGGCTGTTCAAAATTTCAGCTTCAGCATCACAGAAATAATCACATTTTAAAATACAGTATATTAAAATAAAAAACAGTTATTTTAAATTGTAATAATATTTCACAATATTAATGTTTATATTGAATTGTATTATTTAATAAATGCAGCCTTGGTGAGCATAAGAGACCTTTGTTCATTATCTTAAAGCTTCCACTATGAAAAAATACTCCATTACTATGTATAAAACAACTGGCCTTCAAGACGAACACTTAAACTGAAATCCTCTGGTCATTTTCACTACAGTCTATAACCGTGAAGCAAGCTGGCACCAGTTGAATTTGTATAAAACAGGAGTGAGCAAGTAGGTAGCGTAGAAAGTAGCGTAGGTTTCAGTTACCAGATGAACTGTCTGATTTACAACGGTGCCATGAGCTAAAATTTTAGGGCATATAATATGACCTCTAGATGTCGCTATGACCAGTCAGAGAGACCTGTAATATTTTGTAATCCAATCTCCTCACTTTCAGCACATCTGTCCTCATGTGCTCATCTGTCTTGCTCTCAATACAGGTGTGACCCCCTCTCAGACCCAGCAGCCCCACACCTCTCAGGTCCTCCAGCCAGAAGAAGCTCTCTACCTCCGCAAGAAGAAGAAAAAGTTGACTCGCCAGGACCCGTACGCCCGCTTCTCCGCTCTGCTGTACCGGCGCCCGCCCCGTGAAGACCAGAAAGCCATTTTGGCTAGTATGGACACAGCAGACCCAGACCACGCCACTCTCCTCTGAAGTCCCAGAGATTACAGGCCACACTCTCCCCAAACTCTGAGCTCCTTCCACCTTCGCTCAGCCAGCCAACGTCTTCACGTCCACACCGACTCCAATGGTTTACTCCTCTTCTCTGTTCCGTTACACTTAATGTATCACAAGAAAATGCTTGTGTTCCAAGGTTTTGCTCCAGTTCATTTACCTCAAATTCAGAAAGATCGATCATATGCTTCATCCTGTCTTTGGGATTTAGTGACTCTTATCAGATGATGAGACAGATAAGAGGACAGCTGTCAAGCTTCTATTTTATTCTGCCAATAGTCTCAACCATATCTTGCAGTAGACCACAGGGTTCTCACAGGTATAGCTCAAAATCACCACAAGCTCAGTGCTGCTATACTGACAAACACAGTAGTAATTGGCAGTCAGAATATTCTTGTATTTTCAAATGTCATTTCACAGTGAAAATTTAGAAATGTAAGTGAAATGTATACTACTGTTCAAAAGTTTGGGGTTTTTGAAAAAAAAAAGAAAAAAAAAATTCTTATATGTTCACCAAGGCTGCATTTATTTGATCACAAATATAGTAAACACAGCACTATTGTGAAATATTATTTCATTTTAAAATAAATGTTTTTTTTTTGTATATTTTATATAGGTAATTTATTTCTGTGATGGCAAAGCTGAATTTTCAGCATCAATACGCCAGTCACACGTTCCTTCAGAAATCATTCTAATATGCTGATTTGCTGTTCAAGAAACATTTCTTAATATTATCAATGTTAAAAACAGTTGTGCTGTTTAATATCTTTGTGGAAACCGTGAAACAGTTTTTCAGGATTCTTTGATAAATAGTAAGTTCAAAAGAACAGCATTTATTTTGTAACTTTATAAATATCTTTACGGTCACCTTTGATCAATGTAATGCATTCTTAATTAAAGCATTAATTTCTTTAAAAAAAAAAGAAGAAAAAAAAAGTCTTACTGACCCTAAACCTTTGAACTGTAGCATATGTATTTTTCAAGTATATTAGCAAAGTAATGTTTCAAATTTTTAAGGCATCATGGCGATGGAATTAGACATACAGGATTATGTGTGCGTTTAGGATGTTGTTAGTGTCTCTACTCACATACTAACACTAATAATCCATATTTGAGGAGAAAATGGAAATACTCTTTTACAAAGCACAACATATGTTAAAGCCACAGTACAGGCAGAGACATAGGCTTGGATTGCAACGTCAATCACTAAGGGAACATTTTATTCCAATGCAATTTTTGATAAACATGTGTACTTACAGAAGCTGCTACATCCTTCTACTTTTTTTTGAACACGTACTTGAAGCACTGAAGCAAAACCTTGGTGACTACTGTGAGTGACATTTTTAGTTTACACCAACCTCACTTCTCTTGGTTACCAAGCTATATTTGGAAAGTACTATAGTAATGCCAAAAATACTACAGCTTCCTTAATCAATAAGACTATAAAGTGTACTGTACTGTGAGGAGGATAGGATTTTGTGCCATAATATACTATAGTATTTTTGTCATCAATATGCGATGCCCCCTTACATTAAAAAAGGCATTGGTCAGCCTTAATAGGGCTCCTAAATGCTTATTCCTTCTGTGTTTGTTAGGGTTTTTTTCTGTTTAAATGACAAAAAAAGAGAGAGAAAAGAAATCTACTGCCTTTGTAGGCCATTATCGAGCCTTTTTTTTTGTTGGTAAAACCAGAAATGGCAACCCAGCGCCTGTCTCTCTCCTCTTTGAAGATCCTTTGGGATGAGAGGGCTATTCCCAGCGGCCAAAGGTTTTTATTGTGTTTCTATCATCCAACGGTGCTTCTTTTCTACAGAAAGACATGTATTTTCACTGTCTGAACAGACATACCTGGGCATATGTCAAATTTAGTGTGCTAGCCATTGTCAAAGGGGGATGTAATGGCCGTCAGACGAGAGGTGGCATGTTCTGTGTCTTATCATTTGTACAGAGGTGCAGTCAGCTTGTACATTTGAAAAATGTCTAAAAATGCATCAAATGGCTGAACATTGTACTGTTTCTTCAGCCTGGGAAAGATTTTAAATCGAAAAGCAAGTGAAGGCTAACCCTTGACCTCCAGATCGCAGGTTTAAGGGGTTATGGGGACGTGGTTCATAGCTAAGCCCCTCCCAATGGCCAATCACCACATTATAGGCATTTTAACAGCCTACATAAGGTGCTATCAAAAGTCTTCTGACTGAACTCTGTTAATATTATATCATTAATGTGATCTTCCATCAGACAATGGCTGCTGCTTTAAAGTGTGGTCACATTAACGAAGTTTCGACACAGTTTCATGAGCATAATTATCAATAGTGTAGTAACAGTAGTCACTTTTAAGCTAACTCACATTGATGTTACTCTGCAAAAAGCAGTCATTTCAATGGGAATCTGCTCGATAGGGAATTACGTTTAAGGGTAAAAGATTTCCCCACAACACTCGGATTTGGCGTGTTGCCCAAAAGAAAGCTGCTGGGTTTGAAAGTTACTTCTGTGTGAGATGTGCTTCATTCATCACTACACTAGAGACAATGGAACTTTTTTGTGTGTGTGAAATTTCGCTAATGTCACGCACCTTATCTCCTGAACACCTAAGTATTTGATGTTTTAGGATTTTAACACCATCCTGCATCTGTCTGATAAGCCTTCAAGTGCGGTCACATTTACTGTTGTTTGTAGAATTTTCGCATTCGAAATAGGAATCCATGCAATTTGTCATTTCCAAGTGGCGGCGAATGATTTCCTCATGCAAATTTTGCAATGGGTTCAAGTTGGTCACCGGACAATGGCCCTTTTTCCTTGTGAAATTTCGCCCGAATTTTGCTAATGTGAGCGTACTTTTCTGCTGTTTCAAAACGTGAGGGTCATCAATGATATTGACATTCTTACTTGACTACCATCGGAGCGTTAAAACTTCAGCGAACGTCAGTCTACAGTTTTGAGAGCTGTGGAGCGTACATATTGATTGGTAAAGGGAAGCAATGTTGTAGCCGCAGCTGCCATATTGTGAAGATTTAATTTCATTTGTCGGGATTTAACGTTAGCTTACACATGACAGACCAGTGCATCAAGTGCTCATTTGCACCTTTTCGCCATCAAAAAAGGTCGACCTTTGTGGAAGATGTAGATTTGGATCAGGGGATTGATTGTCGAAGAGAACACCATTTTAAGCTTTTAGCGATTCGGAGCTCGACGCGTTTTACGTCGTGCCGTGAGACCTGCTCAGATTGCCGAACCTCGACTGAGCCGTCTCATTTGTGCGTTGTGTGAATGGCTTTATATTTTGAGCAAAGACTTGATTGTTCATACTTGTAATTGTTGTTTTATTTGTAAATCAAGTAACTAGATGAGACCTACTTGCTAAAGTTAGGTATTCTATTCTAAAGTTAGATGTGTGTCACAAGACACTGTTATAGGTAGATAGAGGTGACTGATCATCTCGTTCAGTTGGGAGATGTGCTTATCTAAGTATTTTTGATCCATTTCACTGGGCAATTGTCAAATATGGTGCTTTCTAAAATATATACAACTATTTAATTACATAAATATTGTGTTCCTTTTTTTTATTTAAAGCCTTCATACAAAAGAATTATATCGAAATGAATATCCAAAAAGCTAGGAATGTACTGTAATATGACAAAAAAAAACTGTATATAATATAATAGCATATATTGCACAATGTATTATAAAATTTTAGTAATTTTGAATAAATTGGCCAATATATGCACGCAACAGAATATATTGATATAAAACACATTGTCATACTTTGGATTCCGTTTCTAATGTTACTTTTTCATGAGGATTGGAATGCATGAGAGCATTTTTGAGCCAAAATAGCTATTTAAGTGGTGTAAATGTTTCGGTCCACTTGCATTCACTCTCACAATGGATTTGCAACTTATTTTGTCGGTTTCTAATTATGAAAGTTGTCTATGTTTAAGGATACCGGTCTAGCTCAAATTCTGTTTTGCAGGAGACTTCTGCTACTGTAGCATCAATCGTTGAACAGATTGGCTAACTCTAGTGTGGCCAGATAAATGAGCTGTTTGGGGATTTTGAGAGGTAATTAATGCTAACTTGATTTGACTCATGGGCGATATACAATGAGATTCATTGTAACAGACTCTTGAGCTTGATGAAATGAACCTTTATCTTTTTAGTAGCATTATAGCCATGGTAGAGATTCATTCAAGCATTAGTTGAATTATTTATTACACTGTACTGACTTTATATGCCATTCATATCTACACAAGGATAAAAACATTCTATTACTTTTGACAACACATCTCAAGCTTAGCATTTTTCCATTCCAGATCATTTTCTGAGGTGCATAATTTTTTAATAAAAACATCTTAGTAAATCTCTGTTCCTTTGTTTTGATTGCGAATAAATCATGTCATTTTTTAGCAGCATTTTTCAATTTGCATCTTCTATTTATTTTTATGACACATTCTTTCTAATGTTTACATCACATTTATGTTCTGAGCAGACACTTGCTTACCAAAGCAACTTACAAGAACGTGCACATTTTGCGGGAATGGCATATTACTTCATCTTGAATGATGCGTTACACAGTGGCAAACCGGTTTTAGCTGGTCTGTTGATTGTTTGGTTGCAGATGTTTGGATGCTGATTTATGCCACCATTGGTTTGTACTTTCGCTGTTTGCTTCCAGACGGAGTAAGACAGCTAAAATGTTTGGGATGGAAATTATGTTTAGAGATGTGTAGAGAAGTTTTTTAAGTCTAACCCTGTTTTATTAGATATACATGTTTACATAATTAGTATTTCTTACCTTTTTAGCATGATTTTGGGATTTTGCTGAATGTTACTAAGCCAGTGATTTATAATGAGTGCAACAAGATATCTTATTTATTAACTAATTGTACAATGATATATCATTATTTGATTATTATAATTATATAATTATTATATTTATTATTTCAGTAATTTGATAGCTCACTAGAAAGAATGCAGAAAAAACTTAAGATACACTTAAAGATACATAATTCTCTCATCATTTCCTCACCTTCATGTCGTTTCAAAACAGTATAGCACACAATGAAAGTCAAAACAATATTGGGCCCCATCAACTTTCATTGTAAAAGCACTGAGACATTTTTTTGAAATATCTTCTTTTGCGTTCCACAGAACAAAAAAATCATACAGGTTTGGAACAACACGAGGCTATGTAAATGATGACAGAATTTTCATTTTTTGAGTAAACTGTCCCTGTAACCTCGCCACTTAACAGAGGTTATGGCATTACCATAAAAAAAATATATAATAAAAAAAAAAAAAAAAAAACATTTTTCTTCATCGGCCTAAATGAAATAGTAACGTGATAGTTTGTTGAATAGAGCAAAGAAATTAAAAATTCACATGCACATCAAAAACAATGTGACACAAACACAATGCATTGCGCACCCCTTTAACAAAAAATTGAAATAGTCTGAGCAGGTGAAATTCAGAAGGCTTTAACCCCTAAAATGACCCTAACTGTGTGTTTATTCATTTCCTTTTGTTTTTAATCATGACAGTTGCAGATATCATGTACCATGTACAAATGTAGAACACTTTTCCTATTGTTGACGCCACTAATGAGTTAACAGACTAACCTATAAGTTAACCTCTCAAAAGATGACCTCTTATTGTATATCAGGGATACAAAAAGCATATGAATTACCATGCTGCTCATCGTTTTGGTACACAGTCTCAGATTGAGAGGGAGAAAGCATGGAGTCAGCACAATGTAGAGGATGAGAGAGTGTGGCGGTCATGTCCTCACATGGCACTTAGTGCACCATGAGCCTGCAGGAAACACATAGGGTTTATCAGGACACCAGCTCCACAGCAGACACACACACATACCAGAACTACCACAAGGTGTAAATAAAAAATGCACATCATGCAATATATATTTTTTCGTAAATGAGAATATGTTGTACACTGTGGCTGTTGATGGATGAATGATCAATTTATGGTCTGTCTCAGTAGTTTATGGAAACATGTAGCAGGCCTTCACTTTCAGATATCTATAAAACTATTACAGATGGAATACACTGTATTATAAAACACAATGATTAAAAGTCTCACTTGCTACTAGAATCGTAAACCAAAGTGGATGGTGTTATCTACTGTTAAGCTTTTTTTGTTGTTTCATCGTCATCTAAAGCTCTGGTTCAACATTTTGGTACAACAAAATGTTCAGTGACAGATAAAACCTATATTAAACTGCTCATATTTTCACCGTCAAACATTTGAACTTATGTTCAGGGGAAGCACGTGCTGAATATTATTTCATAAATGATTCATGCTCAGAAAACCTCATTAATGTAAAATGAACTGTGTGGAAGATATTCTCACGATCATTTGCGGCATAGAGAAATCTATCACACAAATGAGCATGACCAGTTTCTGATGAGTCTGATGAGTCTAATCGTGCAGTTCAATATACCTGCAGAGATAGATTTTTGCTGTTTAAGCAGTCAGCTCAAGATCTTGTGTCTGCTGACTGAATGGCATTTGTTGTTATGTTGTTGTTGTTGGGGAGGGGGGGTTGGGTAGGGTGTGTGGCACCTGCAATATGTATAGCAGCACAGTCCAAGATATATGTATTCTGTATTCTTATAGTCAACAGACTGTACCAGTAGAAATATTTTGACAGTGTACTGTATGTATAAATAACAGATATTTATAGTTACGTAATAACGACGAATTGGGGAATCTTTAATTTTGTACTGCGAGAAAAACCCAGAAGATTTGTTCCAGTTTAGCTGTCTTGTTTATGGAGAAACACAGTATATGTTCTTTCTGCTGTTAGATGCTCCTGGTAGCAAGGTGTGGTCATTAGCGAAATAGCAGATGATGCAAACTGCTTTTTGTAGTAGGTATGTATTCTAACAATCACCGTAACCTTTTCTAGAGACCTCAGTGTGGTGTGTAAGCAGCCATACCATTGAACATATCATGACTTGGTGCTATTGCTGATTGATTTTGTGGTCCAGACCAGAGATAACTCTGCGCCTCACATTTATCATCACTGAACGATCTTTCCTGTAGATTAACAAAGAAAATGAGCGAAAACCACACATTAATACCTGAGGAGTGTACTTTGTTACATCAATGCGCTACCAAAAACTAGAGACACTTAGAAAATACCGCAAACACACTCTTGACAGTCGAGAAAACACTTTTGAAATATAAGAGGTTAGCTACAGTGCAAAACAGTTTTGATGCATTCCATTTAGCCGTTTTTTTTTATCTCTTAAAAATAAAATACATTTTAAATAGAATTCTAGTGCTATAGGCTAATTCTATTTTTTTTTTTTTTTTTGTCAAACAACATTTTTTTTTTACTGTAGAACAACAATGTTAGCCCTTTTGTTAGCCTCAACATGTATGCTGTACTAATGTAATATGTTTGCACCGTCACTGTTCTCTTTTAATTTTTAATACTTTACTCTTTCAATTTCATTTGTAGAATCATTTGCAAATTTGCACATCACAATATGACCTCATTCGGACTCAATCAAGTGGCATTAATGTGCCACTATTTTCCATTGATGTAGGTTTCTATCCATATGCTGTACTGTCAGCATTTGCCTGCACAGAAACTTAAGGAATTAAACATGACATTGTAATCTGAGAGCATATGTGATGTATGATTTATGTCATTAAAGGAACAGCTGACCCCAAAAATACAATTCCGCCATCATTTACTCACCTACATGTTGTTCTACGTGACATTTGAGCATTGACAATTGAGGGTGAGTAAAGGATACAATCTTCATTTTTGGCTGAACTATGTTTTCAGATGTGTCTTTTTAAATTCTGAATTACAGGATGAATGTTGTTACCTAAAATGTTAAACATCACATTAAGGAATGTGGGAATCTGCTTTGTTCTGTATCATTTATTCCCATTTGTATGGTTGTCACTGCTGTTCAATAGCTTTGCTGTATTGTTTTGATGTGCTTTCATATGTTTCAGATAAATGAAATTTCAAGTGGCACCCATAGGGTTAACTCTGCTTACCTCTCTTGTATCTTGTACAGTGCTCTTATTAATTGCACCGTAATGGTTGCCCTTATGTTATGAGTTTCAGATTCCAAACAATATTTTGACTGCAACTGTTTATAGTTCTCCAGTAGCTCTAAATTAACTAACATCTACAGACCTCAGACACAAGAAGCAATGATATGATGCTAGGATGTTGCTTTACTCATCAAGATTTTTTTTATTATATATATATATAGTTCAGATAATAGATACAAGTGGAGCTGCCAAGTATATAAATAAATAAACAAAACAATTACAATAATAACTATTTAAAAAAAAGACTAACAGTGGTAGATACTGACCTCACAATCATCACTTCGGTTCACTTCACCCAGTGCTGGTACAGCTCATTGACATTTTCAGATGCTAGACCCATGTATTTTTTTGCCTGCTTCAAAAATGTTTTGTATTTTGAGATAATAAAAGAGACAAGAAAATGACAGTATACTCGTGTGAGCTTTGCTTATGTATGGGAGACTGGTGCTATTGTAACATTTTACATTTTCTTCATACTACCTACTGTACCTGTTATCTTTTGGTGTAAAAAACATGTGCCAAAACTAATAGTAATATTAAAATATTTTACATCAGGACAGACAAGATTGTTCTATTGAATTTGTTTTCAAAAAGGAAATTGATTAGAGGGGATTGCAAAAAAAAAAAAAAAATCCTCTTCATTTTATCAGTATTATGACAGTCAGTAACCTAAAACAGGTTCTCAATCAGACCATAACTCAGTCATTTATAAAGTATAGGCCCATTAAACTTAATAAAAACAGAAATACTGTAAAATGATGCATCTTTTCGAGAAACCTTGCTGTTATGTCCTGACAGAAGGACAATGTTTATTTTTAAAATATTTATCTTGTATAAAGTTTAACAACTGTGTTCCTTCTTTTGGTCAACACAATATATTTTTAAAAATCAGGCAAAATAAAAGTCCTGAAACTATTTTCCCCTTAAACTAATAATGGTTCAACAACGTCTCACAGCCTGTGGCAATATACACAAAAAGAAAATAACCCGCTTTGGTCATTTTAGCAACATGTGATAATTAGAACAGCAACATTTAATAAATGTCTGATGTGCAAATAACGCTATTTCGTAAGATTTTCTGACTGCCGTGACAGTTCAATAGATGGAGCTGAAGATCGGTTCTAATGCTGCTGGAGTCTCATACATTCATCCATTCATTCATTGAAGTAAATGCATGATTTGTCATTTATTTATAATAAATATTTGACACTTTTTGTGTATATAATATTTCTTTCAGGTTTGTTGTCTGTTGGTCCCAGAAGCTACTCAATAATCAGTGATTTGTGTGTTAGATTTGCCCATTTTGATACATTTAGGACCTACTCAATTGGCCTATAATATTTTACTGCAAGTGTATGTCTGTAGGCTATTAGAATCACGATTTATACTTGCAAATATTGCACTATAGGAGGACCAATGCAGGCTATGTGAAGTCTTGCATAATTAATGTGCACAGTAACAGTCAGAGACTGACTGCTCTTGTCAATATTTTAAGAGAATGAGCACCGCACGACAATTTCATGATTCTAAAAAGTCATACATCGAGCCCTAACAAGAAATACTCATAAAAAGGGAAATAATGAACGATTCAGTGCGTGTGCCCTGATAAAAATCCGCTGGACTTCTGCGCCAATCGCACTTATGTGGTCACGGTGACGCGCATGGAACACCACTGCGCGGTCACGCTTTTGAATGTTGAACCGAAGTCTCTCTGTGGCAAGTGGCGGTACGCGTGGCTCAGCCGACAGGACAGTACACCTCTCTTCATATATTCGCTAAAATTAAAATGGACGTCAGATATGTGACAGGTCTAGTCACATATTCAGTCATATTTTTTTAAAGTTCAGTCAGGAACGCCGCTCGAACAGCTGGTTGGTTGCAGCTAGCTGCAAAGCTAGCTCGACAAACCCCTTCCCCACAAGAAGATTTTGAAGGAAACTATATAATTTAATCTCTCTGAAGTTATATTTTCTGCAGCACAATCCAGTTTCGTGTGGACTTTGCGGTCTTTTTCATTTAAATCTCTTAATTTCACGATGCGACTCTCTGGCACCGGGTTTCTCAGCTGGCTTTCTGCGGTCTTCGTGGAGGATCCCTGGATAGAGCGGTGCTGAGCCACACTGACACCCCAATATTCATTTTCTCGAGCATTTACACAATTATAAAACCGGTAAGTACTTAAACATAGCGGGTTACCGTTATATTTATTCATAACTTGGTAGTGAAACGCCTGCGCGAGCGGTGAAAGTGGAGCGGCTTGAATGTGTGTGTGTGTGTGTGTGCGCGCGCACGCGTGTATGCTTTTGCGTGCTTTCCTATAATAAACTACTTAGCTTTACATTTTATAGCTTATGTCTACATGATTGTATTTTATGCATTTTACACTATTAATTGTCAATAAAACTGGTGTTTCTGGGAAGTTTGAATCGATTAGAATGTTATATTGATTTACACAGTACATTCCCTGGGAGGTGTACTGTTTATCCTGTAGCCTACTTATAATATAGGTGCCTAAACTTCGTTAGCTGTCGCTAGTTATTATCGTTAAATAGTCCCTTAAGATGAGATCTACGAAGAAACGGAGTTGAAAAGAATCAACAGAGTCAAACGAATTGCCATTTATAAAGACAGCATATAGCCTACGTTTCGTGTTTCACAATGAGATTTGACCATAGACGTTGGTTTATTTTTATTGTTTGCTCTAAGGGTGCAGAATGACAACATAAAATTGAGGTTTTATGTCTACTCTTTGGTCTAGACCAGAGGGTTTGGTTTCAATCATTTAGATGCCAAGGACCCCCAAATATCCTCCTTGTTACCCCATCCTAAAGTGTAAAAGCCATCTTTTAGATTCTTGAAATAAAGATACAATTTATACTTTTTGAAAAATGATTGTTACAAATATGTCTCAAATATTATTTGGAAAATATTTAGTTGCGTTTTTTTCTACTATCACCATGCTGTCATAGTAGGCCTAATGAATTTTTTTTTATTTTTTTTTCTCACTTGTTCTCTAAACATTTCCACAGACCCCCTACACTTCCTTGTGGCCCTTTAGTTTGAAAATCCCTGGTCTAGAAATGAGAATTCATGTAGCACCTTTACATTCAGGTCTGGTTTTCCCTTTTGCTCTGAAGGGTTTGCAGTCATGAATCAATATTTTAAACTGAATTCAGTTGTCTGGTTGTTGTACACCTGTGAGACAGAGAAAAATGTTCTGCTCTTGGCCACATTGCTTTAGAAAAATAACGATGCGCATCCTAAATTATATTAAAGTCTCTGAATGATTTTGAGACTTGACATTAAGCCTGAGAATCAGCTGGATGCGTCTGTGTGCATATTAAAGCAGCGCTCTGCTGAAAATATTGATTTTGGTGATAGAATTACAGCTATATGTATAGCTTAGGCTTTAGCCTGTATTGTGATAGGCCCACAGCTTTCATTCATCGTCGTCTTACTGAGGCGAACCACATCCAATCTTGTCTGACACTCTTATTGCCAGCATGGAAAGAGCAACCTTGAGCAGCCTGGTTATAAACCTTTACCTTCGTGTTCTGTCTGGTGCCGTGCTTCACATTCTTGCCCTCGTTGAATCGCACGTGTATTGTCATCAAGATGTGAATCACTGCTGAAGCGATGAGCTGCTATTGATTGGCACAGTGGTAGAATGCCTCTCATATTTCCTCTCATCTTTCTAATTTCCTGCATCGGTTAGCATATTCCATGCTACTCTAACAGTGATTATTTGGTGCATAACTCTTTGAAATGATTGTATTTGCATTACAACTCTGATAACAAACAATAACATAAAATGCTTAAAGCCATAATGATTATATAATTAAATGTAAGGAGCAAGATAAGCATCAAAACTGATAACAGCCTATGCACTTGTAAAACATGTTGCACATTGCCTGAATGTGATTGGACTGAGTTGTTATTGTGTATTGTCTGGTTTCATTAGTTCATCTGTTCTTTAACTCAGACAGGCAGTGCGGGATAATATATTGATATATGACCTACATAAACAGGGAAGACACTCCCTACATGATACAAATTGAATGCATATTTGTAAGGTGATTACAAAATGATACACACACAAATGGAAGGGTTTGGATTTTAGAGCATTTCCAGATGTGTGGATGGAAAAGTCTTTTTTCTAATATTGGCAGATGTCATTTAAACTTTTGTTTGAAGATTATCCCATTTTATTAACATTCATCCATTCATACTTGCTTTCCAGCATATTTTAAATGCTGTCATAAGCATGTTTTCTGTGTACGTGACAGTTCGTGAACACCGAATTCCGTTCTTTCACGTCTATTTTGCTTTAAAGGGTCATGAAACCCCAAACCAAATTTTCTGAGATTTTAACAGAGGTATGTGTGTTGAACACCATTGAAGAGAATGTTAGCATCTGTTAGATTTAAAAATTATTAAATTAAAATTTTTTTCCGCTATTTTCATCTTCCGGTTTTAAAATTTTCATCGTGTCCACGTCACAGCAGAGCACTATAGTACTTTGATGACTCATCGGTGTCTCATTATTATTCATGTACTGAGTTTTCTTATCCTACGAGAAGACACTTGCTTTTAATTATTCATTACACCACGTGGAACTTTCCAATGACAGACATGTCAAACTGTGATATATCGCGTAGTAGATGAGAGAGCAATGATGGGACGCGCGTTTGTTTTTTCGTGGTGCAAAAGTTCCAGTGCATCTTTCTCCGCGATTCTGCCCGGGCTAGACTCTGGCTGCGGGCGGTTGGTTGGCCATCAGCTAAGGACACATCTAAACGATGTGTGTGTGTGTAGCAACCATTCAACGGGAGAATGGTGGACTTCGGCCTTGTACAGCAATGCAGGTTGCGTCTTGCGAGTGATGCGGTTCCGAGGACTTTTCTATCGCTTCAGAGGTGTGTGTGTGTGTGTGTGTCTAAAATGTAACCCTGACCATTTTATTTGCCTTTTGTTAAATAATCACTCGCTATTAAAATTTAGATATTTCAATAATACCTCAAGTGTATGGAACGTATGCTTAATTTGTGAAAATTTCTGTCACTGTCCATCTTTACTATGTGGGTTTAGGGGGCGCAGATCTAGGCTATGTGGAACGTTTTGGGTTTTTTTTTTTAAGCGGAAAATTTATTATTTTCAAATATAGGCATTTATAGTGTGTATAGAAACAATTTATATGTTTTAAACACAATTATGATTACTGTAGGCTAATATATGTAGCAGCAGGGCATTCAGTTACTTTGGAAAGGACAAAAATAAGGTGTCCGTGTATTTCATTAGACTTTAACTTTGCCAGCTATAATTTTTTTTTAGCATTGCCATTTCCTCACGTTTTACCACTGATTTTTAGTGACAGTCGATATGCATAGGCCACTGGCGATGACAGTTCCCCTCTCCCCTGCCGTGCCATTCGTGGGTGTGCCACTCCCCCTCCCTTCTTCTCACAGCCATCCACGCCCATTTAAGTTGCATTTTTCAAAAAGATTGTGAGCTAGACTTGAGCTGAAAGAGGGGGGGGTTTCATGACCCTTTAAGGGACACATACGCACAAAATTGTCAAAATGCCCGTATCCTTATAAACGCAATGGCTTATGGTGTACGTTAACACAAAAAATTGAAAAAGAAAACGGATGCATATTATTATATTGGATCCGTGCATTCAGTCTTAAAGTGATAGCAGTCTGATACACCGGCTGCTGTCTGTTTTATTAACCCTTTCACACGGTAGTTTAATTTGACTTGTTTTAGAACGTTATCACCTTATTATTTCCAGTGGTGACACGTCATGCTTGTCACTTGACACACTTCAGCCACAATACCACTGCATGATCAGTATGACAAAATTTTCACAAACTTGTTAGCCATGTTATCTACATGATATTCTGATTTTCAAATGCATGTAAGTGAATGTGTTTTGTCATTTAAAAACCTTTATCATGATCATGTTAGTTTATCTATAACCCGCCATGTTCGTTCACACTGAAATTCAGAGAATTTGTATCTGTCGGATTTACAAAACATAAATTCATATTCTCCTGAAATGCATGAAAGTAAGAGGCCAGTGAAATGGGAGAAGAATAGAGTAAACTTTAGTTAGGCTACCTACACAACGTGTCTCTGATATGAATCAAACGTATACATTTTTAATTGAAAGGATTGTTACTGGCACTTCCATAGACATCAGTGTGTGTATATTACAAACTACACATTTGTTTTGATAGTACTTGTGTATGTAAATGTCTGAAACCCAAAATAAATATTATGTGTGTAATAAATAGTTTTGATATGTCAAGCTCTGAGCGTGTCTGTCTCTGGCTCAGCGCCAGCCAACACCTGAAAGCACATTTGAATTTAGCAGTTGATCACGTGATGCACTGAACGTTCTAATCACACCGGTGTGATCGTACGCTCCAGTGAAGACTATGTAGTATTATTTTACATTTGACTATTCAATGACTGTAACTGAATACTGTTAGACTTGCCTGAAAAACATGAAACACTTTCATTTGTATCTTTGTTCTGTGGTATTTATATCTGCTTGTAATTTTATCATTGCAAATTTACTTCCCTACAAAATCACCTCAATCGTTGTGGAATTTTCTAGATTAATTCTGTCCATATAGAGCTATGCAAGTCTTTTTTTTTTTTTTTTTTTCATATTGCAATATAATGCTGAAAAAAAGAAAAATTTCAATGTCAGTTTTTTCCAATGTTATGCAGCCCTGCTCTCCGTAGACTAAGCTTAACTTGTGTTGGTCAAAACAGCAGATGTGATTCAAGATACAGTGTCAGCCTCATCAGAATATGAAGTGTGTTGTAATATCAGTGTTTGATTCACTCCAGCAGCCATCTGTTTTCCTTCTGTGGAGTGGTTTGCGTTTTTTCATGTGTACTTGGTGAATGCCTTTAGGCCATTATAACGCTGCTCTGTGAAATGAGGCAAGAATTTAAATCTTTGCATTAAAATATGAAAGCACATTAGTGTCTTTCTTATTCTCTGTTCTTCACATACATTAGTGTGGATAATGCCAGTATTGGTTAATGGCATTGGATCTCTGGTTGAGAACAGAGTTTGCATTGTATGTCTATGCAAACTAATGCAAAACAGAATGACATAAGGCAGTGCTGTTCAGAAAGCCATTGTTGGGAGGTAGATATTATACAAACCTTCCACTTGGTGCCTTGACTAATATGAGACGCATCTCTGAAATGAATGTTAGTTTCTATTTGAAATGCATTCATTGATATTTTCAGTTGAATGAGCATGTTGTCTTAGAGAGCAAGGCTAATGCAAAGTTAGCCTACTTTTGCAAGACTTGAATTCCATTCAGTTCAGTCTGACATAGGGTAAGTGTACCCATTAAGCCCATGTACCCTTTAAGCCCACTTTCAACTCTGAAGTCAAATTAAAAAAAGAGAAAATAATATTTTATGCTGCTTATTATTTTAACCAATCCAGTGATTTGTTACTTCCCTGGCATTTTTAATTGCATACCAATTACATTTGGCACTGTTGAGTTAGCCCCACCCATGTGCATGCTGTCTCAGGGGACCTCACACAAAGTCACCCCAAAACTTTGGTGTTTCGGGACCCTTCAGAAATCAACACATTTCAGCAATTTCTTTGGTAACTACATTGATATTATGTCAAATAAGAGATAAATGTATTGTTTTTTGTGTATGAACAAATAGTACTTTATCATTTTATATCATTTTCCTTTAAATTGAAAGATGAGTTTTATTAGCTTGCATTCAAAGCAAATCTCTAGGTCAAACCATTAGCCTTACAGAAAGATAGACTGCCAAAGAATTAAGCATGTGAACTGCAAACAATGAATGTTTTTTGATTCATTTTACATTCATTTACAAATAAATACATCATAAATTGTTTTGTAGAGAAGATTATTTTTATAAATTAACTTTTTTTAAGATGGGCTTAAATGGTACAGTGCCACAAAACGCATGCAAACTAGAGCCAACACAAGCTAACCTTGAATGACAAAAACTTAACATTTCTCAATGTGAGCATAATGAAAATGACAATGATACTTAGTCCACAGTATATTTAAGCTCCATGCATGTATTTGTAAACATATCTTACATTTTTAAAGGAAAACATTCTTTTATTCACCATTACTCACTGTGTACCATTTAAGCCCACCTTATGTATTTCAATGAGGAATCCCTCTAATTGCAAACTTTGATACATTTTTTCCTAGTCATGGAAATTGGGATAAGGAATTTGAAATTGTGTAGTTAAGTCTTATATGTTCAAGTAGTGTTTCAGACAAGAACGGATGGCTTCTTCCAGCTTTTTGTACTTAAAAAATATTGTTCGCTGTGTAACAAGTAACCAATTAGTTCTGCTTGAATTGTAAAGGTCTCTCTGCTCAGTCACGGTCAGATGTTACATTTTCTGACAGGGACTTGCAGAAGCATAGTCTATCTGAAGATGGAGTAATCTTGGCTGTGAACATGATGCTGTAATTGGGCTGCTTATTTGGAGAGGGTTTAAGAGAACCTCAGAGCTGAAAGATGTTTGAATTAGGCTGACGCATTGCAGCTTAACTAAACAGACAAATCAGTCCGACATTGTTCAGAAAACATGAGGTAAAGACGTTAAGCAAAGTGCTGTGCAAATAGCTACAGGAACGCATGTACTGTACTCAACCTTATCATTATCTCCCAGCTTCTTTCCTAACAATATGTTGTGTCAGCAAGTTAAACTAGTGTTGCTGTTTACCTGTTTGTGTTTAGCTTTTAAAACACTTTGTCCACGTCATGATGGAGAGAGAAGCATTCTAAGCACTTTGCAGTGCGGTTTCATTAACCGTTGTGAATACTCAGCTCAAAACGTTTGTGTAAGAGCAAGCACCGGCTGACTTATGTGACGACTATGTCCTACTGCTACTCATCATGTTTTGCCATCACAAACCTGCAGAAGTGAATCTTGTTTCTCAGAAGTAATGGGCTTTGTTCTGTCTTTAATATAATTCGTTCAAATTAATAATAATTAGTTGTTAGCTGCCGACAGCACAGCAGCTACCGACAAATAATGACACTCAAACCCAGTGTTACTCACTTGTGGAGTGGAACCAAAGCAAATCTCCGTGTCTGTTTTTAGGCCTTCCCGCTAGGCTCTCTCCAGCGCTGGAAAGCTTTTTTAATATTAACGTGGGTCCTAAAGCTCTTGTCATAAACCTTCATTTTCCAGTGATTTCTTCTGAGCTTTTCTCTTTTGTATTGTCTCATCTTTATTTCTACAGTCTCTTGTTCGTTCTTTCTCCTCCACCGTCAAATGCCCCATAATGCTGATTGGCTACATAAGTTTGTTGTTGTTCTTCGTGTGTCGTCCGACTAACTTTCAAACAGCATTTTTCAAATAACACTTATCTCACCTTTAAATGAATGATTCTATGATTCACTCATTATGGCTTGCCGCTACCTACTGGAGATTTTAGTTTCATATATAATAGTATCATTTAATTTTTCCCAACATCTCATATTATAATTCACAATTTTATATTTAGAAATTTAATCTCATAACATTTATATAAATTATATACATAATTTATACATTACATTTCATATTGTAATCCTTACAACATTAGTTTATGCAAGTAAATGCAGCATTGTTGAGCATAAGATACTACTACTTTCAAAGAAAAAAAGAACAGTAGTGTGTGTTTTCTGAGATTCTTGGATATCACAATATCCCCATAAATATTCTGCAATAACCTGGAAAAACAAAGCAGAGTTCTGTATTTCCTAAAAGTTACAAGATGGTCCTACTGCTTACATAACCTTGTACATTTGGCAAACGAAACCATACTCATCCTTTCGGTGACTGAAAAGTTTGCAGTTCAATCAAAGGATTCATTGTCTGTCGACAATCAGCACTGCCACACACAAAGCCTTGGCTGAACTCTAACCCCCAGCTCTGAGGGCTAAGGATGCATTGTGCGGGAATGAGGGCTTTGTCATTTCAGGTCACATGTCCATTAATTACTAGAGTCTCATACATTGGTTCGTCCCCTGACCTCCACACTCAAGCTGAGTGAGCGTGTGTGCGCTGAGCATAAAAAGCATCTCCATTGGTCTCCACTGTAGAGATGCTTTGGAATTTCTTATTGGATTCTTTGCGTATAAACAATTCCCACATTGAGAGAGGTTGTTGGAGAACATCCAGGGAATTCCTACAATGGGGATAACGAGGAAGCCTTGACAAAGGGAGTTCTCATTCGGTATTCAATTGGCAACATGGTGTGCTGAGGAGCTCTCCTGCACAAAACTCTGATACCTTGGGAATGTTTGCACCATTTATTACCATTTTCTTTGAGCGTATCTACACACTGTAAAAAAGGAATTGTTGAGAACCAAAAACAAAAAGGTCCTGTTAAGTGGAAAATATGTAGGCTAGTTGCTTTTTTCCCAATGCATTTTGTTTTGTACTGGAATTGTGCTTTTGTTTTGGTTTACTTGTTGTCCTAATCATATATTTTTATTAGGGCTTTCATGATTCCTTGATTAAATTCAAGTACTCTATTAAAAACAATTCACGATTTCAATTTACCCGTGTCGAGGAACCGGCAAAATACCGGAAGTGGTTCATTCCATGGACAAGAATCCATGAACCACATTATTAGACTGTTTTCTAAGGCTGTACAATGTTTTAAATCCATATAAAAACCATACAATAGCATAGTACTATTGTTAATTTACGAACGGCAGCGATTCAGTTAAATAAATATATGCCCTGCATGTTTAGTGTATGTTTTTATTATTTACACCAACTCAAAATTTTCGAGTGACTGGTCACATCTAAATTTTTGGTCTCTCTCAAACTAAAAATGTATATTGGTAAATTTATATTAGTATAGCAACTTTACTGTATTGTTTATTCCCCATTGCCCCAAAAGAAAATGTGTATTACATCATTATACTGTATATTAAACACTCAAGCCATTCGGCCACAATTTATTTTATAATATAATAGTTTATTTAATACATTTTATTAAATCTAAAACATTATTGTGAAAATACCTTAAAATGGTAAATGCATTGAATTTTCTGCACAGTAGACCTTTAAATATCATGCATTTAAATTCAGTATTCTGATAAGATACACAAAGCTGATGAATTGCACCTTACATGAACAAAATCACAATTATTTGAAAAACATCAATTATCTGCAAAAACATCAAAAAATACCTTAAAATGTAAGTAACTGGGGAGTGTACTCACCCAGTGTTTAGAGAAATTTCAGTTACATTTTAGTATTTAGGTATTTTGTGTTCATGAAACTGCAGCTTAAGTTTAAACATTTGCCTAAACATCTACAAAACAGCTAAAACACCATGCATAACTGGAGGGTTACTTCAAATGTTCAGTGTAACTTCACTTGAATTTTTGTATTTTCACAAAAGGTAGGCCTACTTTGAGCTCATGAAACTGCATCTTAACAGTTTAAACATTAAACATCTAAAACATTTACAAATATTTGAAAGACTGCAAAAGTCACACACACACACAAAAAGGAAAAAAAGTACAGGGTTACTTCACTCAGTGTTTAGTGTAATTTCATCGGAATTTTAGTATTCTCACAGGAGGTACTTTGAGCTCATGGTGTCCTCTTAAATGAAGAAATGTTGATTGAGAGCAGATGTCCTTAAAATCACAGTTGTCACAAGAAAATGTGGCATTCTCCTTAATTCTAGTCTTTGGATGTACCCTCCACAGGTGTGTTTTTAAAGCCCCAGTTGTTTTGACAATACAAACACATTCTGGGTGTAAACAGGGAAAGGAAGTTGCATTAACTGACCAATGGCAAGTTCTGTAGTGCTTGAAAAGGATGTCTTGGTGAGGTGATGAAAACTTGCAGAAGCGACACTGCATGAAAACCTGTAAAATAAATAAATGACAAAGCCTCCTTGCATCAAATATCTGACGGCAAGTGACAGAACAGAAGTCATTTTACATAACACTGGCAAATTTGATTAATTTATGTCTTTAAATCACATGCAGCAATATTTTAACTTTTAAACATCTTAATGAATTATAAATTCATGAGGATGTCTAGTGGTGGATCCTGGCTGTAACACTGGACAGCAAATGAATTGGAATTCTTGCATATTCACGTAAAATAGCTTGCTTCTGCATTGGTAATAAAGTGGATACATTAGTGGATTACAGCAAACAAATTTGGTCCTTGTTCCTGATGTACATGCACTGACATACTGTTGCAAGTTTGATTTATTAAAGTATATGAGGGACAACTACTTAAAATCAAAAAATATGATAAATAAAACCTAATATGACAATATGGTTGGCAAAGATGGACGATAAGGTTATGAAATGAAAGTCTGTAAGATTTATTGCTGCCCTTTTTACAACAAAGTGACACCCATGAAATTCATCCACTGACATAAAGTTGCTAACTCTAAATGAATAATGTCAATGTAATATCATCAAATAATACTAGGCCGCTGTACGTGAGCTGTATCGTTCAGTTTCGTTCCACCAAGTGGGGCACTAAATTTTCTTTTGCTCAATATGTTCAACGTTAATAAAAGGTATCCAAGCAAAAAGTTCTCCACGCATTTTCCTGCAGTTAATGAGAAAAGTGTATTTATTGGCGCACTATATTGATTGCGTATTGAGACGTCTAAAACGGTTGAGCTCGATTTTCAACCAATCAGCATCGAGAATGTAAGTAGGTCACAGCCGAAATCAAGCCAATATCACTACGCACATGTAAACAGAGGAGGACGTAAGCAGCGCATCTTCATCTGATAGCGGCGATCAAGCTCGATTAACACCCGTAAAGTGTATTCATGTCGGAAAAGATGGTGGGAAAGGTCCGCAGCCCTTTACTGAAGTCCGATGGGAAAAAATCAAGCAATGTGCGTAGGAATGGCTCAAAACGTCGGACACTACGGAGCTAACGTTAGCTGTTGCTAATAAACATGTTGCCCTCCTGGACAAACTGGTCTCTGATGTCCCAACAACTACGGGTTTCACCCGGCCTGATATCGGCGTTTTATAGGCTAGACAAAAAAAACGCTTGACTTGTGTGTATGTGCGTGATGGGTAGGTTTAAGGGGTCGGGTTAGTGTGTGTGTGTGTGAGAGAGAGAGAGATGGGTAGGTTTAAGGGGTCGGGTTAGTGTGTGTGTGTGTGAGAGAGAGAGAGATGGGTAGGTTTAGGGGTCAGGTTAGTGTGTGAGTGTGTGTGTGAGAGAGAGATGGGTAGGTTTAGGGGTCAGGTTAGTGTGTGTGTGTGTGTGTGTGAGAGAGATGGGTAGGTTTATGTGGTTGGGTTAGTGTGTGTGTGAGAGAGAGATGGGTAGGTAAATAAATAAATCAAAATTAAATCTTGTTTACAATAATCATTCCTGTGAATATGTACATGTAGTGCAGTTACTGCTCGTGTATGCAAATTAACAATTCACCATTAAATGTGTTATTTTTAAAAGTGTTTTTCTTTGTATACTTTTGAGTTTAACTTTGAGTGAGATTTGAGGTGGCGGGGGGGGGGGGGGGGGTTGCAAAAAAAAACTTGCATCACAATAAGTGTATTGTGATTGTCAAAACATTTTAGTAACTAAACTGAATTTTGACAACATGTTACAATGTTTATATGGTACAATTTCTGGTAAGCTAAGTTTTTTTTGTTTTGTTTTTTTTACAAATTTCTTAAAGAAATTTCACTTTTTTAATTCAATTCTTGTAATTTTATTTAATGTTGACTCATTTGGATAAATATTAGGTACACAAGATAGGCGTTCATTTTTCTCAAGAAAAATAGGCTACACACAGACAGCCCTATCAGCTGGCAGTATTATTTAAGGTTAAAAATAACTCAAATTAAATATGTGTTTTTATTATAATAACAACTTTATTTAATGATATAAGTACAAATATAATAAATATGTAATATAGTACACATATTTAGCAAAATACTCTCTATAGCTCTTTTTCTAGCCAACTAACGTGCCTATATTATGGTCATTAAATGGCTTTTCTGAGAATGGATGTGTGGTGTGAGAGCGTGTGAAAAGTGTCAATTGCGATTTTACCTCAAATATTACCTTTGAATTGGAACAACATAATGAGAATTGGGATGTTAATGTTACAGTAGACGTTTTCTTGATAATCTTATCATGTTTACTGTCCCTAGATAGCAACTTCAGGTATATCACACATTTCAAACTGTTTTAAAATTTCAAAATTTAATTTTGTACTTCAAGTGGTAATTCGGCATTTTTGGGTTTATATGATAACAGGTTTGAAAGTGCAAAATTCCCTATGTTTTCCCTTTTTTTCAAAATGGGCACCTTTAGCATAATATTTCTCAAAAACTGCAAGATTGTGTGTGGAGAACTTTTTCCTAAGGAATCTCTATATATTTCTGATATTAAATATGTGGAACGAAACCCTATTTCTAGGCCTCTTTTAGGCCACTGACAGCGGCCTATCTCTCTCTCCTCACACACACTCACACACTAACCTGACCCCTAAACCTATCCATCTCTCTCTCTCTCTTTCTCTCTCACACACACACTAACCTGACCCCTAAACCTACCCATCTCTCTCTCTCTCTCACACACACACACACACACACACACACACACACACACACACACACACACACACACACACACACACACACACACACACACACACACACACACACACACACACACACACACACACACACACACACACACACACACACACACACACACACACACACTAACCCGACCCCTTAACCTACCCATCTCTCTCTCTCTCTCACACACACACACACACACACACACACACACATACACACACACACACACACACACACACACACACACACACACTAACCTGACCCCTAAACCTACCCAACTCTCTCTCTCTCTCTCTCTCTCTCTCTCTCTCTCTCTCTCACACACACACACACACACACACACACACACACACACACACGCACACTAACCCGACCCCTTAAACCTACCCATCACGCACATACACACAAGTCAAGCGTTTTTTTGTCTAGCCTATAAAACGCCGATATCAGGCCGGGTGAAACCCGTAGTTGTTGGGACATCAGAGACCAGTTTGTCCAGGAGGGCAACATGTTTATTAGCAACAGCTAACGTTAGCTCCGTAGTGTCCGACGTTTTGAGCCATTCCTACGCACATTGCTTGATTTTTTTCCCATCGGACTTCAGTAAAGGGCTGCGGACCTTTCCCACCATCTTTTCCGACATGAAGAATACACTTTACGGGTGTTAATCGAGCTTGATCGCCGCTATCAGATGAAGATGCGCTGCTTACGTCCTCCTCTGTTTACATGTGCGTAGTGATATTGGCTTGATTTCGGCTGTGACCTACTTACATTCTCGATGCTGATTGGTTGAAAATCGAGCTCAACCGTTTTAGACGTCTCAATACGCAATCAATATAGTGCGCCAATAAATACACTTTTCTCATTAACTGCAGGAAAATGCGTGGAGAACTTTTTGCTTGGATACCTTTTATTAACGTTGAACATATTGAGCAAAAGAAAATTTAGTGCCCCACTTGGTGGAACGAAACCCTATTTCTAGGCCTCTTTTAAGCTACTGACAGCGGCCTATAAGTTTTGAAGTATCATTAGCATTAACCCAAACACCACTTTTATTTTTATTGATATTCTTATTGTATTTGGCCTGAAATAACATTTATTCAATAAAATAAAATTGTTTTGAAAATCTGTATTAATAATAATAATAATAATAATAGTTAAATTAGTTTTTTTTTCCCCTAATTTAGAGGCTCCATATCTAATCTTGCCTAGGACACCAAGTAAGCCAGAACCAACTGAGGATGTCAGGTTACCTAAAATGATAACATGGCCATGTTGTGTCCTCAACAAGCTAGTACTAGGAGTTCCCCCCAGACTAACACAAAATGGCAGACATCAACTTCGTAACTTATGCAGCCTAAATTACACTGTCACATGTTTTAGTGGTCTCATGGGGGCTCTTAATAAAGCAACTTAACACAAATTACATATCATAGGAGCTAACAGTATTTGACACAAATATGGAATGAACAAATATGCAATAACTCGATAAATACTCACTGTGAAAGTCGTAGTGGTTCCGTTTTCTTCAGTCAGACCTAACGATGATGGGTTACATTGAGAAAAAAAGTTATAACAGAAACGTATACCTAGTGTTGAACGCTGAACACAATTTAATGTTGAGTGAATATATATTTTTTTTAATTTTACTTTTAGACCTTAACCCTCTACTGCATGAATTTTGATGACACATGATAAAAATTATTTCACATCATTTCCTGGCTCATTTGGGAACATTTTATTGATTTATTGAAAAATGTCCCTCCCCCAACCCCCCCAACCCAAAATATTTTTTTGTTGCCTGAGGGCAACGTTATGCAACAATGGTAAAGAATCATAGAGAAAATTATCATTATACAATTCTCAGAGAGCAATACAAAAATAAATGATTTCTTGACATTTTTTTATTATTTTTTTAAGTAAAAAGGGAAAAACACTTGAAACACATCAATATACTTGATTTGATACAGACATAGGTTTGTATCATGTAGTGCGTCATGTCATATCATGTACTTCATGTATCCTAATCAACCCCATATACACTACTGTATAATGACAAAAGTATTGGGACCCCTCCAAATCATTGAATTCAGGTGTTCCAATCACTTCCATGGCCACAGTTGTTTAAAATCAAGAACCTAGGCATACAGATGCTTCAACAAACACTCTCAGGAGCTCAGTCAATTCAAGCGCGGTGATAGGTTGCCACCTGTGCAATAAGTCCATTCGTGATATTTCCTCACTACAAAATATTCCACGGTCAACTGTTAGTGGTATTATAACAAAGTGGATGCAATTGGGAACAACAGCAACTAGGCCACAGAGTGGGGTTAGTGCATGCTGAGGCGCACAGAAGTCGCCAACTTTCTGCAGAGTCAATAGCTACAGACCTCCAAACTTTGTAGAGAGCTTCATGGAATGGGTTTCCATGGCTGAGCAGCTGCTTCCAAGCCTTACATCACCAAGTGCAATGTAAAGTGTGGGATGCAGTGGTGTAAAGCACGCCGCCACTGGACTCTGGAGTGACCAATCATGCTTCTCTGACTGGCAATCCAATGGACGAGTCTGGGTTTGGCAGGAAAACGGTACTTGCCTGACTGCATTGTGCCAAGTGTAAAGTTTTGTAGAGGGGGGATTATGGTGTGGGGTTGTTTGGTGGAGAGGGGATTATGGTGTGGGGTTGTTTGGTGGAGGGGGGATTATGGTGTGGGGTTGTTTTTCAGGGGTTGGGCTTTGCCCCTTAGGTCCAGTGAAAGGAACTCCTAATGCTTTAGCATACCAAGACAATTTGGACAATTTCATGCTCCCAACTTTGTGGGAACAGTTTGTAGATGGCCCCTTTCTGTTCTAAAATGACTGTGGATGCTGCACATTAGTGTCACTTTGGTCACTTTGGTCGTTCCTGTGCACCCAGGAACCCTACATCTTCCCTACTTGTAACACATTATTTGCCATTGTGAGGTATTGTCCAAGACATCCTTGAAAAGTACCCCTTATGGCATAACGTTGCCCTGAGGCAACAAAAAGAAAAACTGAATTTGTGAACATGCAAAATAAAAAAAAATTCACAAAACCTGCCAAAAGGCTTCTCTACACCTTCATACACACACACACACACATATTTTTTATGTACAGTTCATGTCATTTTAAATATGATTACTAAAGCAAATAATCTTGCTTTCATCTCACACCATGTGCTCCTGTGACCATGTGTCAGAAAAGGACGTCCCGCCTTCAAATGGTGCTTGATAGTGACTTCCAAACCTTATTGGACTGTTCTTTGATACTTTTTCAAACATTCTAATTGGTTGCAATCATTTAAAGAAAAATGTACTGAACACAGGGCTTAAGAAAACTTTCCGTTGCCTGAGGGCAACGCTATGCAGTAGAGGGTTAAAGGGGTGGTAAAACACCTTTTTTCGAAGGCTTGATTGTGTTTGTGGGGTGCACTGTAACATGTGTTCATGCTTCGTTTTTTTAAATTCGCATTATTTTTCACATATTTAACCATTATTCTACACTGCTCTGTCCCTCCTTGTAAAAACGGTCGGATGATTTCCTGGTTCTAAGAAGCCCCGCCCTCAAAAATACGCAATGGGCTTCTTCTGGATCCTCTTCTAACCAGATTGGTTAGCTGGCCCAGTGTGTTGTGATTCGCTAACCGCCAAGTGCACGTTGTTTCGGAAACGCCCCTTACCCTCACCGGTAGTTTGTGCTTCAGTAAACAACGGCGTTAATATTCCCATACCAGTTTGAGCCCGAATCAGACCCAGAGAATGTTAGTGGAGAGGATCGAGCAGAACCTGTTCAAGAACGGCTGTTAAAGGACGTTTCAGAAAGGTATGTGTTTTTTTTTTAAAGACTGCAGATCTATTGTGATCGCTATATTACTTTTGTATATTTAAAACGAGGATTGTAGCTAAATATCTGTCGCCAGAACTATTAACCCAATACAAACACTAAACATCGGCTTTACAACAGTAGCCAAATCAAACACAAACCATGTTTAGCATGCCTGTAGATAAACAATACATAAAAGCTATAATCAAAGAATAATTTACAGTGATCACATAAACGACAACAACCACGAACATTCCAAGTTCGCTGCGCTGGTGATATTAAACAAGTTTGTAGGCTATGTGTTTGTCGGATAAGTATGAATTAACGTTAGCATTTAACAAACTGGTTTGTGGAGACAAACAGCGTTGTCCTTCGTTTACTTCCTCGCTACAATGTACAATTAACAATACGAACTATTACAGAAAACTCATCAACGAAAAAATCATACTTACATGTTGTGGCTCGTAAACAGCTTCTGTTTTTAAAGTTGGAACTGCTCGATCTTTCAGGACAAGCCGTTGTGTGAATCCTGCATTGTAACTCGTGTAGATTGAGGAAGCTTTTCTCCGGAAAATGTGCCGCACAGAGAGCGACGTTTGGATTATAATTATGAGGGACCGAGTTAAAAATAAATTGTAACCGTCCTCAGGAAGACTGAACAAAGTGGACCTGCAATCTGGGTGAAAATAACAGCGTTTCGACGGCATAGCGGCAAGACACTCCACTACCACAACAACTCTTCTCCAAAGCAACATAAAATGGCCTCGCCCCCTTTATGTATTGTGTTCCCAGAGGAGGGGTTTATGTAAATATTGGGCTTAGTGATGTCAGCAAGCCCACAGGAATGTCGTGTAGTCCCTATCGGCCGTTTCTGTAGTTCTTAGAAATTGATTTCTTTAAAAGCAAATATCTCCCTTTGCTTTAAACTTTGAACGTTGCAACTTTGCAGATGTTGTTTATGCTCAAACAGCAACATTACACAGTAACTAAAGTTAGAAAAGTGTTTTACCACCCCTTTAAGCTAAAATTACCACAATGCATGTTTTTGTTTGGGGATAATTAGTTGGAAGCAATTTGTTGAGTCAATATTTAATTGTCAGTTTCCAAAATCTTTCAAAATATATATATTTTTCACATTGTAAGTTACGTGTGTCTCAGAGCAGCTTCGTTCACAGTAAATGCTGCTCCACATGAGCTGTTATCATTTACATGCGTGGAGCACGTCTCAAATTCCATCTCTGCATATGCTGTGATTTTGGGTTGATTAACACGTTCATCTAGGAACTATGGGTGTATACAATACAATCGACTCAAAAAGACGCACTAGCTAAAAGTGATCGAGGATGGATAATTTCAATGAAATTGATGAACCTGTGATGTCTTCTTTGGGACGTAAAAGGAAAAATAAAAGCTGAAACTTTTTCACGGAACCTTGCTAAAGCAGGATGTTACAGTGGTGAGGGAAAAGCTCCCTGTATTGCGTGTAATCACAACAATAAAGTTTGTCAGGCGTCTATGTCAGCTGAGGAGATTAACGTTAAAAGGATTATCCGAGTGTTTTATGTATCATAGCAATTACTTGGTTTTGTTTAACTCATGAAACTCATTTAACAAATGAAATGTGGAGTTATCTGCTTTTGCCAAAAAAAAAAAAAAAAAAACCCTGGTTGTTGGAGTTATCTGCTTTTGCCAAAAAAAAAAAAAAAAAAAACCCTGGTTGTTGGAGTTATCTGCTTTTGCTAAAAAAAATAAAAATACTTTTTATATATAAAAACATACTTTCAATGAACTTTTTTTGTTATTATTACTTAAATCAAAACAACCCAGCTACAGTTTAATTAAACATGACTTAAGAATGGAGTTATCTATTTTTGCAAATTAACTCTTCTGCTGTAAATGTCCCAATTGGGAGAGGGTGTGCAAGTTATATATTTTGGTTGCATACATTTGTGAGTTAATAAATGTAACTGGTTGTGTAAATTTGACACATAATATCTAAATATCGATATATCCCAGAATCGAATCGAAATCGCATCGCAGGATTTAAGGGTATCGGCAAATATCGTATCGCTGGCTGAGAGAATCGGTATTGTATCGTATTGTGATGAACAGTCTGATTTACACCCCTACGCAATGGAACGCAGGAACGCAATGTGCACCATTTCATCAGATTTGTAACATAAATCATTTATAAACCTACGCTAACACAGGAGAATACATCAATGTGTTTCCAAATATGCTATCTGTTCATCGCAATTTCAAAATAAAAGTTTAAACCTTTCACTCTGAATTTGCATGTTTTGATGTCCACATATTCTTGTTCAAGAAATTACTGTGGCTGTAGCATTTATATCGTAAACAAATAGCCAAATATTAAAGAAAAATGTACATTTGAAGTAAATGTCGTTTGGGCAGTATTAAACAAGGATTTGATATGCTGTAAAGTGTAACAATCAACAGGCCGTTGGTGACCTCTGCAGGCATTTGTTATAATACATAATGTACAATGTACATGTACATGATTGTTTACATTTTTTATATTTTAAGTGTTGTTTTATAACCATATGGTTTGCTTTTGATACTTTATTTGAACCAAATAGTATTGCCTCATTGTTATATGTATTTCATTTTAAAGGCTTAGGTCTTTGCTTGGGTCTATTTTTATTACCACAAAAAATATCCTTACTCTGTCTGTACTAACCCTACTCGATTAATCATCAAAATAATCGACCAATTACTTGATTACCAAAATAATTGTTAGTAACAGCCCTAATAATGATTTCATTGGCACTTTTAGAATATTGATATTTTCTGAAAGGCATAGAGACTGTTTTCACAAGACTCTGTTTTCTGCTGCATCACTAGACCTGTTGCTATTGAAAGGATCGTTAATTTATTCAAACAATCTTGTGCCTTGATCTCCTGAAATCACTCTCGATATAAATTGCCTCTCTGATTGTCATATTCAGTGCAACCTTCCAAAGCACATCTAGCATACGGCTTGATGCTCCAGCTGTGGGAAAGAGCAATTTGAGGGATGACTCATCTGTGGAGAATCTTTAGCCTCAGTTCTGACAGCTCATTTTTCCTGTTAACTCTAATTTGTCTGAAATACAAAAGGAGCCTGCATACTACCAATTTTTTTTTTTTCTTTTCAGTATGTTCTCACTGGCCTCTGAATGTAATTTTTGGTGTTGGTATAGTACAATTAATAGCCAACAACAAGCAGTCAACAAAAACTACTTTCAGTAGCTTCTTGAAGGATATTCTTTCTGACTTCCCAATATGATGATAACTGAAAAACGTTTGCTATTAATTAGTCAGACAAGAGACTGAGAACATTTGGGATAAATATTGAAAAGAAAATTCTCACCATTTGGCAAATTGCTGGTCACTTCTGCGCATTGCTGAGTAATAAGGCTTCGATTCCAACAGTATGTGCTGAGTAAGATAATCTCTTACACCTTTAATTGGATTTTGATGTGGAGATTGGGTCATACAAGGTCACACGGTATGTGTTAAGCTGTTTGACGAGTCATGACTGGGCTATTGACAGCTAACTTGTAAATTTAGCTTAAGGCTGACATATACATATCTTAATATTGAAAATGGATTAGCTGCATCCAGTCTTTTCAAGGCATTATCATTGTCCTGTATGTACATGCATGTACCATTCTTTGAAGCAGTGTTTAGTCAGCCTAGCAACTCCTTGTACACTAAACTCAAAAGTCTTGGTTGTCTATTGTGCTATTCATTGCAAACTTACTCAAAGCATTCACAGGTGTAACTTCTCAGTTGTGCATAGGGCTGTCACTAATGATTAATTTGGTAATTGAGTAATTGGTTGATTTTGACGATTAACTGAGTAATTTTTGTGGTAATAAAAATAGGCCCTAGTAAACAATAGCCTTTAAAATTACTTAAAATGTATGAGGCAATAATTTCTGGTTCAAATGAAGTATCAAAAACAAATAATCATAGAGCAACACTCTTAAAATACATGATATAATTCATAACAAATGCCTGCAAATCCAGATCAAATCCTTGTTTAAGATTGGTCAAACAACATTTAATTCAAATGTTAACTTAATCTTTAATATCTAAAATGCTAAAGCCACTGTAATTTCTTGAACAAGAATGCAAAAAATGCAAAATCAGACAGCGAGGGTTTAAACTTTTAATTAGAAATTGTATTGAAAATTTCACATTGAAACTTGATGTATTCTCCTGTGTTGGCATAGGTTTATAAATGATTTGCGTTATAAATCTGATGAAATGGCGCACATTGCGTTCCCAGATGAACTTTATAAGTAACCCAAACTCAGCATTAGTAGAAATGGAGTTTGAGATGCGCTCCACACATAAATAAAAACAGCTCATGTGGAGCAGCATTTACTGTGAATGCTCTTAGATGCATGTAACCTGTCCTGCACACATGTAAATAAATTAAGCATATATATTTACATGCAGGGCAAAGGCTATATTTATTAAATTGAATCACAGCCTTTGTGAATTCAAAATGTGATCCTTTCGGCTAAAGTGATGTGGTAAAAAGCATTTGCTGTGATGTAGGATTTTTCCAAACCCATGTAAATCTTGAGTGAAACCACGCCTGACAGAATTGGGACACACCGAGCAATTTAGGATTGGAAGACAACGAAGAACTGCCTAGACTAACACTGATGTTATCTGCTCTCTGTTAGAAGCTGTTTCATTAAGTGTGAAATGTCCTGGCTTGCTGTGCCGAATGTTTTTTTTTTTTTTTTTCTACACACTTTATTTCCAGTGTAGTTTAAGTTCTGACTGTCAGAGATGTTTGTCATATGCAAGATATTCTGGGTCAGATTTGACTAGAACCCTTTTTAAAATCTCTGTCAGAGAAGACTGCTCTTGTACATTCTTTTTTGTTATTAGCCCTTTTTGTCCTTAATCTAACTTTGCCATTTACCCCCTATTTATAGTTTGCTTCAATCTGAAAACATTTTTTAACAAAAATTAGGCTTGTAAGTTCTTCATTGGGTAAGTTATGCATTTAAGTTTCCCCAAGCCTGTTGAATTGAATTTAAAAACGTCACATAAGCAGGAACCATCGGCTTTCTGTTCTGCCCCACTGAACTGCTTCCTGAGGGCACAGACCTGTGTGATACTATGGATTGAGACTCATAAATTAATCATTAAAGATTGAATGCATTAATTATTCATATGCACATTCAGGCAATAACAGCCATCAGTTAAATCATCTTGGTCCAGTCTGGTTTAAAGTGTCTGTTTTTCCCTGTAGAATTCTTCCTTTAATATTTTTAAACAACTAGGAAGTACTTCTATTGTACATTGAGTATTTGGAATTATGACCAAAACGCTGTTCCAAGAGAACTCGTTTTGGCCAGATTTGAAGGTGTTGTACATGCCAGAATGCCCTTAGCTCAACTAATCAAATATGGCAGATGAGATGGAAAATGCAATATTTTATTCAATATTTGTATTGATAAAAAGTATTGTCGTTGGCTAAGTAACATGCTAGCTTCAAACTATTGCATGTACAGTAGCGTTCCATTCACTAATGAGGTTCTGTCCTACACTAGCAGCATCCTACAGCGAGGGAGCTCGCAAGGGCATGGAACAAAGCTATATATTATGAAAGCAAGACCAAACTACTGTCTTGTTACAGAATTTGCTTATGCAGTCTCCTTTCTTTGCTCTTGAACTACAATTGGGTAAAGTTCATTTTCTCACTTGAGTGCTTCCTAATGCCACAGACTGCCCTCTGTTCTTTGATCCGCTGCTGCCACTTGACACTGGCACCAAGTGCTCGAGGCTGTTGCCAGACAGCTGCCCGGGGTGAGTGAGGAGCATCAGACTGATTTCATTCTGTTCCTGATAGATGCAGGACCTCCAGACGTTTCTCAAGAGCTTTACTGATAGGTTTTGCAGTGTCCTCTCCGTTTTTTTTTTTCTTGCCCCACGCTTTTCTCAAACCTCACTTGAATGCTCACCCACACAGAGTTGTTTTTCTTTTGTGAAACTGCAAAGGCTGTGAAATGTGCTTCTCATATTTTGATGTACATTGGAGATATAAAGCTGCTTGTTTGTTCAACAGTAGGCCTATCTCAAGGCCATCTCATGATGTTTTTCTTGCTCACTGTGAGGAGGTCACGGAAAAGTCTCTAGTAGGCTAAGTATTGTGAGACTTCTGCCGAGTGATACTTTGATCTCTATCATGCTGGCTGCACAGTCAACCTAAAAACACATTTTTTTTTTTTTAACATCACTGCCTTACTGACTTAAAGTTGCAAGCATATTTGTCCTCTTTTTTTATTTATTTAATTTATCACCAAATAATTGAATTGTGAAGTTATAGTTCTTTATGGTAATTGTGACATACCATCTGCAAAGCAAAGGTATTTTCGAAGGTATAGATGCTGGGATTTGTCAGCTCTCAGATGCTGTGCTGAATTAATGAGCGGTGACCTGTCCTTGGACACTGCGGGCATGTCAGACAAGCATTTGATCTGCATAGCTCTGGATACAGATAATAACCTAGGTAGGTCTGTCCCCGACTAAAGATTTTTCTAGTCAACTAGTTGTCGTTGATTTAAGCCATTAGTTGACTTATCGCATGTTTTAACTACTTTAATACTGGGGGGATACATAAGCCATAATGAACCTTTTAAAGGGGTCATATGACGGTTCTAAAAAAAAACATTATTTTGTGTATTTGGTTTAATGCAATGCGTTTATGTGGTATTAGGTTAAAAAGTAATTGTTTTGCACATACCGTACATTATTGTTGCTCTTTTATTTCCTGCCTTTCTGAAACGTGCCGATTTTTACAAAGATCATCGTTGTGAAAAAGCGTGGTGTGCTCTGATTGGCCCGAATACCTTAAGCGTGTGATGGAAAATCATGCCCCTTAACATATTTGGAACATCAGTCCGTAACATATGTTGGTGCTACCTTATCAATTCGAGCCCGAATCTGAACCGGAAAATGCAGATGACCAAGCTGATAGATCAACTTTGCCAGCGCGACTGGACCAGAACGTATCCGATTGGTAAGGTTTTATTTCATTGGGGACATAATTAGTGATTATAATGACTTATACTGTCTTTTTACACTGAGTTACGCTATGTAAACATAAAACCAGGTCTACATTTGTGGTCGTAGAAATGACAAACAAGCGCTACTCTATACTGCTCAAAACTTGAGTTTGAATAGTCAGTAGCAAATTCTTAAAATATGATATAGCATACTTACAGACTGTGTCTGTGAGTCAGAAGCACCAGACTGTACTTGCAAAGATGGAACTGCCCCACTTTTTAGAATCAGCCTTTTTGCACAGCCGGCCTTGTACCCTCCCAGGTTCTACAGGTCCTCCGAAAAATGGGCAGCACACAGTTTAAATATTTTGGTTATACTGTTCTGGAACAGTTGTAAATAAAGCTTCACCACTGTTTTCTAATTGTGTCCTCTTTTGGAAGGACAAATAAAGTAGTTTGGCTTTCGCAACGAAAAACACAGCGTCTCCTCAACACGGCGGCAACAATAATACAGCGAGAATACAATGCGTATACATTTGGGTGGTGTAATGAAACTCTACCCACACACACTGACGTAGATTTGTGGGGGCGTGTTTGAATGAAGCATTTTAGGAAGGTGTGGCTGAGCCTCAACTTTTACAAAGAATGCTCTTTGCGTTTGAGACTTGTAACTCTGCAGATCTTATACATGCACAAACAGCTACATAACACACTAAAGAAAAAGGAAAAGAAATCGCATTATATGACCCCTTTAAAATATATATATATATATATATATATATATATATATTAGTATTCTAGTGTAATATAGGGGTGTAACGATTCGTTTTTACAACGATTCGATTTGTATTGCGATTTGTGGTTGTCGAAATGATTCAAGGACGATATTGGTTCATTTAGAACGATACGATCCGAAACGATTCAGTGACTTGAAATCGATTCAGTGACTTTTTAGCCAAAAACTCTTGTAAGGGAATCAGGTATCAATTAATTATGGATATAAACAAACAAGTAAACAACAATTAATGTCAAATGCATTCACATTTTATTTGAATAAAGTAGGGCTGCACGATTATGACAAATCATAATTGTTGATTATTCCCTTGATCATTCCCTTGGCATTTTGTTATGGAAACAAACAACAATTAGGCTACCATGGTGATACACAATACTTAGAAGAACTGGTAAAGAAACATGGAAACTGCTCCTGATAAATAGCAACACACATGATGTACCAATAGCGTAATTTATTGGTATTTTTCTTTTATTTCGTAACTTACTAATTTATGATGTTGCATGCTTGTATTTCCTTTGCGCTTTAGTGAAGTGATACAGCGCGCGCCGGCGCATTTGCGCGTGCAATTAAAGAGTGCACGATGACAGGACATGAAATTTCGTTTTTCTGAGGTGAGAGACTTTTTCGTTACAAGTTGTGAAAATAATGGTAGAATAATGACACGGACATATAGCCTGATATCATCATCTGACCGCAGATACTAAATCTGGACAACACGTTTTTTCTAATTTAAAAGGTAACGACGTTGCATGCTTGAAGTTTATTTTGTGCTTTATATAAAGTGAAGAGATACTGTATAGGCCTACAGCGCGCTCCCCTGCATTTGCACGTGCAATTGAAGAGTGCGCGCTACTGCAGTATAGCGGCTGAGAGGACAGGAAAGTTAGTTTTTCTTAGGTGAGAGACTTTGCGCTGCTTGTTGTCTTTGCGCTGCTGATAGTCACAGATAGGCAGACTGAATCGAGTAACGTTTAACGCCTTTATCATTAAAAGTGCTAAGAAAAAACATCCATATAAAGTCTGACGTGCTTAAATCCAATGCGTTATTTCCTAGTATCGATACAATCGATTCATTACCTTTTAAAACGATGTTAGGTCGATATATGTCATCCGGAAGGCCAAGTTGCCGAGCACAGATTGATGTAGTTGGATCATAGAAATATAAATCGATACATCGATGTAGTTGATGAATCGTTACACCCCTAGTGTAATACACTCACCTAAAGGATTATTAGGAACACCTGTTCAATTTCTCATTAATGCAATTATCTAATCAACCAATCACATGGCAGTTGCTTCAATGCATTTAGGGTTGTGGTCCTGGTCAAGACAATCTCCTGAACTCCAAACTGAATGTCAGAATGGGAAAGAAAGGTGATTTAAGCAATTTTGAGCGTGGCATGGTTGTTGGTGCCAGACGGGCCGGTCTGAGTATTTCACAATCTGCTCAGTTACTGGGATTTTCACGCACAACCATTTCTAGGGTTTACAAAGAATGGTGTGAAAAGGGTAAAACATCCAGTATGCGGCAGTCCTGTGGGCGAAAATGCCTTGTTGATGCTAGAGGTCAGAGGAGAATGGGCCGACTGATTCAAGCTGATAGAAGAGCAACTTTGACTGAAATAACCACTCATTACAACCGAGGTATGCAGCAAAGCATTTGTGAAGCCACAACATGCACAACCTTGAGGCAGATGGGCTACAACAGCAGAAGACCACACCGGGTACCACTCATCTCCACTACAAATAGGAAAAAGAGGCTACAATTTGCATGAGCTCACCAAAATTGGACAGTTGAAGACTGGAAAAATGTTGCCTGGTCTGATGAGTCTCGATTTCTGTTGAGACATTCAGATGGTAGAGTCAGAATTTGGCGTAAACAGAATGAGAACATGGATCCATCATGCCTTGTTACCACTGTGCAGGCTGGTGGTGGTGGTGTAATGGTGTGGGGGATGTTTTCTTGGCACACTTTAGGCCCCTTAGTGCCAATTGGGCATCGTTGAAATGCCACAGCCTACCTGAGCATTGTTTCTGACCATGTCCATCCCTTTATGACCACCATGTGCCCATCCTCTGATGGCTACTTCCAGCAGGATAATGCACCATGGCACAAAGCTCGAATCATTTCAAATTGGTTTCTTGAACATGACAATGAGTTCACTGTACTAAAATGGCCCCCACAGTCACCAGATCTCAACCCAATAGAGCATCTTTGGGATGTGGTGGAACGGGAGCTTCGTGCCCTGGATGTGCATCCCACAAATCTCCATCAACTGCAAGATGCTATCCTATCAATATGGGCCAACATTTCTAAAGAATGCTTTCAGCACCTTGTTGAATCAATGCCACGTAGAATTAAGGCAGTTCTGAAGGGCGAAAGGGGGTCAAACACAGTATTAGTAGTAGTAGTAGTAGTAGTAGTGGTGTTCCTAATAATCCTTTAGGTGAGTGTATATAGCCTATTCCGCACAGAAGCGCACGCATAAAGCTTGCCGCAAAGTGTAAAAGTAATGATTATGAATGTGTTGGAAAAAATACATTAGTTTATTAATAAATAATCATTAATTTTATTAATAAATAAAAGTGTTTTCTGATTCAGTGTCAGCAGCAAAGATGGTGACAACGCTCACTTACCCATCTCTGCAGTATAGTGGGAGGTTCCTATAAAGAGAAATTTTGCTCTTGCTATACGTTAGCTTCCACACTCCGCACAAACACTTAGATATGCATCTAATAATACCACACATTTATCTAACGTTAGAGTGATTGGCTAAGTCTCAATTGATTGGCTGACTCAAATAAGTCATATTTGAGGTCAATGGATGATAGGCGAACATCTGGATTTCCTGCCCGACATACTGTAATTACCACTAGAAGTCGCCATTAACGATCTGTCTCTGTGTGACTTTGCCACTTCCTGTGGAGTTTTTTTTTTTTGTAATTAAATTTTGGTAGACTAAGCCTCTTCTCGTCGATTAACGTTTAGGCGAATATTTGGGGGCAGTCGTAAACCTAGGACATATTAGGGCTGGGCGATATGGCCTAAAAAAAATCCTTTTTTTTTTTTTTTTTTCACAAATTCGATTTACGATTTAAAACGATTTGTTTTTCTTCCCCTACTTAAAATCAAACTGCAGATGACAAAGAAATTGTTCAAAACTATTTTTAACTTTATTTTGTTTTGATTTTCCCTTCTGGGATTTGATTTGGATTTTCCCCTTGGGGTTAAAGTGCAATCAGAAACAACAAGCCAAAAAGACAAGATGGCAGGCCCTGCCTTTGTAAACAGTGAAAATGTAACATGACATAACTTAACATAACATAACAGAACATAACATGAAATGGGTGGATTGGGATTGGTGGGGAATGTGAAAAAAAATGTACATCACAATAAAGTGTATTGTGATTGTCAAAACATTTGGTAACTAAACAGAATTTTATTAAGTTTAGTGACAACACAATGTTTACATGGTACAATGACTGGTATGCTACTGTTTTTATTATTGCTTTCACAATTTCAAATTCAATTCTTGTGATTTGATTCTGATCTTGATTCAATATCGATTCCTTTGGATAAATACTTGGTACAGTAGATACATGTTAATTTAAAGCCCTGTCAGCTGTTATTATTATTAAAGGTTAAAAATAACATCTCAAATTAAATATTATGCGTTTTTTTATAATAACAAGTTCAACATTATAATATTTTAATGATATAGGTAAAATATAATAAATATGTAATATAGTTATCATATTTAGCAAATACTACTCTCTACAGCAATTATTTTAAAGTCCAACTAACGTGCTATGGTCATTAATGGGCTTTCCAGAGGTAAAAATAACTTTACGTGACTTATTGTCCTCTAGCTGTTAGACCTCTTTCCGCAGTTGAAAAACACAGATCGATCGATCGATTTTATTTCATTTCGGTAAGTTGAACTGTATCTTTCAAATTACCTATTGATCATTTGTGTATATTTAGCCTACTATTAACTAGTAGTAAAGAGTAACAGATGATCGGTTCACGTGCCGCTTGAACTCTGTCAGCGATCTGTCAAGCGCCAAAACGGTGTTTATTGTTTGAATTTCGTAATTAAATCGACAGAATCTGAGAGCTGAGAATTTGTTTCATAGCAATAGTAACCTTCTCTGTCTTGTCTGTCGGTGTCAGTGTCCTCTTTGCTTCGCGATTCTTCTCTGCGTGAGAAAATGGATGTGTAGCGTGAGAGCGTGTAAAAAGTGACGATTGCGTGAGTCTCACGGTGAATTCGTGAGAGTTGGCAGCTCTGCGGATTCAGTTTGTAAGACTGTAGATTGTTTTTTGGCGGGTGTGTTTGTGCTGCTGCGGTCTTGCCGTGTTGTTTGTGTATCTCTATGCCAAACGCACGGGGGAAGAGCTGAGCCCGTTCGGAGCTACGGGAGCCCAAAGGGGAGCGTCGGCGAATGTTAAAGAGAAAAACGATTTTCATTCAAAAAAATCGACGTAAACTGCACAATCGAATTAATCGATAAAATCGATTTATCGCCCAGCCCTAGGACATATACCTGTAAAGAGAAGACTTTCCTGTCCATTTCAGTCAAGAACTGACTTAGACATAATAAACAACAGCTTTCATAGTCTATCTACTGTAAATGTAACGTAAAAAATTACTCCTTTATCTCTCAGATGTTTGAGCTGTATGTCTTAGGCATTTGATTTTTTAATTGATCACTTCAATTCTGAAGAAATGTCAGCTAGCTAAAGGTCATGTGAAGACAAAGACTCAAACAGGGGAAGAAATGTTGCTGGTTAAATGAATAGAATGGAAAGTGCTGGCACTTTGTCAGGAACATTGAATTTTGGAATGAGCAAGCGAAATAAGCTAGCTTGTTCACACTCTCAGATGCTTCAAAACCTACTATCTTTTTCAGCTTCGAGGATAAATGTATATCATTTCAGAGTGATTACAAAGGATCTGTATTGCTTGTTTCTGGATCTCGTGGAGCCTTTTCACAACAGCGTTTTTGGCTTGTGGCTTTATTTATTGATGCTAGATTAGATTTTCTTTTGGAAGTGTTTGGATGTAACAGCAAACATTGCAGGACCTTGTGTAAATATAGAGATGGAATATGAATAACATAAATCTTATAGTGCAACAAAATAAAATTATTTGGGAATCAGCATACTCAAATGATGGGGGAAGAGAAGTCAGAATCAGTGAGTTTGAATTGTTCATCTTTCAGCATTCGCTGATTGTTTCAGAATTTGTTTCAGAGAATGTTTCTGTCATACACACAGACTTGTGACAGAGTGGTTTGATGAACATGAAGTTGAACATCTCCTATGGCTTTTAATCACCAGATCTAAATATTATTGAGCCACTTTGGGGTATTTTGGAGGGGTGAGTTAGAAAACGTTTTCCTCCAGTCCACAAGCATCACATAGTGACCTGGCCACTGTTCTGAAAGAGGAATGGCTCAAAATCCCTCTAGCCACTGTGAAGGATTTGTATCTCATTCCCAAGATGAATTGATGCTGTATTGGCCGCAAAAGGAGGCCCTAAACCATACTAATAAAATATTTTGTGGTCTAAAATCAGGCTGTAAAAAAACCCCTGTACTTCCTGTCACATCCATGCACTCGAGTGGCTAAGACCGCAAGTGTGGATATTGAGACAGGCCCCAAGAGTTTGATCAAAAAGTCATTATTGCTATGGTCAGGACAAAAAAATCTGATTTATATTGAAGAGATGGCTTTTATTGCTTGTTTCTTTATCACGTCGCTCCTAGTTAGGACATTTTCCCCATTTCCTTTCATACATTTTACTCTTTCCAATGTGTGCCTAGTGTAAGTTAGCCATTTTATCTTTGTCAGAATGTTCCAACCACTAGGCTATCTGTGGCACAAAATTCCCTCTGTAGGACATCCTGCTGTCAACTTTCAAAACAGTGCTTTGAACAATGAATGTGATATTTTCAAGGTCTCCAGGGTCGACTGTGCTCCGCATCTAGTGTGCATAATAGCCAGTTCTGTTGGAAGAAAAAACGCCCTGTGCTGTCACCAGCCTGCATTCCCATTTTATCTTAGATTTAAATCCTCTGATAACAGTGTGATATCTTGTGCTGTTTCACTGAGGCACAGACTTTCCTCAGCCATGTGTCAAACAACCTGTCAATCAAACAGTCACATTGTGCTTTTGTTCAGCAGTGAATCTTCTTTTAGGATAAGATTTACTGGCTTACTTGTAATGTAGAAAGAAACACTCTACACTAATATACTAATATATTATGCTTTGTCATCTCAAGCTTGGAATTGTACAATTTTACATAGTTGTAGAAAACAATAAATGTTTAAAAATGTAGGATTAGGAATGAAACGCATGAATAAACAATTAAATTTTTTAATTCTAAAATAAATAAAAAGTGGTCTATGTATGATGATCATATATCAAATATAGGCGCATCAAATTCAAGTCACTGACTTTTGCCTACAGAACAACCACTGGCTCTGCTCCCTTTTACCTAAACTCATTATTTCAGCCTTGCGTGCTATCCATAAACTTGCACTCTGCAAGTGAACGCCGTCTTGTGGTTCCATCTCAAAGAGGCACAAAATCTCTTTCTCGGACCTTTACCATGACTGTTCCCTGCTGGTGGAATGACCTGCCCAACTCAACCAGGGGTGCGTTTCCCGAAAGCATCTTTGGCCAACTATGGTCGCAAGTTCCGTCGTTACCAATAGAGTTCAATGGGCATTGCGATGAACTTGCGACCATAGTTGGCTAACGATGCTTTCGGGAAACGCACCCCAGAGCGTGTCCATTTTCAAGAAACGGCTGAAGACACATCTTTTTCGGCAACACGTGATCCATTAATACTAATCTTCTATTCTATATCTAATCTATTATCTTAAAAAAATAAAGTACGTACGCGTACTACGTTAGAATAAACTGGGAAGGGTCATAGCACTTGCATATTGTTGTCCTATTGCTAGTTTAACTGCTTCTATTGTTCCCATTTGGATAAAAGCGTCTGCTAAATGAGTTGTAAATATATAATTAATATGCCAATCAATTACAGAGTTTCCCCTACAATGTATTCAGATATGGCGACCAGCGGCACTGCTAATGCAGTGCTCTGAATCCACTTGTTGACAAGAAAGGAGGAAAGAGCCACATATGGAAATATTTTCGATTAGGCTAATGTCACGTTGCCATAAGGGGGCGCTCACAGCGCGTTTTTTGTGCATGCAAATTCGTTATTTCAAATGTAGGTGCACGGCAAGCGCGCTCATAATAGAAGCAACACGCCGTGCTCGTTTTTCCAGGCGCGCCTCAGTTCATGGTTGCATAGCAACGACAGACGCCGCGGGAGAGTAAGTGCTTGTGGAAAGGAGAAAGCGTTACGAACTGCGAAATTGGTACTGAGAATCGTGGATTTTCACTGGTATTGGTACCGAATACTGACATTTTTCAGTGAAAAATAAAATAAAAAATAACTGAAAAAAATGTATAAAAATCTGTGAAAAGATTCACCTTTATTTCTAGGTGATGACAGACCTGAGGAATAGGCTACAAGGACAGCATCTGGCCACGTGCATGCGTGTCAGCATTAATGCCCTCCCTCCCACAATAGCATTCAATTACCAAAGGGTCTTAGAGATCTTCTATGAAAAGCCCAGAAAAATTAAGTGCTCACAGGTTGGGTGTGGCCTTTGCCATTAAGAAATTTTTTCAATAAATTGTAAATCTTTTTCTGGGTTGTGCCGTTTCATTTTTTCCCCTTTCAATTTCTACCTTATATCTGAAAATTATTAATAATCCTGTCTAAAATTATAAATTGAAGGTTTCTGTTTGTGACCAGTTCAAGGTACGTGCTGCAATAATCATGCCTTGAATCTGTTGATGGTATGGCATATTTGTATGTCCCAAAATGTCCATTTCTATCCACAAAACTTGCCATAAGTCATGGTTTAAGGGGTTATTTTAAAACAATTTCTTCCGGAGGATATGTTTTCATTGCCTGCTCAGCTTTATGCAACGTCGCTTGGCTGAGAGCGCCTTATGTTGTTCACGCGCACTCAACGTGAGAGAAAGAGAGAACGTAAAGAGAGTTCACGCGCTAGATCTAAATGCAGGGCTCGACAATAACGACAGAGTTGACAGAACTGTCACTGTCCCGATCGGGCCAATGCTGCATCAATGAAAGTTTATCATTTGAATGTGTTTTAAGCCTTGCCATATTAAAGCCTTGCCCAGAAAGCTGAGTCTGACTTCACGCGAATACTGACTCGAGTTCTCTTTCTCGTCGTCTTGCACTCAAACAGAAAATCTTGACAAATCATCTTGGCAAATATCCTAGTAAACATAGTCGGTTATGTCTTTAGTGAACTTAAACTGTTGAGAGAGGCAACGCATGTGTAATCAGTATATTTGAATTTGCATTATTTTAAAGTTATATTTGCCCAATGTACCTGCTGCTATCTGTTTTTAATTTTAATCCAGCAACAAGACTCACTCCTAAAAACCATTCACTGCTCTTGTCTGAATAACTTATGTAACTTAAATACAGATTAGTCTATATTTAATTAATAAGACTATGCAGTTGTTTTACATTAGATTATTTTATTCAATTTCTGTACCTAATCTGTATCTAAAAACTGTTGGGCTATATCAACCTGAAAAGCACTTTTTTGTTTACTTTATTTTTATTTTTTTGTGCTATTGCTTGTAGTTTTATTAGGCTATTTATTCTTATTACAGACTGTCTACTTGTCTTTAATAATGTTTGAAATTAATATTTTATATTATACTTATATAGATTTTTTTTTTTTTTTTTTTTTTTGCATTGATCTTGCATTCCATGTAAAAATTCTGGCGAGTAAAAAAAAAGATTTATTAGCCAAAGGCAACTTGAGCTTTAGTGTGTCTGTAGAGGGCTAATTATTGCTGCTGACACATTGATCTGTGAGTGGACTCTTTAGATTTGCTGAAGATGCTTTCATTGCTCTTTATACTGACATGTAAAATAGGCCTCACTCAAAACTACCAACTGTACTTCACTATAATTATACTTCTTCATACTCATGCTAAGATGTTGTAAGCAGTAAGTTCACTCTTTGGCAGGCGTAAAGTGGAGTTCATGTTTGTCGTGTCTTCACCCAGGCTCTTTTTCCTGTTGGAGCAACTGAATGTTATTTACAAAGTTGTTGCTCTGTTTGATGCCAATTGGCTGGTTAATATAGAGGATGAATTTAGATATTATGGGCAGGTGTTATGTTCGTGCCCTCGAGACTGCAGAAGGGAATATCAGATTTCTCCTCATGGGTGCAGTGGTATTGATTTAGTGTCGAATGCCATGGCAGCTGGAATGGTTGAATACAGGATCCTCAAGGTTCCTTTATCTCCTGTGCGTCTCATAGTCACACAGAAGGACACATAGATTTTGCTTATAAGGTCAAGTTGAGCCCAGCGAGTTACTGAACAGATTTGTTTTGTCTGACAGCACTTATCAGAAGTTTTATCATATTTGGTCATTCCTGTAATGTTGTTGTCAAGCATTATTCTCCATCTTACTTTTAAAAGTCTCAGATTTCTAAAGTCAAAACATTAGTCATGTTGAAAAATGAATGCCTGTTATTACAACCAGTGTTTATGTATGAGTTTAAACAAATATTGAAACATTTGTTGTTTTATTTTACTGTCATTCTGGTCTAAAAGCGTTCCTGCCTCATGCTTTGTGTGTATTTGTATAATATTTTTGTGTGTGTGTTTGTATGTGCTCTAGGCTTAGACATTCTGCCATTTGAAACCCAGACGGTCTCGCTGTGGCACCTCATTGAGATTTGCTGCAGTCCTCGGAGCGGTGGCCTATTTCCTCCACTTCTCTGTTATGAATTAGGCTACCCCATGAATGCATTCTACTTGCTGAATTAGGGTCAGGGCTTCTTAAAAAGCGAGATCAAACAGGTCTGTCTGATGAGAGAAATGGTGCAAACACTGAGATAGAATCCTGCTATTGTGCAGCTAGAATCAAAATGTGGAAGCTTCTGGACAAGTGCAGGAACATGTAGCTCTCCAATCCATTTCCCTTTGAGTAGTATTTCACACCAGCCCACGCTTTCCCTAGACTTTTGTCTTTTGAATATAAGTGTGAATATTGCTGTTTTACAGTCAAAATATCAATGTTTATATACAATAATTAATTTAGGGATGCACAATATATTGGTACATAAAATCAGTTAACTTTTTTTTGATACTGAATATTTTCCTGTTTACATTTATTTTTCTATCATCTAATGCTCACTTAAAAGTTTAAGTTGTTATTTAAAAACACTAACAAATGAATAGCACTGTTAAATGTAATCTTTAAATCTGATAATGAATATCCATTTTTCATACTGTACATTATAATGTTGTGATGCCTAAATTCATTTTTGTTTAAAATGTTTAATTTTAGTATTACATGTTACAATTCCTCTATTAAATTGAAGTACTCGATTTTAACCGGTAACGAGTCTCGAGTAACCGGTAAAATACATGAATTCAGAATTCATGAACTGCATTGTTAGACCATTTTTAAAGGCTTCATGATGTTTAAAAACCATACTAGCACTATTGTGAATTCACAAAGGCTGTGATTCAGTTAAATAAATAGATGCCCTGCCCCTGTGGGTTTAATATATTTATTAGCGCTAGTTTGGTATGTCCAAAAAATTACATCCACAAAAATCGTCATGGCGCATGATACAATTGGAATGTAGAATGCATACATTAGTTTTACACTCTAGGCACAACTTCATGACATTCATACAAAATATATATATAAAAAAAAAATTATACAAAATTTGAATAAATAAGGTTGTAAATCACTTTTGGCCACTACTGTTATTTTTGTAATTTACAATTTATTCGTTTGATATTTACAATTTATCAAGTTATCTTCGGAGCCCCTAAAGGGACTTTTGCAAAAATAAAAATATACAGACTTTCACGTGCTCACGAGAAAGTTTTGCATGCGCATGAGAAACTATCGCTAGAAACTAGATAGTTTCTCGTGAGCACACGATAGTCATTTATTTTTGTTTATCATTTATCATAGTTATTTTTGCAAAGGTCCCCTCCATAGTTATCAGCCATAACATGAAAAAATATGTATTTTAAGAGTTGCTTTCAGAAAAGTTTTTCTTACCCTATTAGGATTTTTTTTTCTAATTTAGTGAGTTTAGTGGGTAAGAAAATAGCTTAAACAACATATATTCTCTAAAACTCTCTTTTTATATTAAAAATATATATTATAAAAAAAAATATTCTTTTTTTTTTTTTTTTTTGCTGCTGTGTTGCATGATATTGCAGTTGACTGAATGCCTTTACCAGGTAATCCACACTGCAAAGAGCTGCTCCTAATTTGACGTTCTGTTTCTGTAGCTTCCTTCTTATCATTAGTTTGAGACAAGCCTGTGTCTCCATGTTACTTGCTGGTAAATCAAGAGGTGCCATATTCTGCTCCTCTGATGTTGGGCCACTAATTTTATCCTCTCTATACATGCAGAGTTCTTCAAAAGTCTGCTTTTCTATTTATACTGTGGCCTAATTAAGGGATTCAAGTAGTCTGAAGAATCTGCTCCTACACGTGTACCCCGAAGTACTGACTGGGTACTTCTCAATTAAATCCAGAAGCCAGAGATGTAGAAGATACTTTTAACAGCTCTTTCTTTGTGTGTGTGTAATAGGGGTGTCATGAAAAAATGGATAGCTAGTATTTTTAATTGTGCAGAAAAGATAATGTTGGGTGACTTTGTTGTCCTGTTATGTCAGAAGCTGAGCTTCACACCACTGTGGAGCTTTGTGCTCTCTAGGTTAGAGGCTAGTTAATTGATAAGAAAATGTTTAGCAAATGATAAATTGATAATCAAAATTATTATTGAAAGCCATTAACAGGGTCCCTTCGCCATTTGGAAAAGTATGGAATTCTTTTCCAGCTGATGTTTTTATGTTTCCAGGCTATTTCCCCTATTCAGTTTTCTAAAATATTAAACAAAACAAATCTAAAAATAAATGTATCATACAAGCAGAGTTAATTCATGGCAAAAGTTTAGTGATTGTTGCAACAGTTTGTCTTTACAATAAAAGAGTCTCTTTTGAATTTCACTAAACGAATGTGCATGTGCTACTCAAACCAGCAACAGATAAAGGAGCAAACTTTCATTTAATTCAGACTGTATTTTGCTGTTTGGTGGTCGTGCAACATCAAACCACGATTACAGCATCAAACTAATAGGCTATGTCAGAGGGGAATATATGCTGGTTATAAAGAAATTTAGGTTGGGCTCCCCCCTAATAGTCAACTAAACGTTAGTCGACCAGAAAAAGGTTAGTTGACCAAAATTTTATTAGTCAGTTAGTAGCAGAAAAAAAAACTCCACAGGAAGTGGCGAATTCACGCAGTCCATGAGGGACAGATCGTTAACAGTGGGTCCTTGTGGTAATTGCAGTATATCATCCATGGAAATTCGTTTGTTCTCGACATCAAATATGGCTTATCATTTGAAACGTAATGAATCATTTGTTAAATGTTGTAAATTGAATCTGGAAAAGTATGCAATTTTGAAATGGAAACCCTGCATCAAGCACTGTAATCTCTGGACATCATTGCAAACGGGAATTTTTGTGCTCTGGTTTTTAGATCCTAGTACCTTTTTCCTTCAACATTTCAGGTCACTTTCTTTCAGTATGCAAATTTTAATCCATTATGGCACCAACATGAACTTTGCATAACCAAGCACAAACCAACAAATGAGTAACCTACATTATAGGTAACAGTACATGATTTTGTAGTTTATGAAATTTCATTTGAAGCTTTATTTGTAACTTGCATGCATATGAAAGGTCAGTCGGGGAATTACTTCACATTTTTTCCTCATTATTACGTTTATTTTAAATATAGCCATAGTTTGAATTTCTGTTGAAGCGAACATGAGGTTAGCCACAATTTGTGAAGCAATTAATCATAATGATACATCCATGCATGCAGACATAACCTATTCTTCCTGCACACTGAGGGATAATTAATGTCAGCGACACAGGGCACGGATCTGATTGTGCATTTGAAACTGACTAGTGCATTCATTTCAGTGCTGCATTGAGAAAATGACAATGAGATGATGGCAGTTTCACTTCCCAAATCAGCTTTGTTGCTGATGACTCAGAGCTTTTGCAAGATTTTGTGTTTTGGCCTTGCAAGCAGACATAGTTTAAGCAACAAGCTTTTGGTTCACTTCTCTATGTAATGAGGTAGTGTATCATTCTGTCTTTTTTGAGCAAAGATGCCGGTGAAATAAAAGTGAGGCCTTGCTGAAACTCACAGTCTCTGTTTCATGAATATTAATGCCATATGCTGGTGGTTGACGGCCTAGATTTCTGTCTCTCTTTTTTTTATGGGCAGGGATGAAGAGGAGAAGGAAATTCTTTGCATTTATAAAGAGAGAGAAGGGATGCTTATCAGGCCTGTGAATCTCTGCTGGAAGAGCTTAGGTGAGGTGCTGTTCCTGTTTAGCGCTAGGATGGCACTGACAGGATTATCATGCTGTGTTATTTCTGCCTCATTAATCAAAGTAAGAGGCATGACGATGAGATTGAGACAGTTCACAAAGAATTTAATCCATGCTGGGACCTCACACAGTTTGTGTTCACCACTGGCCTGCGGGTCTTTTGATTGACCACTTCATCCACACTGAACGTGATACTGCTGCACAATGTGACAATCACACTGTACTTAATGTACAGTTATGTGGAGAAGGATTTTGGGCCAATGAGATTTCGCAGTGGGCGAGGCTATTCAGAGTAACAACTGAATTGGAAACAGAACAGTCTGTGACGTGCACAGCCACTAAAATTAGGATTCATCTAAGCATGATAAACAGGACGCTCAGTGTTAACTGGCCATGTTTGATAAGTAGCGAGTAGATGGACTAACTACAATGAGTCTTCATTATCAGTTATTGCATTTAAAGTCCTCTGAAGGCCATTGTAATATGCTTGCTTTCTCTCTAGTTGATAAACAGTCTAACTCGTATCATTTATCTCTCTCTTTACCACTCCACAAGGTTCCTGAGGTTTGGCCTTCAAGGCTTGGCGTCTGAAGTGTGAAACTGCATCAGGGTGACAGAATTTACTCATTTAACTTCTGTAGAGTTTATTTAGCTCTGAACCTGGCTCCAGAAAGTAGTGATGAACTACTTTAGTGAAATCACTTAACCGTTCCACAGAAGCACTGGAGAGGTCATAAAGAAAATTAGCCTCAGTGCTCAGCTCAGTCCGAGTCATTTCACATTCTCAATTTTTTTTTTCTCAGTCTGTTTTTAATGCTCCTCCCCTGTTGTTCTGGATCTCATATTGTTCTTTTGTGAGAATGTAGCACTGCTGTTTAATAGACCAGTAATCAGTTTGAACGAACTGCATCATTGCGCAAGAAAATAAAACTTTTTGCTTTTGTTTGTTTTAGCGATGGTCAAAACAGTGAAAGTAATTGCTTCATATTCATCCTATTTTGGCATAAAGTCTGTGGTTAATGTTGCACTATATTACACTACCATTCAATATATTATTATATACATATAATCTTATAAAATTAATACTTTTATTCAGCGAGATTGCATTAAATTGATCAAGAGTGACAAGAAAGACATGTAATTTTATAAATGATTTTTATTTCAGATAAATGCTGTTCACTTGAGCTTTCTATTCATCAAAGAATCCTGAAGAACATGTCACGGTTTCAGTGACATAAATGGCAAAATGTCACCAAATCAGCATGTTAAAATGATTTCTCAAGGATCATGTGACACTGAAGACTGGAGTAAAGATGCTGAAAATTCAGCTTTTCCATCACAGAAATTACGTTTTAAAATATATAAAAATTAGGGCTGTAACTAACGATTATTTTGATCATCGGTTAATCTATCGGTTATTTTTGCGATTAGTCGATTAATCCATTGCTTGTTTTTAAGATTAATCTATTTTCTGATCAGTTGATTTAATCTTTTAGTTAACCTCTTTTTAGGGAACCAAACCGGATCATTTGGCTCAGCTCAGTAATAAGAGCATAGGCTTGCGTATGTTACTCATCTAGTTTTCTGAAGGATTAGATCACTTCAGAATTAAAATATCCTGATAATTTACTTACCCCCACGTCATCCAAGATGTTCATGTCTGTCTTTCTTCCGTTGAAAAGAAATTAAGGTTTTTGAGGAACACATTCCAGCATTTTTCTCCATATAGTGTACTGGACTTCAATGGGGACCAATGGTTTGAAGGTCCAAATTGCAGCTTCAAAGAGCTCTACACGATCCCAGCCGAGGGATAAGGGTCTAATCTAGTGAAACAAAATCTATAAAACGTTGTTTTACGTTTTTATTTTAATTTTTTTTTGTAAATGGTGTTTGACTTCATCTTTGCACGTTCGCTTTGTAAACACTAGGTTGGTACTTCTGCCTATGTCACACGTGACCTTTCAACGTGATTAAATAATGCGTGGCGCAAAACATCAAAAACAATTAGCCTATATCATTAAAATATGTGGACCCACTCACTTTTAACATCTCTAATTCACTGGTTACATCACTTGCCCACCACAGCATTTTTTTTTTAAAGTAGCCAAATAAAAATTATTTAGTTCAGTTAGAGAAGATTTGGTTTCAAAGCGTATTGTAAAATCGCCTAATATGGCAATATTTTGGATTTAAACCCAATGCAAATAGGTAACCTACAAAGAATTAGTTATTGTTCTATAGGGCTGGGTATCGTTAAAAAAAATTTGATACCGATACCGATACCTTGATTTCGATACCGGTTCCTGAACGATACTTTTTTTTTTTTATACCAGTTTTATGAAATCCATTTTAACAATATTACATAACACATTACCTCAGAAAAACTTTGGTTTTATTTTTTCAGTTTGGCTCCTTAGCCAGTGCACAAAGGAACAATTTTTTTTTATAAAGAGCTCATGCTCACCAAAGCTGAATTTGTTTGATCAAAATTACAGAAAAACTTGTAACATTGTGAAGTATTACAATTTCAAATCTTATTTGAATATATTTCAAAATGTAATTTATTCCTGTGATGTCAAAGCTGATTTTTCAAAATCATTACTTCAGTGTCACATGATCCTTCAGAAATATGAAAACAGTTTGCTGCTTAATATTTTGGAAACTATAAAACATTTTTTCATGACTCTTTGATGAATACAAATTTCAAAAGAACAGCATTTATTTAAAACCGAAATCTTTTGTAACATTACACATGTTTTAAGGTCATTTTTGATCACTTTAATGCATCCTTCTGAAAAAAAATTCTGACTAACCAACACATTTTTGAACGGCAGTGTACATTCAGAAGGTCATTATTGCAATATAAACACTGTCAGAGTGATCAACAAGGTATTTCTTCATTTACCAGTCGAAGATGGAGCAACTTTCTGCTCTTATGTTTACTCCGTGCACTGTCAAGGTCTTCATCATATCTGTTATGGTACCGGTCTTTGCAGCAATTATTTTACCGCAAATACTGCATCGCGCGCTGTTGGCATCGAGCCTGGAGAAATGTAGCCACACTTTTGATCGACTTTTCCATATCTTTAGGGTATTGTGTGAGTGTGCTCGCGTCTCATATGAGTATGTGTGCGGAGAGTTTGTGTGTGTGTGTGCTCGCGTCTCATTGAGTATGTGCGCGAGTTTGTGTGTGTGTGTGTGTGTGTGCTCGCGTCTCATATGAGTATTTGCGTGGACAGTTTGTGTGCGCGCACGCATCTCATATGAGTATGTGCGCGGAGAGTTCTGCGCATCTCATGTGTGTGTGTAGAGTTTGCGTGTATGTGCGTAAGTGACTTTAGGTGTGTCGTTGTGCATTTCATATGTATTTGTTTGAGCACTGACGTTGACGAGTTAACCCCTTAGGTATCAAAATCTGGTACCGAACAACAAGTCATTTTTCGATACTCGATAGTATCGAGGCAATTCGGTCGGTACCTAAAAAGTATCGAAATCGGTACCCAGCCCTATTGTTCTAGTTGTGCATCCTCAAATTGGTGCTATTTCTAAAGTGAAAGTAAAATGTGCATGGCCGCATAGGCGTTCATAAATGTGTGTGTCCACCAGCGATCGGGGGGAGGAGGAATCACGTTGCCGGCTCGTTCAGGACAGCCGAGGTGATAACAGTGTTTGAAGAGAACTGGTTTTGCGACTCTTTGGGGTCGGTGACTTAGTTTGAACACAAGGGGAGAGGGGGAGGGTTTTATGATGTCTAGAGCATTTTGATTACGTCCATTCGTTTGTTATGTTATGTTAATTATATTAGTTTCCCTGTTTACCACTGAGCACAGCATTGTACAGTGTTAAGATTCACATGCATGAAACAGTTGCAGAATATATTTTCCCAGCTTTGTAGTCTTAGTAGGCCTGATTGTGACCTGTAGCCCACGCAGGGCTGCATTGTGGGACTCTGGGCTGATCTCTTTACGACCCCACTCTGCTGGATTTGTACAGGCGATCTGCTGAAGCCATAGGTTTCCGGCCTGCATTGTTTTGAGTGGAGAGTCTCTTCTGTGGGCCCACTGAGCCACAGTTTTTTTTTTTTTTTTTTCTCTAGGCTCGACTCTCTATGCCCAGCAGTCTTTGCCCGTTCCCATTCATTCAGATTGCTGCCCACTTCCCATGTAATCCAGCAATATAAGCAGAGCCCGGGCTATTCATCAGCACTGACCTTTTCTCCCAAGATTCAGCCCGATTGATTACTGATGTTTGATGCGAGGCGACATGCCCATTCAGCCATAACGTGTGTTTTGAAATAGTTAAAACAACACTGTATAAACATAACACACACACAGCCTCCTCCTTACTTAAGTAACATGTCCATGGGTAATACTTCAAGCTAGGATTTTTCATTAGTCATTTGTGTTTGTGTTGCTTTAAATTTGTTAGGGGGGTTGGGGGGCTGATAATTTCTAAATATAGCAAGTTCAGGTTGGTTAACAGTACAAACTGTCCCTTTGTTTTCTCTGTCTAATTAAGCATGAACAGCCATCTAATAGCGATGCCCATGGGATGGGCAGCAAAGCGTTTTAAAGCATGCTAATTATTCTCATAGAGGTTTTGGGTCTAACATTTTCATGCTAATGCGACAGTAGCATGATAAATAACCTTATAGATCATAACACGCTGACAGGTCTTACCTTGATGATGCTGTTTACCTAACTTTATTATTTTTTTTTTTTGTGACTGCACAATTCTCCTCTTAGCAAAGTTGGCAGGTCACTGTATTGAATCTGGCAGAACTTTTAGTTCCCCAAAGTTCCCCGAACTCCAAGTGAAAGGGGATGGACATGCTGAGTCACCTCTCACAGAAAGTGATATTATAGCACTATTTCCAAAACACATCACTCTGTATCTGCCACATGATGTATTGTACACATTTCCTCAAGTTTTAGGCTTGAAATTATGCCTTTTTGGTGTTGGCTGAGTGGCTGTTTTCCTCATTGGTCATGGTATGGTGGTTGGAGAAGTGAAGTCTGAACCGATGAATTTGTCTTAATTGTACTTTTATCTGAGAAACAGCAGCATCCGACCCTACGACACAGTCATTTTTCACAGGGTTAGCAATGCTCAAAATAACCTAGATATAATATGGATTTTTTTTTCCCTCTCATTCATAGATTTAAGATCTGGCTATACAAAAACTGTGTAAATCCATTCAAAGCTGCAGTTTTCCTTGCATGCAATTGAATGAGGCAGGGCTTCATTGGAGCTCTGGCAGTGTTTTGTTCATGGACTCACCCGCTGGATGCTGTTTACTCCTATCTCTGGTCTCTTCACCGGATTTATAGATATGCTCTTCTCTTCAAAACAACCTCCAGTAATTACCTATTTACCAAGTACAAGTTTGCTCATCAGCTTCTCCTTTTGTCTATGCAAAGTCAAAACAAGTGCTTTTTTCCTGGGATGGAGAGACAATTGCTACAGTGCAAACACAATCTCGTAATTAGTATTTTTGTTGTTTTCTATAGGAAACCTCTAAACATGCTTAAAAGATATATTTAACTCCCCCCCCCCCCCTTGTATTAAGCATAATTCTAACAAAATTTAGAGAGGTTTAGGCTGCGTCTCATTTCTCTGTCTTGCCCCTTACTCTTACCCCTTCCCCTCGTTTTTGCGCGTTCATGTGAGGGGAAGTGGCGTCCCAATTCTCATTTTGATTAAGGGCTAGGGCCAAGGCGTAGGGCTACATAGCCCTTGAAACGAAGTTTGCGAAGGACCACACTTGAAAGAGAGGGGTAGGAATTTCTCAGAATTGAGTCGCACAAATGTAACTATTTTCAGCAGTTTAATGACACTCGTGTTTTATGATACTTTTAATAAAATGTTCAAGCGGTTTTAATTGTAATGTTTTTGTTTTGAATCGCTAGTTAACTCTAGCTAGCAGCTATGCGCTATTTGCCGTTTACTAATGTTTTGCTTAGCTATGGTGTCGCCGGCGCCGCCGTTAAATACAATGAATCAGTGTCTTTGACTGATGGCACACAAGCGTGCAAAGATAAAGAGAGACCAGGCAATCGATATCACAACCCGAGACGACGGCATCTTCGTTTGTTTGTCAACGCGTATCGCCTCTGTTGACGTAGCAGCAGCCAGCTAGCGGAAAGGGAAGATGACGCAAACGGTAATCGAGTGGTGTCTCATTTCTTAGAGAAACGTTCTTCCTCCTACCCCCCTTCACTCGGTATCGAGGGGCAAGGGGAAGATGCAGACAAAGGGGTAGGGGAAGGGGTAAGACAGAGAAATGAGATTGGCCCTTATTCTTAAAAAAATAAGCTCAAGCTATATTCTCAGGAAAAAAGTTATTTTACACACATTTAATAAAATATTACATAAAATATCACATACAATATTTTACATACATTTTCTACTTGATTAAAGCAAATTGTTTTAAAGATGTTTCTATTTTTCTTTCTTTTTTTTTTTTGTCGAAAACAATACAGGCTTAAATACTGATTAAGGAAAATATTTTTTTTTTGCAGTTCGCCCAGACCTTATTCTGTGCTTTCTGGGATTTTTACCAAATATTTCACAGATGTGGAGTGTACGTAGATTGTTTAACTCATCAAATCGAATGAATCCACTGTAGTTTTTTTCACACTTGCACGTTTATTTTCACTCAGAAATAATGCATACTATTGCCAGCAGCAGACAATATGAAGATATGAATCTTGTATTATTGAGATGTTGGCTGACAGCTGTGAGAAATGGGGGAGAAACATGATTCCTAGTTTTAAACTGATGTGTATACCTTCGGATATTTTAATAGATTGTCTGACCTGCCTCGTGTTACATTTGTTGAGGTAATACTCTGCAGAGGCAGGGTTTTGCCCTCTGATGTAATGCCATGTTAACAAATCCCATCTTTCTCATATTAGTGCAGGCCACCATGTCTTACACCAGACAGATTGTCTGCCTGTCAATGAGATCATATTTCAACCAGATCTTGTGGGGGTCTGGAGGTTTGGAACAGTTAGGTTTAAAAGTGTATTTGTCCTCCTTTTGCCTTTGCAATGCATGAAAATTTCAGTCTCCTCTGACAACTATACTCTGAAAATGAAGTGGTGCAGATAAATTCATGTGTAAGCTCAATTTGAAAAATCAAAAGAACAAAAAGAATAGCCTCTCATATTCTTGACCTATTCCAAGACAAAAATGGTATACATTTTTCTGCTTATTTTACTGATAATATTGAAACAGCTTTGAGTGAACAGTGTTGAGACTGTTTGGAGAACACTGATCGGAGAGCCATTCATTTGTCAATGACAAGCGTCAGCCAAGTGTTGAAATGTTTTTCCCGGTTTCTCCTGCAGTTGAATAAGATGACCATACAGTAATTTGAATCTTATGAAATACTGAATTGTTGTGATGAAATGTAAATGTCAGGAGTTATTCCCCATTTTTGAATGGTGCAATCAAGGACCCTTTTTTTTTTTTTTTTTTTTTTTTTTTTAATCAAGCACTTGAATTTACTTGTGGAATCATGAGAGCACTGTTTTGTAATGAAATGCCACTTCAGCTCTATTTTCTGAGTATGAATTATCATATGTAGAAAAAGATAGAAAAACATAGGGGTATGTGAGATATATAATATCATAGTTGTTGCAAACATTGAGTATGTCCCTCATTTTCAAAAAAACAAACAAAAACACGCCTAGAGAGTGCATACACTGCATGCTGTTACCTTTTCGGTTTAGGTTAGACTACTGTGCATGTGCATTAAGAGTGCACTGCATGATTTACTCTAAAATGCAGTAAAATGCCCCTGTGACTAATTGTCTTTTAGGCTATATTTATACCATATGATATAGTTAAGCAATCACACAAAGAGTGCTGCTTTTCCCCCCAAATATCAGCACAATTGCAAATGCGATATTGATTTTATACAATTTAATAAACTGTTAAGTGACTTACATTTTAGACACAATATTGCCTGTTTTGCTCTATGACTGGTAAAAATAGTTCCAAGCAAAGCCACAGCAGAACTGTTTCGCATCTATGAGAAACACACAGCAGTGTTTCGTTACTGAATGAATTTCATTATTTGAACGAATCGGTTGAATTAATTACTCGATTTGATTTGCCACCACCAACTGGCGGTTTTAGTTTCACATTTAAAGTATCTTTTCAGTTTTAAAATCACGTCATATATATCATCAATGTTTTATTTTTAAACATCAATTATGCATTTGTAACTGCAAGTTAAATACATTTGCATTAAATAAATAGGCCTACATCTAAATGGCACGTCAGATGCATATGGATTTTGTTGATTCTGATTTCATTTGATTGGTAACAACCCTATAGTGTCTTATTATTCTAACTGAATTTGATTAATGTAATTTTACATAAAATGTGCATAGGGTACATTTTATTGGGTATGGCACAATTGTCCTTTTATATAGGTAAAAATGCAGATATAAAAGGTAAAAAATTAATTTAAACTTGTTGGAAAATGTAATGTCTGTCAGTTCTGTGAACTAACAATCTCAGAAAATATGAACAATAACAAAAACTTTAGGAGTCAGCTGTCAACGGCAGTCCTAAACCAGCCAAGGTACCAACACAATAACACGCTCAGCAAAATATCGTCTGATCGTTATCGACAAAATCCCAGAAAATATTGAGATCATTTTTTTGTCAATATCTCACACAGAACAACATTATGCAAGTACCATAAAAGGTTTTGCCTCGTGTTTTACTTAAGAATAATTAAATGGATGACTTAAAAATATTCGTTTATCACACCTGTAGCATATTCATTCGAATGTGATATAACAGTCGCAGCAACCAGTTGCTCAACACGGAAATCGTTGAAAGAGTCGTTTACAAAGGAAACTTTCCACAAGTTCTTCTTTACCAGTGTCAAACTCTCACAACAGCCCATCCCTCTCATTGACATGATGTTGCTTTTTGAGCGTGCGTGGGTGTACGGCGCTTCCTACAATTTTTCTGCCTGCCAGTCTTTCATAAAGTTTCCCTTGTCTGCTTCAAAGGACACAAAGAAAGCCGCATGGCGGTGGTTGATGGCTACTAAAGGAGGATGGCTGTGTGGGTTTAGGGGTTTGTTGTTTTAAATGGATGAGGAATGTTCTCTTGTTCAGCTTGTCATTTATCTCCTGTCTCTGCAATTAAATACACACAGAGCTTTGGGGTGGGAGTTTTTCTGTGTTACAAACATTAGCTTTGTGTCTGATTGGGTGGCAACTTTAATGGTACTATTAACAAGATTTAATAACCTCCACTAAGTACTTGCACAAGGGAAGGACACATTATACCGTCTTACACTGGATGTTTTTATTGATTTATTGAACGACTGATACGGGATCTTCAACAGCTGATGCCGATATTATTAGACAAGGATGAAAAAAAAAAAGCAAACTTGATAGTTCTAGGTGTACTGCAGAAATTGTGAAGAAAATAATTTTAAATGATGCTTTGTTTGAAATTAAATAACTGTGTTAATGTTGTTGTTGTTTTTGTTGCTGTTATTATTATAATAATATTTTCTAAGTACTCTGAGTACTCTTGTGCTTCCTTGAATTGGCATCTCTATAGAGTGCTGCAGGAATGACGTCAAAGCCCTGAATACTAATTCACTACTGGTTCCCTCTATTTTCTTAAGGGTTTTTATCATGGGTATTTTCAATTTATGAATATCAGCTGACGTGATAATCTCAAAATACCACATAACAACCTGGTTAATCTGATTGTCCTTTTTTTTTTTTTTTTTTTTTAACGGTCTTGTCAGATCAAGTTGAATGAATGCAATATCACCATTTGAGAGCAGAGAAAAACATGTTCCTAAAGTCTAAATCCTGAAAGTACCCAATAGAGTATGAAGATCAGAGATTTGTCTAGGTTTCTGCTATCTTCCAGAGAGACACAATCTCACGGCTGCCGTTCTCCTCTGCTTGTTTAACTCTCACATTTGCCCTGTCCAAGTTGTTTCGTCTCTCATTTCTAACTCTGTACTGACTCTACATCTTTTTGTAATTTTTTTTTTACTCTCTCTCCCTTGCTCTCAATCCACCCCCCCCCCTCTCTCTCTCTCTCTTTTTCTCTCTCTCTCTCTCTCTCTCTCTCTCTCTGGCAGGCTGCTCCTGCAGTGAGTCAGTATCATGGAGGCTGGCAGTGGGGCTGCTGCAGTGGTGGGAAGTGCAGCTCTTGGACTGCTCGGAGCCACAGGAAGTCATGACATCTCTGACAGGTAAGACTCAATGTCTTTCCTCATCAGACCTCCCCAGGGGGAGATCTCACCTGGGTTATTTTACTCGTTTAAGGTACCTGTTTGTTTCTGTGTGTGTGTTGCGTTCTTGCTCCTGTGTGAGTTTTTGTGTCCCTGCCTCAGCATGCCCTTTGCTTCCCTGCTGTTCCATTCATAACTGTAGAGGTTATTTCTGTGTGCAGCGTATGTGTGCGCAGCAAAGGCTTGGGCACGTACATCCTATTCCTCTCCAGGGGTTGAGGAGAAATGTCAGAAGTGCGAGCTCTAGGTGGTACGTGCAGATGCAGCAGAAACTATGTAAGCTAAAGGTTTTTAGAGAGTTGCGTACATATATCCAACATATTGTATGCAGAGCTGTTCTTACCCAGCTGTTAGCACTGATAAATACCCAACATGAGAACATTTATATCTTCGGAATAACGTCATTCCTCATATAATATCCCTGCCGTCATCAAAGCCCACATTTTGCAGTCAGATAACATGGTGCTGAGTGCACAGTCTGTATGAAAATCCACGATGCTGAGTAGTAAAGCTGTGGCAGCCAATAAAAAGCGTTACAATGCCAGTACACTCCCACCCACCCACTCTCACGGTTGAGCTCTGAGCGCAAGTCACATGATCTGCAGCACTCACGAGAGCCTGGATGCTTTGGCTTCCTCTCTGAATTTCTGCCCTAAATCCCTCTCCTATCACCTTGCCGCCAATGGTTTTGGGCTCTGCGGCGATTGTCCTGTGTTTTGAGGATTATTGTCCAGCCATTTTAGCCCTCAGCCTAACTTGAACACAGTCCAAATCTGGTATGCCGAAGGTTGCCATGGCAGCCACAGCTTAGCATATATTAAATATTAGCACATCAGCGAAAGAAGGCAAGGAAAAGGACAAGGGGAGGCAGCGTGTTCTCTCAGCTGTTGTGAAAAGCATTCCAGATTTGGTGGTCATTTTCATACACACCCATGCTTATGATTCATAGTCACTAGGGGAAATGCTTAAGCTGTGCTGAGGCTTTGCTTTCACAGTCCCTGGTACTCTGATGGCCTAGAGCTCTGCAATCCTTCAATATGCTGTCCTGTCGCTGCACCGCATGCGTATCTTAAATAAGCAGCCTCTAGAGTAGGACTCTGACATTGAATAGCCTCCAGCTAGGCAAGTAAGCATTTTATAGTGCAGAACAGTCTGCAAAGAGTATGCAACAGTTAATTTTGTTGCCTAAACTTTGTTAACTTTCTTATCGACGGCGTCTAGGTTGCAGTAAGAGACCTCTGAAGTAGATCAGTTAGTCGTGTGGCTATTTACTTGACATTTAAGAGACTGTTATTATCCAAAGTGGCTTATTGTGCACTGATTGCAGGGCCAGTCTGCCCTGAGCAACTTGAAGGTTTAGTGCCTCACTCAAGGGCACTAAAGTGATAAAACGGGTTTGTGATCTTGCTCTACTTGGATTTTTAAACCACTACCTTAATCCTTTAACATTAGATCTCTGTTTCCATGTAAGGCTCATTTTCACCCATCTCAACACCATACTGCTGAAGTGATTGCAGGTTAAGTGGGACTTTTGAAGTATGTTTTTTTTCACATGCAAATGGTATTTGGGAGATACTGATACTGACAAGCAGGTAATCGTGTTGTCATAACTTATCCCTTATTTATATTTTAGCTTTAATGAATGTGTGACTATCAATTTATTGATTGCTAGTTAACACTTTACAATAAGATTGTATAATTCTAACATTAGTTAATGCAATTAGTAGTCATGACCTAAAAATAAAAAATAATCTATACAAGGGTGTTACCCTTGCTTAAAATTAACTTTTTAATACAATGTTCACTATTGTTTATTATATTATTTAATATACATTTATTGTTCAGTAGTTAAAGTAGGCTATTATTTTTACATTTTATAATTCACACTATGTATACTACTGTAGTTGTACATGAAAATTGATGCATATTGAATTACCAATACTACATCATTGAACAATAACGACAATTTAACTGTCAATAATATATGCATTGGCTCTTAATGTTTACAACCTTACTGTACAGTGTAAAAAATAGTTACTTGATCAATGAAATCATTACGGTAACCTGCTAATAAAAGTCATTCGTTCACCAGCCAATCTGCAATAGTCGTGGTGCATGTTTGCTTTGCTTACAGCCAGTGAAGACAATGAAACACAAAGATGTAATGTCTATTTATTGTGTCTCTATATTATTCTTTTTTTTTTTGTCCGATTTTATTTTTGAATCACATTCAGTTCAGGCTGAAAATTCATAACTTGGGTAAAATAAAATTTCTTTTGGTGCGGTTCTGTAGATTCATAGCAGCGCAAGAAAAGTAAATTATTTATTTGAGTTCTCTGTAAGACACGCCACACAGATTTGCTTTTTGTGTTCATTAAAATAAACTTTTGTTATCCCAGAATCTTCTTGTGTCCGTGATTGGGTAATACTGAGCCAACAGGGGAGAGCTCTCTGCTTCCTGAAATATTGCATGCTGACAGAGTGCATTTCTACCAGCATTTTTCTATCAGTTGACAATTTGTTCGTCCTCACAGTGACTAAGCATTACTGCAGGACTTGCCCCTGTTTGAGATAGAGCGCTGTGTGTAAAGCAGTACTATTCCCAAAAATTAACATTCTGTCATTATTAAACAGTCTCATGTTGTCACAAACCTGCTATTCTGTTATTCTTAGAAAACAAAACTAGAATTGTAAGTAACTATCTATTTTCCAAATCACCAAAAAACAATGATAACTTTCAATGATACTGATAACCCTCCTTTTTTGGTATTTGCATGACAAAAAAAGATGTTCTACAGAGGAATGAATGTCATAAGGGTGAGTAAATAATGATAGTTTTCGTTTTTGGTTAACTATTCCTTTATATGCAAAGTCTACATGTTAAACTCACCGATTGATTGAAAATCACATGTGAAAGTAAGCGAGAATGTTTTGTCTGATTTTGATGCACCAGTCCTCCAGTACACCATTTAATTTCTCCAAAATCTCTCTTCAGGATCGAAGAGTTGCAGAAGCATGTGGTCTGTGCTGTTGATTTTAGTGCCAGTTGCCTCATGTTAAAAACATTTCATTTTTAGTGAGTTTAATAGGAAAGTGTTACTCTGTGTGGGCTGGTTTGACTTGCATTACTTCATTGACACTCTGCCACTAGAGTTTGCAGATAGAAAGTGCCCCTGTTGGGGACAGCGAGCTCTAGGCCTGGTGTCTTCTGTGTGCCCTCGTTTAGACAGGCTGGCTATTGTTTTGATTATTCCCAATTGAAAATCTGCCGTGCAAAGGTAAAAGACCGTACCTTCGTTTTTGTTCGAAAATTAGTTATTGATATTTTTGGCACATTCAAGACCTCCTTTATCATGTGGATAAGTATCTTGAGTCAATTCCGTTGTTTTTTCAAGAAAATAATGGGTTGTCTTAACAGTAACTTCCAAAAGTCCATGAGAAACCAAAGCAGAACACGGTAACACCAGTTACTGCTCTTTGGCTTTGTTTTGGAACGCTCAAATTGAGTTGCAGTACTCTGCCTTTTAGTCGCGCGTCAATATGAAGTTACTGTGCCAGTGTTTTATCAAATAATGCTACCTATCAGATTGTACGGTGTTCTCCCTTTATTTTACTGTCCATTAAAATTGAAATTACACTGTAGCCTGTGTACTTTGTACAGCTGCCATCAGTCCCTGTAACTTCTGATGTCCCCAGGGCTTTGTCCTGCACAAACTCAGTCAGAACATTTAGTATGGTCTGAACCCGCTCCATAGACAAACGTGAGATATCGATCGCGAAGGATATATGCAGAGTTGACAGAAAAATGTTAAACATGCCGTAGCAGATGAATACAACACAGAACTAAAGCCCCGCCTCACCATGTTTGGGTTATACCTACAATCACAGCGTCCGGAATAAATCCGCGGGAAGTGTGAAGTGCACAAGCACAATAATAGGGCAGACAGTTGAAACCACCGCATACTGAAAAGACGCAAAACACAGAAGGTTGTGCTATAAATGCATTGGTCGTCTAGGTAGTCCAGAACGCATTCCCCACTAAGTCTCAAAGGGAAAAGCACTGCGTCAACTTCGTACTTTTTGTGAACGTACAAGGAGCGCGACACCTTCGAACACAAATCTCGGGAAGCGCCTGTGATGAGGGGCTATCTGATTGTGAAAGAGTATGCGTCTTTCAGGTCCACCGCTATAAACCAGTCCCTGGGTCGAATGTGCGTGAGGTTCTGTTTTATGGTGATCATTTTGAACGCGCGCTTAGCAAGTCTTATGCCACTCGGGTTCTTACGCCACTGTGTACCAATCAAGATACTCTTTACCGCTATGGGTGTATTTCGTCATGTTTAATGTATTAATAATGCCATCAGAATGCAACTAAAGCACAGGATAGCAATAAGTAGATGGCTATAAGTAATTTTTAAATCATACAAAATAAATGCCATGATCACTAGATTTTATACAGGTGTTACTATAATGATTTTGTTAATGGTGATCTGCAACCAAATATTGATAATGTGGAAGTTACTGCCTTTTGCTTTGGCATGACTTCTCACTTTTTGCTTACAATACAAAGGCAGAGGACAGTAATTCTAAAATAGTGGTCAAAGGTCAAGTTTGAGCTCAATATTTTTTTATGTAGATACCTTTCATTACTAAAACATCTAATTGCCAGATATCCAGTGTCCTACCTATAATTAATTTGGCTGGACAACTAAAAATCTTTTAAAGTATTTTTTCTCTGTTCTACACTATAGCGAGTTAAGGTCTTTTTGCCTTTGTAGGGCAGAAATGCCCAAATGTGCTTGTGATTGAAATAATGTCACATTTTTCAGCGTGATCCTCCTGATTTCTTCTTTCGAGAGTAGAACCAGCTCTCTAATGAAAATGTTTTAAAATCATTTGTTTTAGGGGATGTTGCCTTGGGGCAGTGGTTCCCAAACTAGGGTATGTGAGGTGACACGTGAACAAAATGCTGAGTTTTAAGGTTCATTTAATTCTACCCAACCTTAAAATAAAATTAAATCAGAGCATGTATTTCTAACAGGCAAAATGCCGCATCTAGTGAAAAAGACAGCGAAATGGTACTGCCGTTGAAGGTCAAATACATGACAATCCAATCAAATGGCCTCATCTTTTGCGATCAGAATTGACTGCATCCACACAAGCAGCGTGCATATGAGTAAGCTGGCTTGTCAAATCGCGCTGCATTACTGCCGTTCTCGACAATGTACATTTTGTAAAAGTTGGGTTTTAGCATGCCACATACTAGCATGAAGAACAAATATAGACACACATTGTGCATAGGGATCGATTTAAGACTCAAACTCTCTTCAATGCAGACACATACCCTGTGTGGTTTCGTTTTTAATGATGTTGATAAATTATACAAGCAAGAATGCAATTTTTCCCGAATATCCACACAATTACAAAGGTGACTGATTTTGTACAACATTTAAACTAACAAAACGGTAATATTGAAGCTGCAGTCCATAGTTTTTCCTCTCTCTGTTTTTCCTCTGTCTCTGTTCGAAATCTGCAATTGCAGTTATTTGCGGAATTATCAACTTTACGTGGGTTGTGCCTCGGCACTGCATCCAATGGCATCCAATGTTTTGAGGAGAATGTGCAGCTGTCAGTCCCCGCGCCGGTGTGGATACTGTCATTCGAGTCACAGATTCTACTTTTTGGAAGTGTGACCAACATAATAATTTTTACCAGTAAATGCCATTTGAACAAGTAAGTAACATCCACTTTTGTTCTGACCAACTAACCAAGGGAAAAAAGCATTGCAGTAGCCTAACTCACGCTGATTAAATCTAACGATCGCTTATCATATCACGTCAAACTGTGAAAATTATACTTTGTTCTCAAATTGTTAATGTTAACAACATCAATCAGCATTGTGTGACTACATTTAATGCCCATCCGATATTTATCCTTGTTTTCGCATGGGCCAGGTTGCAGTCTCTTTTTTTCTGTAGCCACTCCGAAGTCCGAAGTCTTTTGCATTTTACAACGGGTGAATCTCCAGTTGTCACTGGTGATTGTTGTTTAAACCTTTCTGGATTCGCCATCTAATTGATAAGTTTAATTATATCAAGTGCTTTGAGAAAAGGCTATAAATCTCCACCTCCAACATCCTCACATGCAATAAAGCCTACTAGCCGAGACACCTTCTTTGTGTACAGATGTGACGTAATGACAAGCTCGAATTTCCCGCGGAAATCCACCAGTACCACTGGAATTAAAAACATTATTACAAGCTTACCGTTTTGAATTGAGCTAAGGCAAGCAGATAGTTTTAAACGCTGGCTGGTTATGTACTTGCTCAAATTTTTTTGGATAATTTTTAACCCAAAAAAGTTACGGACTGCAGCTTTAAATGACGTACATTTTAAACAGTTTTGTCAATACTATTTGCTCTATTGTACCATGAAGTAATAGTTCCAATAAAATCCACCGACTTTTTGGGACTTTAGCTTATTCACAGTATCCCCCAGAGTTAGATAAGTCCATACATACCTTTTTCATTTCTGTGCGTTCTGTAAGTGTTATTTGACGCACCCACCGCTAGCCTGGCTTAGCACAAAGACTGGATGTAAATGGATAAGGTAGCATACTAATCCCAATAAGTGACAAAATAATGCAAACATTTTCCTATTTACATGTTGTGATGTGTATAGTCACAGCGTGTACAAATAACAAGGCTTTATGAGACAGAGACCATTTTTAATCGTATAAATACTGGGAACTATATTCTCACTAGGCGTAGGAGCACAGCTACTTGGGCGGAGTGGCTACTTGGGCGGAGTGATTAGCGCAGCACACGAGACGCCCTGTGGTGAGGAGCAGAGAGTTCGCTCAGAGTTGGAGTAATAGAGTCAGCAATTACTAGATAGTAAATTTATAGTTTACAATCATGGGTGTTCGCTGTATCTTGTCTTACAGCTTCCAAAGTTTGTAACTCCTCGTCTGTGTATTCTGGCTCAAAACTATATGGTTCTGGATCTTGGTTTGATACCCAGTAAAATTCCTCTGACAATTCCTCAAAGTCAGCCATAATCACGAGTCATGTTCGCTACTAGCTAGTTAGTCACGTTTGTTTTGTTTACGGAACCATCAACAGGGCGTCTCTCGTGTGCTGCGCTAATCACTCCAGCCAAGTAGCCACTCCGCCCAAGTAGCTGTGCTCCTACGCCTAGTGAGAATATAGTTCCCAGTATTTATACGATTAAAAATGGTCTCTGTCTCATATAGCCTTGTTATTTGTACACGCTGTGACTATACAGATCACAACATGTACATAGGAAAATGTCTGCATTATTATTTTGTCACTTATTGGGATTAGTATGCTACCTTATCCATTTACATCCAGTCTTTGTGCTAAGCTAGGCTAGCGGTGGGTGCGTCAAATAACACTTACAGAACGCACAGAAATGAAAAAGGTATGTATGGACTTATCTAACTCTGGGGGATACTGTGAATAAGCTAAAGTCCCAAAAAGTCGGAGTGTTCCTTTAAGGGTCAATATTGTCAATAATTGTCAATATCAATAATGTCTCCTCAACCACCACCAATGTGCAGCATCCACCTGGATGAGCCATATTGCGCCAGAACTCCCACCAAACACCAGTTATTGGTGGAGGGGAGACAGAGTGATGGAGCCAATTCATATGGAGATGATTAGGAGGCCATGATGGACAGAAGCCAATGGGCAAATTTAGCCAGGATGTCGGGGTTACACCCCTACTCTTTTTAGAAAAACATCCTTGGATTTTTAATGATCACAGAGAGTCAAGACCTCAGTTTAACGTCTCATCTAAAGGACGGTGCCCATCACTATACTGGGGCGTTAGGATTCACACAGACGGATGAGCACCCCTGCTGGCCTCACTAACATCTCTTCCAACAGCCACCTAGTTTTTCCCAGGAGGTTTCCCATCCAGGTACTGACCAGAATCATCCCTGCTTAAATTCAGTGGGCAACCAGTCTTGGGCTACAGGGGGATATGGCTGCTATTGTAGAAGAGGAGGAGCTCTGATACATAATCTTTTCTTGTTATTTTGTCCTCTCTTTTTCCTTTTATAATTGGTGCTAATGAATTGCTGACTCTGGATAGAGGTGATTTCATGATTTATGAAGGGCCAGCATGAACTGCAGTGGCCACTAGGAGTTAACGACTTTCATTGGGATGTGATGAGGATATTGTGACAACACAATGGCGGACACTCCATCTTGACCTAAGAAACATCCCAATTATCTCTGTTGTCCTGCAGTGACTGAAACGCTACCTTCCACACTGTTGTCATCAAGATTCACTAGGCCAGAATGGTACCATATTCAAAGTTGTTGCTATTGCACAAGTTACACAATCACAATTTAAATAAATCTGCTGATTTTGAGAGTAGTTCTGGGTAATTGCTGATTTTGAGAGAAAAGCTGGGTAATTTAGATTTGTGATTAAATTGAGAAATGTTAATGTGACTAAAATATATGCAAATGTGACAAATAAAAATGCATGATATTTTTTTTGCAGAAATAATTTCTTAAAAGTATGCGCTGTGGTGTCCGATTCACAAACAAATTACTCTTATGACATGGTTCTTTTTTTTTGTGAGTCAGTCAAAAACATTCATAGAAACCACTTCAAACTCTCTGCTGAGAAAGTGATTTGAATCGGGCTGTCAGTGAATCGTTCAGAACCATTACTAAGTTCACAGTTGAGCTGAACTGTGAGTCATTTTATACATGAGTGCTAAAAAAAAAAACATTCAAATATTAAACCCTTTTATTGGTGATAATTTAGCATATGAAGTCCAATAGGCATCTATTACTCAATGAACTGAAGTGCTTTTAAAATATCACCTTTATCAACCTGGTCTGTAAATAGTCAACTGAAGTAATTTGCCTCTTAAATGTTTCATTTTAGGAGCTAATGGCTCCTTGGTTATTTTTTTTATTTTTTTTTCTGGCTGCTATGAATCATTGTGTAATGTCAAATTGTCAGTACCTGACAGTACACCACTTGGATCTGCTGCTAAAAGCGTAATCAGATTAGCTAAATTGTTATACAATATAATAAACATGCAGGGAGTGGTGGATTTGTAGTCATTTTTGAATGGCAGGAGGTCCAGTTTTGTGGAATTTTGTGCAGTTTTGCGGAAGCAGATTCTGTATGGGCCTGTCATTAGCATATCTGTCTAACCTCACCCCAGAATACCCTGCTCATCTCCACATGTACGTGATGGAATCTCCTGCTCCATCACACCATGCCTCATTGAGCACTCTTGTTCCATGAGTGATTCACTAACCAAAATACACACAGGCCCGTGGCTGCTGTGCATTGTAGTTCAAGCAAATTAGATGAATCGTTATTGATTAAGCACTGCAGTTGGTTGCACCTGGATCAGCGAAGAGTCCTGGCAGCAGTGTCATAATGCAGCACACTGTTGCTTTCTGGACATCATCCATCCTGGTGATTATGGATGCAAACTCTGCTGTGTCAGAACTACATGGAGGAAGGCAGTTTGAGGTCATCAACGTATGGATAACCCAACTGCTCTATTTCCCTTCGAAGTGCTGGATCTGTGTTCACGTGAGCCTGAAACTGGCAGTAAGAGCGAGATCTGATTTGTACATGCACTACAGAGACGTGGATGAATTCTCCAGGCTGTTTTTGATGCATACTCTGCACAAAATCATTTAATCTTTATTTTCAGCTCATTTTCTAGTAACAATACTGTATTTTAAACACCCTTAAAACAGATCATTTTTTCTTGTTTTAAACAGAAATCTGCAAGAATTTGGTGCGGTTTATGCTTAAGAAAAACTTTGCCAATGGCGTAAGAAAAGTAACTTAAGATCTTAATTTAAGATATTCTGTAAGGTCACAGTTTTGCTGATTAAGGTTGTTTTTACACCTGGCTCATTTGGAGCATTTGTTTCAGAACCTGGTGCATCTTAGTTTGGTTCATTTAGGACACAATCATGCCTGAACAAGACAATGTGTTATATAAAAAGCAGCAGTGTCTGACTTCTATGAGTGAGGATTTTATTTGTCACAGGTGAAAACTAAAGAGTGCCTCTTCATCTTAATGTTTTATAATTGCTCTTCCCCATGCATTGCAATAATGCTTCCTGACAAAGCCTTGATTCCCGCTATAACTGCATAATATATTTCACCGGCCTCTATTAGGTACACCTTGCTAGTACCAGGTTGGGACCCAGGTTTAGCTGACAGGAGTGGCAGCCGGTGTGTTCTTCTGCTGCTGTACTCCATCTGCATCAGTGTTCAACGTGTTGTGCATTCAGAGATGCTCTTCTTCAGACCTCAGTTGTAATGAATGGTTATTTGATTTACTGTTGTCTTTCTATTAGCTCAAACCAGTCTGGCCCTTCTCCTCTGACCTCTGGCATCAACAATGCATTTTCACCCAAAGAAATACCACTCACTTGATGTATATCAGCAGTTACTGAAATACTTAGATCATCCTATCTGGCACTAACAACCATGCCACGTTCAAAGTCACTTAAATCCCCTTTCTTCCCCATTATGATGCTCAGTTTGAACTTCAGCAGATCGTATTGACCATGTTTACATGTCTAAATGTACGGAGTTGCTGCCATGTGATTGGCAGATTAGATATTTGTCTTTATGAGCAGTTGAACAGGTGTACCTAATAAAGTGGCGTGTTTGTGTATGTGTATATATATATTAGGGATGTCCCGATACCACTTTTTGCAGAACGAGTCCGATACCGATACTTTGATTTTTGGTACTCGCCGATACCGATACCGTAACCGATACCTGAATTTACACTGCATTTGTAATTTTTAAATGTATTAGTTGATAAACCAAAAGAATATACATCATATTAGTTGGCTTAATTTGTTCATCAAATTCAAATGTTCAAATGTTTGTCAAAACCAGTGAAATATCAATTATTTAATCCAATCTTGATACTACAACAAAAACTACCATCCTAATTAATGTGAATTTAAAACAAGTAAGCAGTCAGTGACAAAATAAGAACAAACAATCGAATTTGAAATAGGACAAATAAATAAAATAGAACAAAGAAAGGCTACAAATGAAATAAACAGTGTTTTTAGAGTTTTTCGGGTAGATCTAACAGGTACAGAAATTTGAATAAAGTAATCAAATGTGAAAAAAAGCATATTCATTACTGTATAAATTATATATAGATAGATATTTTTGTAAAGTTTAAAAGGGTAGCCTATTTAGTCAAGAGCAGTGAGTAATTTCTTTGTCCTTTGTGTGATTAACATTAAAACACAGAAGCAGGTTTATTAAACTGCTGCCCCTTTAAGACCGAACACACGGACCGCATTTGAACATGCTACGTTCATTTGAGATATAACCGACTTTGTTTACTATAGGATACTCGCCAAGACGGGCGTTTTTACCTAATTTTGTGTGAATTCGTCAGTACAAGCGCAAGACAATTTAATTCAGTATTCGCGCGCTGAGGATGTTTGCGTTCATGGAACTTCTTGACCTGCACACGTCCTGTAATAATGTAGGGAACCACTCGTTATACTTAAATCAGGTAACAGTTCATGTTTTACATATGTTTTACAAATAACATGTGCTGAGTGAACGATCAGTAATCAAGAGCATTCAACAGAAGTGCGCTCGCTTGCTCGCTCTCTCTCTCTCTCTCTCTCTCTCTCGCTCTCTCTCTCTCTCTCTCTCTGGTCAGTTAACGTTAATAAGCTACATGCCTCGTTTTCTTTTCTTTGCCATTGACATCCGACTGAACAAACTTTCCACTGACGTCTGTTTAAAGGGATGTGCTCGACCAGCACGCGCGTCTGTGCCGTTGCGCACTTAATCCACTGCGCGTTTTTCTCTTATCAGCTCGCGCACCACAGCTATGTTACTATGTACGCACCTTGTAAGAACCCTGTGAAATGAGCCCAAACCGCCTACATTATACTTTCCTATGCCTCAGTTCACCTCCACAAAGCACTCACGGCGGCCAGTTTTGTTTTGCAAAATGTACGTGGTATCGGTGCGTGGTATCGGCGAATTTTTATGAGTATGAGTACGAGTACGAGTATATGAGGACAGTATCGGCCCGATCCCCGATGCCAGTATCGGTATCGGGCCATCCCTAATATATATATATATACATATACATTTACACACACACACACACAGTGGGGAGAACAAGTATTTGATACACTGTCGATTTTGCAGGTTTTCCCACTTACAAAGCATGTAGAAGTCTGTAATTTTTTCTCATAGGTACTCTTCAACTGCGAGTGACGGAATCTAAAACAAAAATCCAGAAAATCACATTGTATGATTAAGTAATTTATTTGCATTTTATTGTATGACATAAGTATTTGATACATCAGAAAAGCAGAACTTAATATTTGGTACAGAGACCCGCCCCCCTTAGTTACTGTCGCTATGTCCGACAAGCTACACCGTTCTCACGCAGTGAAAAATACACTGTGGAGCAGAGAGGAGACTGACAACACGCTGACAGACAGGACAGACCAGGTTACTTTTCAGTTACGTTTGATATTAAACATATGAAACAAATTCTCACCTTTCAAATTTGGTCATTTTTTAAAAGAAATTTAAACAATAAATACCGTTTTGTGGCTCTTTAATGTGTCGTGACAGATCGCTGTAGAGCATCAGTTAAAGCTGCTCGTGAACCGATCATCTCTTCCTTCTAGTTAATTTATAGCCTCAAATAAACATGAACAAACATAAGAAGGAATGTTGTTTTAACCACGGAAAGGCGTCAGTACACAGTTTTTCAAGTTCAAATCCTCCCATGTTAATCTACTAACTCTCCTGACTGCTTTGTTGGACAAAATGGCGGATGGCGAAGTATGATTGGTCAGATCACCTGTCAATCAAGCTCCCTTGAAGGGTCAATTACAGAGATCATATGTTTCCTGTAGTTCTTGACCAGGTTTGCACACACTGCAGCAGGGATTTTGGCCCACTCCTCCATACAGACCTTCTCCAGATCCTTCAGGTTTCGGGGCTGTCGCTGGGCAATATGGACTTTCAGCTCCCTCCAAAAATTTTCTATTGGGTTCAGGTCTGGAGACTGGCTAGGCCCCTCCAGGACCATGAGATGCTTACGGAGCCACTCCTTAGTTGCCCTAGTCTCAGCCTCAGACGTCACGCCCACGGAACGTTGGCTAAACGTCTGATGCATATGGTACACTTAACTGGAAACACTTCAGGAATGTCGAAGTCGTCATCTGATTGGTTGAATTTTATCGGATTTCCGGGGGGCGCGAGTGTATTTTCGGTCCGCCGGGAAACAAAGCGCAGACGTGTGATTGCGGAAGAAAAACTGTTGTGTTTACATGGAGTGGCAATGATTTGATCAGATGTGGTAATGCAGACGCCATTGTTGTTATACGTGCACGAACAGATCAATGACTTACTGCTTGTTTTCTTCTCCTTCTTTGATTTTCTATGCTGACTGACTTGTTGCACGCCGGTCTGTTGTTGTGGGGACATTTCCACGCTCCGAAACGTGACGCTGAACGAAACGAACTGTAATTGGTTGTTTGACATGTCGGTCAAACGGCCTTATGGGCGGGCCTTGGCCAAAGAAAGCTGCTATGAATTCCAGACTCCTACGCGAGACTATAGTTGCCCTGGCTGTGTGTTTCGGGTCGTTGTCATGCTGGAAGACCAAGCCACGACCCATCTTCAATGCTCTTACTGGGGGAAGGAGGTTTTTGGCCAAGATCTCGCGATACATGGCCCCATCCATCCTCCCTTCAATACGGTACAGTTGTCCTGTCCCCTTTGCAGAAAAGCATCCCCAAAGAATGATGTTTCCACCTCCATTGTTCACGATTGGGATGGTGTTCTTGGGGTTTTACTCATCCCTCTTCCTCCAAACATGGCGAGTGGAGTTTAGACCAAAAAGCTCTATTTTTGTCTCATCAGACCACATGACCTTCTCCCATTCCTCCTCTGGCTCATCCAGATGGTTATTGGCAAACTTCAGACGGGCCTGGACATGCGCTGGCTTGAACAGGGGGACCTTGCGTGAGCTGCAGGATTTTAATCCAGGACGGCGTAGTGTGTTACTAATGGTTTTCTTTGAGACTGTGGTCCCAGCTCTCTTCAGGTCATTGACCAGGTCCTGCCATGTAGTTCTGGACTGATCCCTCACCTTCCTCATGATCATTGATGCCCCACGAGGTGAGATCTTGCATGGTGCCCCAGACCGAGGGAGATTGACCGTCATCTAGGACTCCTTCCATTTTCTAATAATTGCACCAACAGTTGTTGCCTTCTTGCCTAGCTGCTTGCCTATTGTCCTGTAGCCCATCCCAGCCTTGTGCAGGTCTACAATATTATTCCTGATGTCCTTACACAGCTCTCTGGTCTTGGCCATTGTGGAGAGTGTGTGGACAGGTGTCTTTTATACAGGTAACGAGTTCAAACAGGTGCAGTTAATACATAGCCTGGCAAGCCAGACCTACATCAAGATGTTAGGTCTGGCAACTCACCATAGACGCGGCTCAATCCGAGGGCCGGGATAAACGGCTGTCTTTCAAATTCACTCTGCACGCAATAGGACAGCGCTTCAACCAACCAGAGTGTTTTCCCAACAGCGGAGCTAACGTTAGTTGATAGATTCAACTTTTGAATCTGGTCGGCAAAACTACGAACACATCTTCCTTTTTTAAGAATGACTTTAAGTGCCGTTCTTTGCTCTTTTCTCAAAGAAAAACTTAACTCCAAGTCCTCCAGAGTCGCGGCCAAAGCCGATTCGAAAGACTGTTCTCCAGCAGCAGCTCTTCTTTGTTTTCAATTAGCAGGGAACCGTCGCAACTCTGTCGTCATTGTTAAGCCCGCCCCACCTACTCTATACACGATGTGATTGGCCTGACCCAATTTAGGTTTTTACAGCTTCGAAAGTCAACGGAGAGTTGCTAGACTACCCTGGCTGCAAAATAATTTTTGCTGCCGCTAGGGTGTGTCTAGATTTCTAGGCTAGTTAATACAGGTAATGAGTGGAGAACAGGAGGGCTTCTTAAAGAAAAACTAACAGGTCTGTGAGAGCCGGAATTCTTACTGGTTGGTAGGTGATCAAATACTTGTGTCATGCAATAAAATGCAAATTAATTATTTAAAAATCATACAATGTGATTTTCTGGATTTTTGTTTTAGATTCCACCTCTCACAGTTGAAGTGTACCTATGATAAAAATTACAGACTTCTACATGCTTTGTAAGTGGGAAAACCTGCAAAATCGGCAGTGTATCAAATACTTGTTCTCCCCACTATATATATATATACTGTATATATATATATATATACACACACATATGTAATATGTGTGTGTAAAAGTTTATATAAAATATATCAGTTTGAGCGGGAATGACGGCTACATTCGTATAAGTGTTTGCATGTGCCACAACTCACGGCAGCTCACGTTTGCGTGTGTCACAACCACAATAAGCTTGTGGAGCAAACTTTTCGATCCATGGCGCAGTGGAAACTGACCAATAGGTGGACAGTTTTAATCTCATGTGACTTGCAACATTTTTGTGCACTTTGAAACGTTGCCATGTGAAAGTGAAGTCCCTTATTCGAAATGAAGCGAATTATCTACAGGTCTGAAAACGCCCTAAGACTATGTTTTTTGTATTGTCTAAGGTCCTTCTTTGATGTTCATTTCTGGTCATTTTCAAGATAATTTTGTTAGTAAATGATAAATGTCAGATGAATATGAGTGATTTTAAATGAGTCATTTCTGTACATTGCTCCCAGTCGTAATACTGTATCTCGAGCATCTTCCCTGGCACATTCCTTATGGCGAGAACCATTTTCACTGTGCTCCATAAATCCTCAGCATAATTAAAGGTCTTACAAGGATGTAAACCATGTCATTAATTTAGCCCATATTTGTGTGGTGGTGTCACGTTGTTGTTTATTGTAAAATTGCAACATATAGTTAAAGTAAAATACAGGCACACTTTATGAAATTGCTGGATGTACTATTGTGCCGTAAACTGCAGGATCACATATTAAACTCCAACGCAAGCGTCTCTGCTTAAAGTAGATAGATAAACATTCAAAGCCATTTTCCAGGTCATCCAGATTGGTTTATTCCATATCGTATAACTTTTATGTGATTCATTCCATGTCTTTTTATGGAAACAATTTTCTCTTTTCTGTCAGAACATCCTCCACTTTGGAAAGTGTAACCGTACCACTGACCGCGCTGCGCTTTTCATCTCTGATCAGCTGTGGTTTGTCTTTTTGCCAATGTGAGACAAGCCAGACTGCTACTTTGTCTCTCCCACCCTCTCATTCATCAGGGTTGGAAGGAAATAATATCTTTGCTTTCTTTCATATCACCCATTAGACCAAATTACTTTTTTCTGTTATTTTTAAAGTAAATCAACAGCATCTACTTTTCTAGGCTGCAGGTATTTTCAAAAGAAAACTGAAGATACCCTTGACTTAAATTGGCAGATATTCCTGCATGCTGTTGTAGTGATCTCACTTTGATTCCCTGCTGTGCATGCTGGATAATTTTTTTTTCCCTTTCGTGTCACTGTGATTAGTTTCGACATCTCGGCTAATTGAAATGATGCTGCCATTAACACCTCTGTGAAGGATGGGATGTTCTAAATCACCACCTTACATAGAGGACATGTCATTTTTGCTGTCACACTGCCTATCTGATATTCTACTCTTCTCCGTTGTCATTATTCTCAAAGGCAGGCACAAAGCAGGGTATATTCATTTAGTTCACAGGCTATCAGACTGACCCTGCTGCTTCTCTCTCTATATATCCCATCCCCTCCCCTCTCCCCTCAGGGGCCTGAGACCTGGACGGCACCCGGAAGAAGACGATATCGTGCCAGAGCTTGCCAGAAGCATCCACCCCCGAGAGCGACCTGACTGGGAGGAAACCATCAGCGCAATGGTGAGAAGCCAAGTGCTCAGTCTCACACAAATTCAGTGACTCCCTCCCACACCCTACGTTTACAATTGCAGTAGTAAAGAGAGCAGATAGCATACCCTGAAGCTGTGAAAATTAAAGACTGACTGGTTATTGCTGGTAGGGACAGCCATAATTATTTTATATAAGATCCATATTAGTGCCATAGACTGACATTATTACCTGTCTGTAGGAACATGCTCTTGTCAGATGCCTGCAGAGCGATAATGTAGATCTGGTCATTATAGAGCAGACACAAAGCAGAATTATTTATATAATTCATGCATTATGAAATAAATGAATGAATGGACATGAAATGTAGATTTGAGTTTTATTGAGAATTATTTTAGGAAGGAGACTACAGATTAATATGAGAGGAAACCAGTTGCCTGGGGTAATGGTCAATAATACAGTTTAGTGATCATTATGTAAAACATTCTAAAAACACTGTTACTTTTAATTGCATGCATGCTGAATAAAATTATTCATTACTATATAAAAAATGTAAAGCATAATGTAGTCAGTCATTCATTAATGTAAAATACACCCCGTCATGAAGCAGCTAACACATCATCTGACACTTTTGCAATGAGTGATGACGTACAGTATCTCGCAGAATATCCCAGGTTGACCTATTGAAAGGAGTGTAGTAATATGACTATTTCACTGCTTTGATGATCTACACCATCTATAACATTCTTTCCTCAGCCTTTGTTCATTTCAGAATTAGTTCATGATGATTTCACCAGCACTGACATACTTGCATTCAGTGGTGCTGATAAAAAAAAAAAAAAACTGTCTCCATAGCAACCTGACTGTTGGCTGATGTTGTTTTGAGCACAAACAGATTAGCGAAGACATATCAAGGGAATCACCATGTATTGCCTCACTCTTATGATACATTAATTTAATGCTCTTAGGTTCAGTGTTATAACATTGTGTGCCAGGGTATTAATTTTAACTCGTTAATTTTACTGTCAAGGTCATCAAGCTCTAGTCGTTGTTGTCTCTTCACTGTCGTGACCTAGTTTCACTGTCACTTATAGTGAAGTGAGACTGTGATGATCAACAGACTGGGTGTTACAAATAATGAAACAGAACTAGATTTGGACCAGACCCAGTCTAGCTTTCACACCATGTTTTACACCAGTAGAAACTGGTCTGTTCAGCCGCATGGCATATTTGAAGGCTGCATGGTCAGGATACTTTTAATAATTCTGTGTCTGGCTTCTAAGAGCCACACTTTCAAAGCATTATTCATATTTCATGGGCATTCTGAATCACTAGCTTGTTTTGGTTGGCCTTGCCAGATGACTGTCTCTCATTTGGCAAGGAAATGAAGAGAATTCAATAGAGCATTATAAAGCATACCAGCTTTTAAAAGATTCAGATGCTGGACGCACGCTTAGCCTTTGTAGACAACAGTTCAGGGTCATTCAGTTTTTTGGCATATCGGTTTAACCTGTCTTTGACCCTGTTGTAGCTTTTTCTTTCCTTCCATTACTCAGTAGATCTGTTCTATGGTGCCTACAGGTGCTCAAGTGGTGTTAAATTATATTCTTATTATACTGTGCTGAGCTTTTTAAGGATGACACTGTGTGTGTGAGAGGGATTTGTCTCTCTTGAGCTCTTCTTTGCACAAAGATTTGGGAGGAGACTGTTCATGTCCTGTTAAACTATATTCAAGTGCTTTATCATTTGGGCCAAGCCCCTGCCCATATAATGCATGAGTATTAGTGATTGTATTGTAAAATTCTGAATTTAAAATGTAAAAAAATGAGAGAGCTGTCGGGGAGGTGTTAGGTTATCCTAATTTTTTTGTCTTTAGCTGATAACATGCTGATCTCTCTTTCAGGCACGAAGTGCTGAAATTCCAGAGCTGACCTCTGAGCCTCTCATGCGCTCCTGCAGCAGCACTGCCAGTATGAAGGTGAAGAATGTTAAAAAGTAAGTGTCAAACATTTACACACCCAAAGTCACAAAGTTTTCTATATTATCCTCATGTTTCTAGTAGCTGAATATTAAACTTACCGATCTGTGATCTTTTCAGACTCTCATTCACCAAGGGTCACTTCCCAAAGTTAGCCGAATGTGCCCACTTCCACTATGAAAATGTTGACTTTGGGACAATACAGGTAAGATCGTAAGTCCTTTAATAACAGTAAACCTGCTTTAACTACAGAGTGGCTCTCAGTGACTGGACTTGAAAGGGACAGTGTTGAAAATGAGACAAAAGGGGAGATTAAATTCTATTGTGCATGCGTGTTAGTGTGCAATAAACTGTCAAGGGTGTGCAGATAACACCAGAGTGCCTCAGCTGGGAGAGGAACAGCAGCGTGTCTCTAATGCAAGGCTCCAGGGAATTGAAAAGTGAGGATCAATGTGATATTACATCCCTCTCAAACCTGCAGTAGCACTCTTGCAGATGACTATTTCCTCTGCTAGGGCTGGGCATCCTCAGCTACTTCACCATACATTATCTCGATACATAATCGATACATCTCGATAAATGTCACGATTCAGTCATGATGCATCGCTATATCATAATTGTATCTCAACTGAAACTGAGCCAGAAGCATGACAGAAAGACTCAGGTTTTAGAGTTTGTTCATCTTCACTAAATGTAGGAAATTATATAAATGAATGAATCATAAGTTCATAACACTGTTTAATATGCATATATATATATATATATTTATAATATAATATAATATAATATAATATAATATAATATAATATAATATGTACACACACACATACATATTACTGTACACATTGCCTCAGTACATCCCAGATGCTAAATTGGATTGATAAGGGGGATTTGGAGCCCAGAGCAACATCTTGAACTTTTCATCATGTTCCTCAATTCATTCCTTAACAGCTGTGCTGTGTGGCAGGGTGCATTATCCTGCTGAAAGAGGCCATTTCCACCAGGCAACATCTTTGTCTTTAAGGGGTGTACTTGGTCTGCAACAATGTTTTGGTAGGAGGCACATGTCTAATTTACGTCCACATAAATGGCCAGACCCATGGTTTCTCAGCAGAACATTGCCCACAGCATCACACTCCTAAAAAAAAATGGGGTACATCAGCATCTTCCTTTGTGTTCAGCAGAAGAAAGAAATTCATACAGATTTGAAATAGAATTTTAAATTTGATGTGAACTAATCTTTTAATATGTGGACTTATTAGGAGATGATCAATGATATTTGCTTCACCTGTGACTGGTCATAATGTTTTGGCTCATCAGTGTATATATTTTTCAGAGTCAGAAATTCACACTGATGTAAGTTTAGTAATTGCTAAACGCTAATAGACCAAAATTTGGCCTCATTTTTAATTTTGTGTTTTTGTGGTATTTTGGGGAAATACTTTTGAGGTTTTGCTTGGTTAGAGAAGCTTTAGTTTCCCAACCTGTGGCTCGTCACCCCCATCAGAGCTGTCTGAGGGGTTGAAGAGTGTATTTGATTTTAGAGAAGCTAATGATTTTACTCATCACATTTAAATAATCCAGGCTAATAAACAGATGTGTTTCATAGATGATAAAAATAAGTTTTTTTTTTTTTTTTTTTTTTAGTGTAAGTTTCCATTTAAAAGCAGTTTAAACTAAACCTAAAATAAAAATGTATTTCAGGTCACTTGCGTTCTGTTCAGTTCTGTTTAGCTCCATCTAGCTGCAAGAACCATGACAAAATATCAAACTGAATAAAAATTCTTATTGTTCTACGAACTTGCGGTTATCAAAACAAATGGACATGACAGAGTGAAAGTCTGCGTCTTTATATTTAGCCATTCATAAAACCACTACGTATTTAACACATAGACGCATTTGCATAGAAAAAATGCAAGCATAGGGTTTCTGGTAAAGATGTTTTGCAATTTAATAGAATGAGCTAAATTTCTAATAATACTTCTGTCTATATTTTCCAACTGCCTGTCTACACAAGTTTACTTTAAAGGTGTGGTTGTGAAGCATATGACTTGTGAAACACATGACTCGTGATTCATATGACTTGTGTCCCCTGAGAAAAAGGGTGGGAACCACTAGGTTAGAGAAGTGTGACAGCTTGGGTCAGAACTGTGCATGACTTTCGGTGTGAGGCAGTAACAGAGCTCAGCAATCTAGAGGGGATTAGAGTGCATTCACAATGACACGTTCTCCCTTTCAAAAACAGATAGACATGGTGTTTTTAAAGAACTATTTTTAACTGGACTACATTTTAGAACATGACGCTTATGGTGCTAGATGTCAAAAAAAGCAGCAGCAAGCCCATAATGCCCAGTATGCACATTCCTACTTGCGACATCTTTTGATGTGGGAAAGAAAACTTTAGCCTACTTATCTGTACTGAATAAATTTGGCTTCTTCACAGTGTTGTTCCCTTTCACATATTTTACATTTCTCATTATAAACTGTATCAAGGCTCTGTGAAAGACTAAAAGGACTGGTGGGAATGCTGAATAGCGCCTTGTTGTGTAGGGACAGGAGGTGGGGTGGTGCGACAGTGTCGGAGATCTCTGTGTCTCTGTGTTTGGGATTAAGGGTATAATGGAGCGCTTACAGAATGAGAAAATAGATTGGCATGGTGTCGAGGGCCAGACAATTGGGAGGGAGTGAAGCAGTGGTTTCTTCAGGGGGCCTTCACACTGAATAGTAATCCTGCTTTTGGAGGAATTGCCCTGGGAAAGCCGAAATATGAGACAGCTATTTTGCATTCACATGTTGCAGCGTCGACATTTCTTCATTGCTGTTTATAGATTATTGTCGTTCTAGGATTGTGTAAACCATCTAGGTGCAGCGGATTGTAGCCTGCACTAGCGTCCAGTAGAGGGCGGCAGCTCCTTTCTTTCTCTTATCGGACCAGTTTGCATTCAGTGCAGCAGGGTACCATGGCGACAATGAAGAACATCAATAATTCTCTTTACTCTGCCACATAATCATGGTTTATGCACAAAACACAATTCAATCCGGAGAAGTCCTTTACAGCCCAGAATTGAATGAGCCTGTAGTTGTACAGCAGCTGCTGCTGGCATGGATACTTTAGCTATGTTTGTGGAGTTCCTTCCAGAAGCATGTCATCCTTTTGCTGGTGATTTATGAATGGTTTGTAATTACAGGCAGATCACTGACTGATACTCCCAAAAGAGCAGCAGAATGACTGGGTTTCTCTGCATTCAGAAATGGCTCCAGAGAAACACTGTTGTCCACAAATATTTTTACTGTGTTAGCCATGAACTTGATTTAGTTAATTAAGGATGCACAATATATTATTACCATATAGGTATCAGTGATTATCATTAAAAATGCATTGGTATCTGCTGATTTTAGATTTTTTTGTGAATGCTCATTTTCCTTATTTTTACATTGAGTATGACAAATTAATTTAAACATAATAATAATAAGGGGATGCACAATATACACTACTATTGAAAAGATTTTTGGTTTTGAAAGAAATCTTGATTGCTAACCAAGGCTATATGTATTTGATCAGAACTACAGTAAAGACAGTAATATTGTGAAATATCATTGCAATTACAAATACTTGAAAATAGAAAACAGCCATTACTCCAATCTTCAGTTTCACATGATCATTCAGAAATCATTCTAATTGGCTAAAGAAACTTTTTGGTAACACTTTACAATGAGGTTTCATTAATTAACATTAGTTAACTACTTTAACATGAACTAAGAATGAACGATACTTCTACATCATTTATTAATCTTAATGTTAATTACTAGTACATTATAAAAATCAAAGTTGTATTTGTTAACATAAGTTAACACTGTGAACTAGCAATGAACGACTTTTTATTAACCAACATTAACAAAGATTAATAAATACTGTAATGTACTGTAAATGTATTGCTTATTGTTAGATCATATTAGCTAATACATTAGCTAATGTTAACGAATAAGACCTTATTGTAAATTGTAAATTCATCTTTGATGAATAGAAATCATTAATTTGAAATGAAAATAATTTGTAACTAAATGTATACTGCCATTGTTGTAACTAGGGCCTGAAACAAACTTTTTTCTACACCTACCAATGGCTGGTGACTTAAACATTTACCTTCCATGAATATTTTTTACCGGCCATGAAACTGTTTTTGCAATAACCGGCAGTAATGACACCAACATTTTAGATTCCAGTGAAAATTCACAATTCTGTATTCAAATTTCAATACCACAGCTGAAACTACTAGCCTAACTAATATAAATGTAAAACATTATTAAAGGCAAGTAAACAGACAGTAATAAAATAAAAACAAATAATTGAATTACAAGCTAAAGCACAAATACAATATAACAAAGTCTTATTCAGGTTTTTCAGGTAGTTTTTAGGTACTGAAATTTAATAAAGCAAGCAAATGTAAAATAACACTGCATAGTCTTCACTTTAAAAATTAAACATCATTATTAAATCATTCTTATTAAAAATTAAACATCATTATTAAATCATTCTTATTAAAGTTACAAAAGTTATTCAGTCAAGAGCAGTGGGGGATTTTTTTTTTCTTTGTTGTTTGATGAACATTAAAAACAGACAGCAGCAGGAATATTAGGCTGCTGTCACTTTAAGAACAAATGCACAAATCTAATACTGATACGGTACACATGCATTTACTTTCTCAACTGTTCACATTCCTCTAGGACATAACCGACTGTATAGTCGCTAGTTTTTTAATACATTTTTTGTGCATTTTTCCGCTCAAGTGCAAGACAACGTGAAAAAGTGCTCATTTTAGTATTCGGCTTCCTGGGTGCGCTTCGTATGTGTGCGCACAAAACTTTCCACACAGCGCGCAAATAACGCATCATCTTGTGCCTGAATATTTAAATTGTCAAAGCTTAAACTTTTGTGATGATTCTGCGCTGACCCGTCTACTGTTCCGAGCATTGGTTCCGTTAGTTCATGCATTTGTTAGAATTCAAAAAAATGTTACAGGCCAACTGGCGAGTGACCCCATTTCATATACTCCCCAATGCTGATTTTTACTCTCACTTGGCTCTTGGAGAGTGTTAATTTTAGGCCCTGGTTGTACCATTGTTAAAGCTGTTGCCCATATTAATGTGTGCCACTATGGGAGGGGGTTCATGTCCCCCACAGCAAAACGTTTAGCAATAATCGCTGCATTGCTCACGTGGCATTGACCCTTTTGCTTGTAGCATAACTCATTGATTTTACTGTTACATTGCTGTACATGGTCATTTGACATTGCTTTTAGTAAAACATGGTTTAGATTTTCTTGAATGCTTTTTTATTTTTGTGCCCTCCTCTGCCTGTTGCATGACATTTAAACAATTGTGGTTTAAATCTCTGGAGGTGACTTTGCATTTGATGTCTTAATTGTGTTGTTGGATACGGACGCCAATTGTATGTTGGTTTATTTTCTTGCACACAATGGAGAGCTTGTCTTCTGGCTTCATTCATGGCCTTTGCTCAGCCTTGTATTGCAGCCGTGTGGTAACTGGCACCGACTGCTAACCACAGCCAGTGGAAGACAAAAGTGCAACTTAAATTCAATTACAGATATGTCTTAAGTTTATCAGCCGCTTGGAAATGTGTGTGGATGACACGTGTATGTTGTACCAGTGTTCTGAGACTGGTACCGGAGGAAATAGTTTTCATAGGCACCCCTCCCTGCTGGTGAATGAGTGAGGGCAGTGGCCGTGTTTTTAGTGTCCCACTGTCCCTTCCCCCATTTTCTGCTCCAGGCTTATATAGCTACTCTGTATACTCTCTGGATATACGACCCCCTCGACCTAGAGCTTTTGTCGGGTCGGGCCTGTGCCAGGGAATGTGCCCATTGCCCAGTATTTGCTGTGGTCCGTTGTGCATCTCTTTATGTGCTTGCTTGTCTCAAATTGGTTCCACCTGCTCCTGTTTTAGAATATTAAAGTCTTTCATATTTTAGCTAGGAGTGCATGGCATATTGGTCCTATATAAGTCATTGACTGAGTTGTTTAAATATTAGTATTTGATATTTGTGTAGACTTATTTCCACCTGTTTGCATTTTTAAATTAATTTTTTCTTCATCTAACACTTAGTTATTATTAAAAATTTATATTCATTTTTCATACTGTGCATTTATAATGCCTAAATTAACTTTTTAGGTTTTTTTTATTATTATTTATGCAAAATTGAACTATTGGCTAATATCACTTATTGGTCATAAGTTGAAAATTATTATTAAGTTAAATACAGTATCTGCCAGAATTACTTTAAGGGCTAAACAGTCCCTTGCTGGAAGAAATCTGGTCATACTTGCTAGTCAAGGAATCTAAGCTGTTTTCTGCAACAATGTTAACTAGCTTAGCCAGGTGCAGGTCTACCGGCTTATCAGCCACCAAAACCAGCTAGGACCGGGTGAAGACCAGTTTTGTCTAGTTAGACACATGTAAAACCAGCTACCATCAGAAGATGGATTTTTCAACAGACATGAAACTTTTTTCTCTCTCATCCTCTTAAATTTTGTCACCAACGTGTTATGATACATCAATCTTCTGTGCTTCTCAACAGCAGGGCTCATCCTGTGCTATTCTCGGCTCTGTCTCAGGCTGTTTGAATTGCCGTCCACAGCCTGACTATTATTATTTACCCTCTGTCTCTCCAGCAATCTATCTTCACATCTCTTAGTCATTTTATTGCCTGTGGAGAAAGTCAAATGCTCTTACCCCTCAGCTGGTGCACATGACACATTTATTCCTCAGCTATTAGGCAGCCTGGAGCAGAGATGCTGCCTCTAACCCACAGGTCAGACAGGCCAGTATGGCTGCTGTCACTGTTCAGCCATCACATTGACATGAACACTTGCTTGTGCCCTCTATGTAAATCAGAATTGGAGTCACGTAGTGTAACAGCAAGTCCAGAGCACGACACTCTTTATCAAATCAGCTAGTTTAATAAGGAGTGGGTGGTAGTTGTGTTTGCTACTAAGGGCTCTTGAATGAACAGAATACTAAAACAAAAACATTATCCTCTCTGCTTGTTTTTTATTCCCACCACAGACCATGAACAATTGGATTCTCATCCTGCATTGGACTGGTCAACTGTTTATTTTTAGGGCAATACTGATGTGTTGATCAGCACCATCTGGTGCTAATGGGCAAGCTATAGGAAATAGCATCTGCTTTGTTAACATTGCTTTCCAGATTTATGACACGGGAATTATTTTGTTTAATTCTGCCTTCTAGGTGACTGAGTATCTATATTTTGTGTTCCAGCATAAAACTAATCTGTTCCAGGAGTTCATTTCCACACATGAATACTCCACCAGTTTAGTTCTTCGTTGTTTAATGCATGGCTCTCTTTCCGATTTCTTCAGTGTCTGATTATACTCTCTTGTGTTTTATTTGTTTCAACGCATGTTGGCACACCTAGCCCTATCCTGTAGAATGGTAAATTGATTGCTTGCCACATTATGAGTACATACAGTACCAGTCTTCCAATAGTGCACTGGTGAAATAGATTTCACAGGGTATTCAGCCATTTTAAGTGAGAATCTCTTATGCAGTAATATAGTGAAACATTTTTACTATTTAAAATGACTGCTTTATATTTTAACATAATTTATTGATGTAATAGCAAAGCTGAATTTTCATTTTTGATATATATATATACTCCAAATGTACAGGTTTTGCCAAGTAAAGTGAACTTCTACAGATATTCCTTGCTTAAGGTCATTGCACACTGCGTCCGAAATTCTCGTCCGAAATGTTTGCACACGTTAAAAACATAAATACGACCTCACGTTGTGTCAATCCCGTTTACACGCTGCCTCCAAAACTTTCGTCCATCATAAAATTTGGTTCGGGTTTGATTTTCGGTGATCATCCGTAGCAAGCATTTTGAGAGGTGTTTTGACAATTTAGAGCCACCGTACAAGCGAAGGTGGAACTCTCCTTCCTCTCTACGCAATCTCAGTATTGTATGTACACTTTTTAAAAAGAGAGAGGAAAAAAGAAAAAAACGCATACGAAAATTTCAGACTCAGTGTGCATCTGTGCAAAGACCGTTAGTGTGTAGGAAACAGGAAACTGAATAAAGACCCTGCGAAGCAGAAAGCAGCTTGTGATCTAATATTTGGCAAGCTCTCCGATGTGAGATTTTTCATTAAAATGTATTACTTTTGCAAGCTGGGCTTTTTAGAACTTTTTTTATATATCAGTTGCCAAGTCAGCATTATGGATGCACAAACCCCAAAGAGTTGTGCACAGTCAAGGCATGACATCCCATGTGGCTTGCCCCTCTCTCCATCAGAGCATCTCAGACTGCAGTTTGCGTATGTGCTCAACGGTGTGTACATTTGCGGCCACATAAATCATGTCAGTCAGTTGACCCCATGTATGCTTGTTAATGACAAAATGCCTCAGCTGGTATTGTGGGGTAGAGATTTCAGGAGGAACTGGCCTGTGAAATAGTCCTTTGGAGACTGCCCTTCCAATCTCCCTCTAGCCCTGCCTTGTGCCCTCTACTCATTAACAATGCTGATTCAGGAATCAAACTGCGCTTACAAATGACAGCAGTCCCAGAAGAGGACATTTTACAGAAGAATATCTCTGTTAAGCACCAGACTACCCCATTCACTCCATGCAGTCCCTCTACTGCTAAATAGCTACATGTAGCCACTATGTGCAGTGTTCTAATAGCATCTGCTCTTGTACTGCTGTGGACCTTGTTTGGGGAAAACATGCTGTAAGATCTCTTTGGGATGTTTACTAGCTGCTGAGCTGGCTTTGTTATCGATCTGTGCAGTACAATGTGTTTTCAGTGTGCAAGCACCTTTATATGTCTGAGGCTGAGCTGACAAACTAGCCTAAATCATTAACAGTGCGGGACTGAGGCTGTTTAGTACACACAGGGGCGCAACTGCACATTTACTGAGGGGTGTGCATTATTCAAGATCAGTGATGGCGCCACCCTGTATATTCCATCCCCTAACACTAACCCTCACAGAAAATATTCTGATATCATATTTGACTGCACGCTGCAAGACATAATGTGCTCGTCTGCATTAACAGAAGATGAGGCCAAAAGCCCAATAACTAGTTTGTGCTTGGAGGGATGCAAAACTATCAGGGGTGAAAAAATTATTAGATGTGACCCCCTCCCCCCATTTTTGATACCATAGCATAGCATAACATTTTTTTAATTTTTTTTATTTACTTGAGTAAAAAATGTATTCAAATAAATACTGTTATTTTGTACTTTCTATTCATCAAAGAATCCTGAACAAATGTGTGAGATTCCACAATAAAATATTTAGCAGCACAATGGTTTTCAACCTAACGGTTAAATGTTTATTGAGTGCTGAATTAGCATATTAGAATGATTTTTAAAGGATCATGTGGCATTGAAGACTGAACTAATGGCTGCTGAAAATTCAGCTTTACCACCACAAGAATAAAATACATTTTAAATAATATTAAAATAGAAACCAATAATTTAAAATGTTCATAGTGTTTCAAAATGTTACTGTTTTGCAAATAAATGTAGCCTTATAAAAACTTATAATGACTTAGGAAAAACATGAAAAAAAAAATCTTATAGACCCCAATCTTTTGAATGGTAGTGCATGTATAAAAAAGAAAGAAATTGGGTTATGATTGGTCATCCAACAACAATTTATAGTTCTAGTCTGTTACCTTCTTCTGTGTGTTTTAATCTTATCAACTTTAATCTTTTCATCCACATTAAACCCTTTCAAATCTACCTTGCTTAGTTATGTCATCCTCAGAGGCACTGCTTTATCTTGGTCCCTCCTCTGCAATGAAACAATGGAGCACTCCACTATTGCCCACAGGGCAACGCACTCAAAAACACAACCACTCTGCAGCCCCGACAAAAATACCACTCGTTCCACCCCCCTTGGGTTGGAGAGTGTGTGGGAAGACCACTTTATACGCACAGACCTCTCCAGCCCCGCCCTATCCACAGAAAATACTTTTTTAAGCACAGGTAATATTTTGTTTGTATTATCACTCTACAATGTGAAATTTATTCATCTGGCTACAGATTATGCTACAGTTTCTTGACCAGTCACACCGGACGTGTTCATTTCAGTGACCTCCCATTTCCTTGAATGTCCTCTCAAAGCGTGATTTGTGGAATCATGTAAGGGATTTACCCTGGCAAAGCTGGCAGGATGCCCAGCTTCTCTTCAGGCAAATCTGGATGAACTAGGTCACTAGTGGATTTTAATTGTATAATATTTATAGCTGTTCAGAGAGAGAGAGTCTTATTTTAATGTATGATCCAGTCGATGATGCTATGTCCCTCAAGGTCATGTTGCCACTGTGGCCACAGAATCTTTTTTTTTTTTTTTTTTTTTTGATTTCTTATTGCTTAAAGATGTAGGTTGGGAGGTAATCTATTACTCAGAGGAAATTATGTTTGATTCTTTGCAGCAAAACACTTTTATATATTTCTGTAGAGGGTTCTGTGAAATGAACTTTGGACCTCTAAGTATTTTTTGTCTTCTGTCTTGAACATTTCAGCTCAAGGTTTGGGACTAATGGGTTAGTGTTATTGTTCCCATCAGCCAATCAGCATTATGATGCCATCCTGTGACGCCATCCTGTGACTCCAAAGTGATTAGTCACCTGACGTGTAGTTGACTGACTAAAAAAGTGATATAAAGAACCAGTGTATATTTAGGACGGTTTAGGGTTATCTTTTGTAGACACTAATCAGACATGTTTCTTAGCAACAAGTGTACACTAATCACACCCCTTTAATAGAATAACTGATATATACAGATTCAACAAATACATAGGCAAAATTAAAATTTTATTGCATAGATCTATTAGATTATGCATAATAGCAGGCAGTTTTGAAGTCTAATGTAAATTGCCTTGCAATTTGTTGCAAAAGCGGTACTTTGATGTCAGTTCATAATGCTTTAAAGGGAATGAATCTGAAGATATTATCTTTGTAATCTTGCAAATGTTGTATTATACATGGTCCTTGTGAGCTTTGATGAAATTCACAGATACAGAACCTGTTTTTGTGGTCCTCTCAGAGAGGGTTTTAGCATGCTGACTGTTTAATTGTGTGGTGAAACGTGACTGAAATAGCACCCAGATTTTTTTATATAATATATTACCGATAATTTTAAGATTATGAAACAATTCTTAACTAGCTCAATTTCAACATTTATATTCTGCGATAGATGTTAAAAACAAATGTTATAGAATAAATAAGCTATTCAATCTCACTAATTGACTAATCCTGTCCCATCCATAGTGAATTCCTCTGTTTAAGGAATGTGTATTTTCCACACTCAGCCTCTGGATTTGTTTTGGAACTGGATGCTTGAGGGTGTTAAATCTTCAGCTGGAATGTGTCCATTTTAAAGAATGCTCTTTTGCAGCTCATCCAGACACATTAGTGAGTAACTGAATAATCATACGACTTGGCATTTCTTTATTCAATGGAATCACAATTCTGGCCCTTTAAAGGTAATCGTTCTATAACTTTGCAGGAGAATGATTTGTTTGTTAACTTGCATCATGTGTGTTTCTAATCTTGCTGGAACACACTCTTGTTATTATAGCTAATGGTACGTCATATGTCATAGCTTTAAGCCAAGTCATTTTTAAAGTCTCTAGGCTGTCATATTTGTTTTGGTCTGCATGACCTCTTCCACCTCCATGAAATAATCCAAACACATCTGATACCAGCCAGCCTCCCTCCTCAAACTCACATATTCACACTGAAGCAGCCATGTGTTTCTGAGCGAGTGGGACTCCTGGGAAGGATTTCTCATTTCTGCAGGTCGAATAGCAGGACTCTTGGATCTCTCTCACGTTCCGTGTGGTTGACTGCCGCATTTCACAACACTCCTCCAGGAAAATCTTTTTAATCACCCTCAGATGTGCTGTGATGGCACAAGTGATGTAATTTGGAGTGACCCGTTGCTTTTTTTTGTCCCCTGCACTGATTTATGGCTGAAAGTTGTGTAAATATGTATCTGTGTGCTTGTCTTTGTACTTCTGTCACAGTCACTGCCTCAGGCCACGTCTTATCATCATTAGACCTTGAACTAGAAGTCAGGTTAAACTTTCAAAATCAACAAATAAGCAATAATTTTAAAATCTGCCTTGATATAATGATACCATTTAAACATTTGCGTAATATTAAAAAAAGAGAAATCCTTTTATTGATCAAGGATGCATTAAATGAAATTTTGAAAAAAACTTTAATACATGCTTTAATAAATTTAATAAATGCTGTTCATTAAACATTCTATTCATCAAGGAATCCTGAAAAACATATCACTATTTCCACAAAAATGTTAAGCAGCACAACTGTTTTTATCATTGATAATATTATTAATTATTACATTATAATAATTATAATTAATATAACATTATAATATTATTATTCTCATTATTAAGAAATGTTACCTGAGCACCAAATCAGCATATTAGAATGATTTCTGAAGGATCATGTGACACTGAAGAGTAATGATGCTGAAAAATCAGCTTTGCCATCATAGGAATAAATTACATTTTAAAATATATATTTAAATAAAAAAGTTATTTACATTTGTAATATTTTTTTATGATTTTGATTAAATAAATGCAGCCTTGGTGAGCATCCAAGTCTTGTTGAGACTTCTTTGCAAAACTTTTGATAGGTACTGTAGTTGACTGGTTGGTGGTAAGAAAATGTTGAATAATAAGCCTGGGTTAAGATCATATCTAACAGAAACAAATCTTTGGGGTATGGATGCTAGTGTAGCCCTAAAATAAGTTAGCTGACAGATATTCAACAAATAGGCTAAATAGCTATAACTTTTCATTACACAAAACTACCATAATTCTCATGAACAAGCATTTAAATTGTGTATAAAAAAGGGAACATTGCTCACAGCAGACTGACAGTAATGTTTAATGTATTGTTGACAAGCAGCAGTGATTAAAATGGGGTGTATTAAGAGATCATACAAATACTAGCACGCTGAAATCAAGTTGTATGTCTAAACCCACTCCCTTTAACCTCCTTTAAAATATTGTCATTAACTCACCATCTTGTCCAAACCTATAGGCATTTCTTTACCCTTGTTTTTTTTCTATTCTACACTCTCAAATGTTTTTTTTTTTTTAGGTAAACTATCCCTTTTAAAAAGTTACATTAATTGGTCAACCTCACCATTAGAATAGTAATTTGTTGGAGTAGTCAACTATCCTAACCTGTCCTTATTGTCTTCATCAATGAACACGATAATTAGGTCATTAAAAATGGCCGTGAACGGAAAGCGCCCCCTGCCAAAGTGCGAGACATATGGAGGCTCTTTGTTTCCGTTCTTTGTCTTTTGTGCTACTACAATAGTGTGATTATTAGACAATACAGCCTCAAGCAGCCATTGTCGTTCATGAAGGATTCTCCAGACATTCTCAATGCAGCACTAACATTTGTCTCTGTCCCTTCTGTTTCTCTTGCTCTGGACTTCACTGGTCCCAGAGGATCAGGACAGCGAGTGAAGGGCACATGCTGGAGAACCGCTCTGTGCTCCTACAAGGGCAACCCCCTCTTCACAGCTCTCCCCACTGTTTCTTTTGGCTCACTGGCCCTGTGCTTTGTCCCAGGGACTGTACCACTGAGAGCTAGTGAATGGGGGAGGCGCTGGGGGTTGGGAACGGGGGGGGGGGAGACCAATAGAGTCTAGAGAAAACGAGAGCGTGTGGTGAAAGGACACCACAACAAATGCAAAGGGAGAACTGCTTTTTTCATCATACTTTCTTCTGTGTGTTCTCCAGACCACTTTTGGCCAGCAAACTAAGTGAGTGAATTTCAGATAACATGGAGTAAGAAGGGACCGAAGCATCTCATCACAAATTAGGAAAACCAAACTGCAATGAAGTCCCTGAAAACAACTGGATTTCTGCAAAAAGTCGACCAGCCAGCACTTCACTCTGTGTAAGTTTGCAGGAAAGCACCAAAGGGGGAACCTCAACCCTTGTGCTTCACAACAACTCAGCCGGGACGGCACTCCGGAGGGGGTGGGAAACTCAACTGACATCTGTGTTCTGCCGAGTGGATTTGTGCTGAACAAAAAGAACCGGTTTTACTTTCACGCATGCTTGACTAATGGAAGTCGAAGGTGGGAATCCTTGAATGTTTAGGAGTACGGCATCTGAATTGAGCTTCCAGCGTGCAGCCGGAATCTTGGGGTGAACAAAAGATGCTGCGTTAATGAGCGCAAACGGGATGTTGTGCCTCTGTAAGTCGTCTTTGCCCTTTTTGCTCACCGCTTGTTTTATTTTCCCACGCTTTTATTTTGCTCTTGGTCATACCTTCACTTTAATCTCACTTGATTCACACTTAAAGGCTGCAGATGTGCTTTTAAGTGACACCTAATGTGTTCAAGTCTCACCAGGGCCATTGACATCATGCTTTGTACTTCAGATCAGTGCTGCGTAACCATGCGCTATGGATCCACTAAATGGATTTTCTGTAACCGCTCTTGCGGGGAGCTCAGTACCTCCTGAGCACCCATAGTACTTTAAAATCTTTCATGCCTGTGAGTGCTTGTAAATGATTAGCTGAAGAATCCCCATAAAGTGTAGATGCTTTCCTTAAGGTCTCAATCAAACAATAGTTCAGTTGGACGTTCTGTTCCAACAAGGATTGCTGACCACTTCTGCGAATGCATTTGTTTGTGTGTCCCATGGGACTTCATGTTAAAAACCCTTTGTGGTCACTGCTAAAGTATATTTCCCTAACTGTTTAGGTTATGGAAGCTCATCTGAGTTAATTTTCCTGGCACTTGTGGTGGGGATACCTCTCTTTCTCTCAGCGCTGGCAAGCTGTTCAAGAGAGTTTTAAACTGTGCTGTGAATAACTGGGTCATTACTCCTCATGTTACCCAGGGTTTTCTGAAGAGCTGCACTGCTTACCGGACCTTACTGAAGCACACGGCTTCCAAATTTCACGTACACCTGGTTGTGCTTCTCTCTAATCTTTTCCCACTCTTCTCAAATAGACCTTGCTGGTCAGAGGTCTGTTTCTTTGCTCGCGTCAGAGCAGCAGCGTTAGATTTCACTTTTCACTTGTAAGGATGTGGAATGAACAGAAGTCTCAGAGCGTGGCTCAGTCGGGCCTTCATGTGGTATTGTTAAGATGTCTAAAGTTTCACTTGCACACACACTGAGACAGATATTTAATACTTCACAGCTCTCTGTAACCCTGCCTTCTTTAATCCCTCCCTCTAAAGAGTGCAGTGCCACTGAGCTTTCACTCATCATGACAGGAATACAACCTTTCTGAACTAGAGTGTAATTAACACTGCCACACACTCGTATAGGTGAGATTTGACTGCAGATTTCAGGGTTCACACAATCTTTTTCTAATTTAAAGGAACATTTGGTACTTTTTTATATGGTTTCAGCCTTCAGGTACAAAACGAAGACTGTCAAAGGACTGCATAGTGTTGTTTAAAAAAAAACTAGGTGAGTGGACAGTGCTAAAAGACTGCAAGTATACAGGTGTAAGATTGGTCTAAAACATTTTGTGTTTTGATCAGAAACGCATGTGACCACATTTGTAGTGTAAGTGCTAATATGCCCTAATGTTTCCCGAACAATAGCACAGGATCCAATATGTAATCATTCCACCAAACCAAGGGTTTAAAATCTTGGCAGTGTCCGTTTACACTAAGTGTAAATAGCTAACCTTTTCATTGACACTGTCTTACCTGACAACTTGTGATCAGATCATCAGAAATGGATGTTAGTATCAGTTTTATACATAAACACAAAGTGGTTAGAGGGTTGTTTTTATTTTTGCTCTTCCATTAAAGCTGTTTAACTAGATGGATAGAGATAGAGAGACACTTTATTGATCTCATGGTAAATTGTGTGTAAATAAATTATTTATCAGTGGATCCACCTGGATGCAACCTTTTATACGCTCTATCAAGATTTACAGCTCAATGCTTTTGCTACCAACTGAAGTCCAAGTAGCTGCTGTCAAAGCTCTTATTGAAAAGATTTTTGCCGTTCTGCTCCTCTTTAAATGAGTTTATGATGTTAGTCCAGTATAGAGGCTTTTTGCATGATGATGTTTATTTTTATGTGGGAGTGCGACTAGCTGCACTTGACAGAAATATAGTCACCCTTTGTTTTTGGCAAGACAAAGATTTGTATTTATTTATTAAATGTTTGTGTGTCTCTCGCTGAGGTCATCACCTATCTCACAGTATGAAGAAACTCAAATGAGTCACAGCAGAATTTTTTTCACTCACGCAACACAACAATCAGTGTGTGAACACCCTGAGATGATGTAATGGGTAATATTTGAGTCAATATACTTGGAGCAGGGTAAGAGGACTTTTTTTATGAATGATATGTAGTTATGGTACATTTCTTCGATGTTCCCTCGCAAACATGGATCTGGGACTATTTTGAAACACATCAAGAAAGAGTTCTTTTGTTATGTACAGCGTTTGAGACAACAAACAGATCCGTTGTGTGTGTAATTACTCTTAGGCTGGGCATACACTTTGCGAGTTTAGACACTCGGGAGCTTGTGAGCCATTGCACACATAACGAGTCAGTTAACCTGGTAATCATGTCAAAGATTTGGCGCTAAACACAGAGATTGGAGTTTTCTATGTTGCTGCTATAGCTTTGGATGGATAAAAAAATAAATAGATGACTGTACAAATGATTAGGTAAATCATTATAGTGCACACTATAGAGTTTCTAGTAGCCTATATGTGATATGATAGTACACTGGTCAATTTTAAATGTTTAAAAAGTCCCCTCACTTAATGTGAGCCTCAACCATATATGCATCAATGATTGACACGATGTCGCCTGAGAAAAAAAAAAAAAAAACAGTTTACACTCGGCATGTATAGTGAGTCCATTTATATCAACACACACCATATGGTAACACTTTAGTTTAGGGTCCAATTATCTCTACTAACTAGTTGCTTATTAGCATGCATATTACTAGGATATTGGGTGTTTACTTATAAGCATAATTATAAGTTTCATCAATGAATGTCAATATGAACTCCCTTTTTATTTTTTCTGCTCCAAGCAATGCACTTCCTGAATGTAGTAAACATCAAACAAAACTTAAGTCTGAACACATCAGACGACAGGACCATTTATAACAAACACTAGTAAATACTAGAAGTTCATGAAACTGTCAAGTGTACTTAAGTTACAATAAGGCTCATACACACTCGCACGCACACACACACACTCGCACTTGACTCGCGCACACACAGCCACGCACACACACACACACACACACACACACACTCACACACAATAGCTAGCGTGAGTAACACGTTTGTGACGAATGAAATCGGAGAAACATCAGTTGTATAATCGATTGTGGTCTATTTCTGCATCATTTCTGACCCTAATCTAAAGTGTGACTGACCATATAAAACACACACCATGTTGATAAAAATAATCTAATGTAACAATTGTTGTTTTTGATGTCTGTGAAGTAATATAAATAATAATTCCTTAAAAGCTGGATACATAAGACTAAATTCAAGCTTATATACTGCATTTTTATATTCATTTCACTTTTATTTCACATTTGTCACTAAAAGCTATGATGGACTGAAGAAATGTAATCAGAATATGAGTGACTTCTTTACATGCATGGCTCAGTCTGTGATCCGTCTGTCACTGTATTCACCGTTTCAGCGCTCTTGTATTTATTATTTATAATATGTGGACAATATGCTCAGCTGATGACAAATCATTTAACACCTCTTCAAACCCGGGGAACAATCTCTGCACCTTACTACACAGAGACACGTTGCTGCTAGTCATTTTTTCACCAATATCAAAAAAGATTCTCATAATAGCAACAGAATGTGATGTCTTAAGTGTTTTCAGCTGTCACTAAAACAAGAAAGTGCTCTCTTCTCTCTGTTCATTCTTTCCTTCATCTCTTTCTTTATAGTTAACCCTCGCAGACGAACAAACTGAAGTGACACGGAATGGCCTGGAGTCAAAAGAGCCTGTGTATTTGGTTCAGATCTACTGTCAGGTAAGACAGAATATATTGTATAGTAATGCTTGTCTATGTACATACGCATGGGCGTCTTTGTGCACTCCATTGCATCTAACATTAACATCTAACATAACTTCCAAAAACAAGTATTGCAGAATCTAGTACCAAAATGCAAATGCAAGAGTATGGTGATTTTTCACAGTAAAGGGAGAGATGAAATTGTCAACTTGAGACACGCCAGTAAAGCCATAGCCTTACTTAAACTCAATTATGTGTTGTTGCTTATAAATTTGAGATGCAGACCTTCTACGGTTTCGCTTTAGTGTGTTGCTACAAAATTTTAACTGTTCTTTTTTTGCAAAAAAGTAAAAGATTAGCTACTGAAATGGATAGTCCACTCAAAAACTAAATTGGACATCATATCTATTTTTAAGTGAACTGTACCTAAATCTGGTACAGAAATCAGGCAGCTGTCTGCTTGTGTACTTGATTTGAGCACTGGCAGATGTGATTGAAAGCTCAGTGGAAAAATATCTGAAGTCTTGGTTTGTGTGTGGAAACTCATTCCATCTTTGTGTGTGAGAACTCATCCAAATCCACAGCACTGCTCCTGTGTGTTTAAAATGAGAAAAAAATAAAACATTAACGACTGAGAGTCCATGTTTGGCCAGGAGCCGTCTGAATGGACAGGGATCAGACACACAGGAAAAACATTTTAGTTCCACTCTCATTGCTGTTTTTCCAAACAAATGCTCCTCAGTCCCCTATGAAATGCTTTGGAAGCAGGAAGGCTGAACAACTGTTTGTTTTCCCTATGGGTGCACTAGTACACCAGCATTTTTTGAAGTCTTTTCTCCCTTCCCTGGTTCAGAGAGAAGTGTTTAGGGCGAATCATAGACATTGAGGTTTTCCATTTAGTGTGGATATGGACTCTGTGGCTTGGATACTGAAGAAATAAAGGGAAAGTGCAGATATTCCAAAAGAGAAAGGAAAAATACTAAATGGTTTTTAAAAGTGGTGGTGTCATAAATTAACTTGAGGTTCATTAGAGCGGATAATAGGCCTATACAATGTAAATTTAGCTAGAATAGAATTCAGTATGGTCTTATCACATATAGGTACAAGGGACCAAAATTAGTTTTTGTGCCTTATCTTCACACTAATGGCAGGTGAATTGAGAAAATATATCAAGAATTTTTACTAGCCACAAAACTGTATTCAAAATTGATTTTCCATGAAAGGAGCTATTTTTAATCCTGGATTAGGATCATGTCGGTCTAAATATTGGCCAAAAGAAAAAACTGTTGTAACTAACAAATTCACACATGCTGCTGTATGTCATTTAATTAGGAAATCTGATTGGTCGGCTATGGTCAACCGTGGGTCTACAGGAGTGCACAGTGTGTTCTAGTCAAGCAGCACAACATTGGCAGGATGATTGATGCTTTACACAGGGCAGCCACAAAGAGAGGCAGGAAAGAGAAACTAGCATACTCAGTCTATTCCCACTCTTCTCCATAGAATCCCATCAGCATATTCAGTTTCATGCTCATTGATATCTTCTAATTGAGAATTCTCAAGTGCTCTATACAGCTGCTGATGCCCCTATCATAACTGCATCCTTTTTTCAGACAATAATGTAGTGCAGTGTAGTTTTGTAATGTTTGCCGTTTTAAGAGACACTCATGTACAGAGTTGAGTTGATTTACTTTGATATACAGTACGTTCAAAGGGGTTAGGATGATAGTTTTTTTTTTTATGTTTTCAAAAAGAACTCCTTTATGCCCACAGAGGCTGCATTTATTTGATCAGTAAAATAGTAATACTGTGAAATATTATTACAATATAAAAACTTTTTAATTAACCTATTTTAATATTTTCAGCAGTCATTACGCCAGTCTTCAGTGTCACATGATCCTTTAGAAATCATTCTAATATGCTGATTTTTCTGCTCAAGAAACATTACTTATCAATGTTGAAAACGGTTGTGCTGCTCAATATTTAATTCATATTAGCTGATTTTCTGAACATGAAACATTTATCTTATGATGCAACATTGAAAAATCAAATCTTTTACTAAGAATGACCCAATACCCAAGAACCATAATTTTCTGGGTGTTTAAAAATACATTCTAAAATCTGAAGTGGATTGGGATTCACCTTTATCAAAAATGTTATTTCAAAACATTGAATTCTATTCTTTATCTACCCTAAAAGTATCAGTATTTCCTTCAGGAAATGCAAATCTAGTTCTACCTGTAAAAATGGTTTGTCACTGTCCCTCTCCTCATTGCTTTGAATGCTGCTATGTTGAGGAGTAAACACACACAGCTGTGATGTGGCTGCTCTGAAGTGGCTGTTTCGTGTGGTCATCGTGGTGCTAGACTGGCCAAATGAGGTTTATCCAAAAAACAAGCCCTCATATTTACTCTGCAGACCAAACGTCAACATGCTCGAACACTTGTTTGTTTACCTTCTGAGTTACTGCCCTCTTTTACCTCCCTGCAGGGACGAAGCTGGATCGTGAGGCGGAGCTATGAAGATTTCCGAGTCCTGGATAAGCATCTCCATCTCTGCATCTATGACCGCCGCTTTTCCCAGCTCCCCGAGCTTCCCCGTTTCGACAGCCTGAGGGAGAGAGCAGAGGTAAGATCCCCAAGCACTCTTCTTTTAGCACTCCCCTGCGGCCAATGAGCCATTTTAGGCTCCTTTTTTTAGATAAATGCAGAATGGTTAGGGTTGGACCTTTTATACCCAGTGTACAAGGAGCTTATCCTGGAAGATGCCCCTCTTAGAGCAGTTTTAGTCATCTGTGGTGAGTGAGTGCTCAGTGATTCTGGTTAACAACACCTAATGGTGTCCCTTGAGAGACCGTCATATAGATATCCCTGTAGTATACGAAAAAAACCTCTTCTTCCTGCTGTGTTGGGCATAACCGGCATTTGTTTTACAGAGGAGTATACTTGAACCGTGGCATATTTTCACAGCTAAATTGATCTGCTTTGAAGTTTGAGTGGCTGATAATGCCGCACATTATGTTTTGCAGTAATGGAAGTCTCTCCAAAGCAGCTAAGTGGAAGCTCCCACTATGGTTTTTCTGTGTACCTGGGTGCTTTGAGATTCTCAATACAGGAAAACAGCATTGAGGTCATATTTCATTGAATTTTGCCATTTTATTTATAGAGAGACAATTTAGAGATTTTGGTAAAGATGTATCTGAATCTTGAAAGGGGATCTCAGTATTACAAGCCCTAAGATGATCTTAAAAGGTTAATTGGCTCTGATTTATAGGGACAAACACCTCAAAGGACAATCTCATTATGAGGCTAGCATATGCATTAAATATGTGATATCTCACACAAATAAGCCTCATTAGCACATGAGCACAACATAACATGAGCAAATAACTGAAGCAGGCAACCCTATCATTAGAGAACACTGTTCAACTTCTGTTTACATACTTTCTTCACAATTTTCTCTAGTATAGTCAACACAAGCAGAGTTGCCTTGGATTCTGGAGGTACATGTAGCTGTATCGAAATCTTGCAGCTGTCTATTCAGTCTTCTTTGACCTAATTATGCTTCCTTTGCAGCCCCATTTGGCCTTAGTTTTACATTTTGGTTAGTCTGTGCCAGCATATGTCTGGGAAAGGAATTGACAGGAGTGTGGATCCTGGGAAATGTTCAGCTGGAACAGATTCCAGCAGTGCTCTGTGTATCATGAATAAAATCTTATAGGCTTTCACTGGTACATCTCCTGTTTTCTCTCGTAGGCTGTTCACCAGTCACCAAAACCCTTGCTTTTCATATTTATTAAACTGATATATACACTCTGTCATCAAACCCCTTATTTAGGGGTTATTATAAAGTTTAGTTAAGAAACAGCATATTTTTTTTTTTATAGAAATCTTTTGTAACATTTAAATGTCTTCACTGTCCCATTTGATCAATTTAATGCATTAAACAGTATGTGTATCTTTTGCAATGTCTTGTACGTTGTTATGGTTTATATTTGGCCAAAATACCCTCCAATATTTTCCATATGCATATTTGCTGTGACTTGAGGAGAAATATTTGAATAAACATTTTTACCATTCTGTATCAAAGTGCAACAATTTAATCTTTTCTAAAAGAGAGACGGATACCTTGATTACTGACCTTCCTTGTCAGTATTTAGTAAAGTTTTTGCTATGCATTATAAATACACACAGGAATGTATAATGACGTTTAAAACAAATGAAGTTGACCAAACTGGGATATGGAGCATCACAAAACCACATGCTGACGTTTTATAGAGCAACTTAAATCAGCCTCCAAAAATATTATGTAAAACACACAAAGAAACACTTTATTTAGGACTGCTGTTGGTTTGGTGTTGTGAAATTAGCTTTTTTTTTTTTTTTTTTTTTTTTTTTACTTGCAGGTTTTAACATTTTGACCTTTGCTGATGAGCTGACATCCTACTGTCTCTGTTTTCCACTAGGAAATACTTTTATTATAACTACTGTATTTTTAGACTAAGCTGTATGTAATGGGGTTTAAATAGGCTGTAAAATTTTAGAAAGAGATGTGTGGTAGAGCACTTTTATTAGACAGATCTTTTGAGCTGTATAAATATGAGACCGCTCCACGCCTCCTCCTGCTATATTAGGTTTTATGCAAGCTGTGTGGAAGTATAATTCAGATCATTTTATATTTGTGTGCAGCTTCATCCCTTTTAAAGTAACCATACCACAGTCACCAAACATATACTCTGAAAAACAATGACAGACTGTTATGCCTCAAATAAATGTATACAAAGCGTCTTTCACTGAAGAGACTAGCATTGCTTTTGAGAATGTGTAAACAAGAACAGTTGTTTTCATGAGTTACTTAAATATACATAGATTTTTCTACAAGTTTAATGTGAGCTATGCCGAAACTCTCCTTAGTTTTTTAACCGGAAAGCTGCATTCCTTATACCTACCCTACCATTTTATAATGAGAAAGTATGCAAACTCTAACCATTCGTTCTTCAAGTTGTGCGCCTTTAACTTCCCTGTAAAAATACTCTGTATTTATAGAATTACCCCCTTGGAAGCTGTTACACTTGCTTAACCCTCCCTCTCTTGCTCTTTTTCTCCCAACAGGCAGTTTCCCAGATGCTGATGGCTTACCTCTCCCGTCTCTCAGCGATTGCTGATAACAAGATCAACTGTGGGCCTGCCCTCACATGGATGGAGGTACAGATTTGATGCCAGCTGAGAGAGCTGATTGGCTGCTTTTTATTTACATGAATAATCAGCGAAGATGAGGGATGTTCGCTGAATATAATTCATCTCTTTCTCCAGGTTGACAACAAAGGGAATCACTTGCTGGTGCATGAGGAGTCATCCATAAATGTTCCAGCTATCGCAGCGGCCCACGTGATCAAGCGCTACATTGCCCAGGCTGCTGATGAGCTGTCATTTGAGGTGACTGGGCTAAAAATGAAGATAGATTAATGCAGTATTGAAGATCTGTGATTGCCATACTAATGACAGTTATTTAGTGAAGAATGCTGTTGATAATTTTCTTTCTCTGTCAGGTGGGGGATATTGTTTCCGTAATAGACATGCCACCCAAAGAGGACACCACCTGGTGGAGAGGAAAACATGGTTTCCAGGTTTGTTACATGTGATTTAGTCCTTTACTTTAAGTGTACATGGCAGCTCAGAAATTGCAGGTAGAGTCCCCCTGGAGCAACAGACGGTTAAGTGCTTTCACAGTGATCATAGCTCTTCAGTCTCTAATAAAAGTTGAACCTGCAAACTATGGTGGTGCCAGCCCTACTCTTTAATCACTTGGCTGCTATGGAGGAACTAGCAGTGTACCTCAAATAATAACAATGTAAATGAATTAATATAAAATAATGATATAATAAATCAAATTGACAATAAACAGACATTTGCAATGACATCTTTTAAGTTTAATTTTTAAAAAAGCATTAACCTAATGCTATCTTGGTCCAATTGGCAAATACTTTTACAAATGCTTTGTCACCATCTAGTAAAGTGTCAAAAACAAGCTGTGTGATTTGTCATGCTACCACTAACAAAATTACTGTTATCAGTGTAAAATATGGTTTGTTTGTGAAACGACACTAGTTTAATAGCAGAGCTTGGCTCATCATTCACTTGTGTATATGAGTACACAAACCCACTCGTGAGTCACTTCACATTCTGCCAACCTGCCAAACCATTCTCTCTCATTGCCCCACAAGCATATGTCGCCTTTATTTTGCCCTGTCAGTATACAGTGCTTTTGGCCCTGCGCAGTGAGACTGGCTCTTGGTGGCATATGTGTGCTGGATCCACCGGGGGGCAGTCTGACGTTGAGCTCTGCCAGGCTACAGCTGGGTCAGGTAGCCAGCATCTGTCTGGAGGGAGCATGAGTACACAGCAGTGCCAGCTGTCTCCACCAAATTACCACACTCTGATGTCAGCAGGGTCTCAGGGAATGTCAGAAATCTGATGTTGAAGAGACTGAGCTTTTCAAAAAAATGTCTGAGATTGTTGACAGTCAGGGTTATACTAATAGACATGGTTAATGTTTTCTGCAAGATAAGCTCTTATGACTCAGAAAACCAAGGCTTTTGTTATGATCTTGATTCATAAGTAATCTTCAATTGGTTTGTAGATGATAGAATGATAAAATCAAACTATGTTGTAAATCATGGCAAGCATGTTAGTTTGTCTCTGTGTGTTCTTATTTTTTCATGTTTGTGTGTGTGAGAAACTGCTGAACTTTGAATCTTCATTTAGATTCTTTTATCTGCAGGTTTACAAGATGCACGGCCCTTAAAATGTATAATCCTTGGTGTTTTTCTAAGATTTTGTACCTTAATATGATACTGGAATTTTATAATGGCGTAGATTTGGATTTGTTTTTATCCCAAAAAGTACCTCAGTAACAGCACTGGACTTAAAAAATTTGTCATACATGCAATATTTCTAAGGGGATTAAGGCTCCAAAAAGGACTCCAGAAGGACTCAACAAAAAGTATTTTTTTTTTTTTTTTTTTTTTTAAATTACATTGGCTTGACATCAGATCATCATAATTAGCAATGACAAAATATAACACAGGAAACCAAACTTTTAAGTTTGCAAGCATAAAAATAATTACTTAATTATTAAGATTTTAGACTAATGCAAGAATGTAATCCTATCCTGTCAGTAAAAACAAATAAAAAAATTATTCAACAAGCATGCATAAAAAAAATGTTCTTTTAAACTTTCTATTCATCAAAGAATCCTGAAATAAAATGTCAAGTTTCCACAAAAAAAAAAAATATTAAGCACCACCACTGATTTTAAAATTGATAATAATAAGACATGTTTTTGAACACCAAATCACCATATTCAAATTATTTCTGAAGGATCATTCAGCTTTGCCATCACAAGAATAAATTACATTTAAAAATATGTAAAAAAAAAAAAATGTATATTGTAATATTTCACAATATTACTGTTTTACTGTATTGTTGATCACAAATTCAGCGTTGATGTGCGTAAGAGACTTCTTTCAAAAACATAAAAAAATATTTTTACATTATTCTCAGTTGTTTTAGATTAGTTAAACATCATTCTAGATGTGCTTATGCAGAACATGGAAGCATATCCCAACTAATAGATGCCCATTTCCATCATGCTGTACACTACTTGATCATTTCAGGAGCTCAAAATATAAGCATAGTTTGGGCTACATCTTCGACCAGATATTGTCAAATGATTGTTCATTAAAAAGTCAAATTGTCAGAGTTCACCCTTCTCCTTATTTTAGCTTTGTAGTTTGTCTCAAGAATAATTATTATAACATATTGATACTGTAATATTTTGTGTCATGATGCCATGCTATTTTCTGGTTGTGACTAAGTGCTGGGGCAGCTCATCAGTTCTTATGCATATGATGATATGATGAAGCCTTGGCATGTCTGTCTCCAGAGAGAGAAGGAGCTTTTCAAACCTTCTCTGCTCTTCACAGGTTGGCTTCTTTCCCAGCGAGTGTGTGGAGCTGATAAACGACAAGGTCCCGCAGTCTGTCACCAACTCGGTGCCAAAACCAGGTACCACAAAGCACACACGCACATACACACACCTCAAATCCTGCTGGGACAGCTCATCAGTTCTTCTGCTCACGTCTGTATTAACTATCCCAAAACAGCTTACTTCCACTGCTGGGCATTATAAACTGCACTAACTGAGCAATCATCATCAGGAAACAAACTACAAGGTCACACTTGCTGTTCATAAGCATTAAGATTCCCCCGAGGCTGTTGGGCCTTTGTAAAGATGCAGGTTTTTAAAGGCTAGCTTGTTACTCATGTGTTGCAGTGAGATATTAACCGTGTTTGAGAGCAAGAGAGAGTCGATGGGAACAAAGTTTACAAGTGACGTGTTGAATCAGCCACGTATGGAGTCTGTGTGGTGTGTGTACTTGAGTGAAATGGAACAGGTGCTGACTTGAGCCTCTGGGTCCTGTTGCATGAATCAGAAATCTTCAAAACTCCATGAAGAAAAGACTACAAGCTGTGTCCTTGGGAAGGGTGCAACTGCTTTTTAAGAAAGTGTCACTTTAGATTTCAACACATTGGGTGTTAGACAAGGTTTTCAGATCTCGAAACACGTCATCAACACACTGCATGGGAAATTTGTGGTTCGCTCCCAGTCCACATTCTCTCTCTCTCTCCCCCCTCCTCACATAGAACCCTTTGACCCTCTTCATTTATCACATTCATAGTTAAATGTGTTGTGCTGTTTTTTGATCTCATTCCTAATGGTTTGTTGTGTGTATGTGCCTTAAATGTATATCACACACTGTGGTGCAGCATGGTAAGATTTATCCCACGCCATCTCACTGGCAGAGTACTCGAATGTCAAAAGAAATAGCTTGATTCATAGACATCTCAAATGGACTGTTGCTAGCTTTCACAATCCTAACACGAGTAATACATTTAGTCATATTTGGAGTGGCTGTGGACCATGCAGACTGCTTTATGACCAGTCAATTTACATCATGACTTGGACTAACTGGCCTACCAAGCCCTCTGGAGACTTATCCATCACCTTCAGCCGTTTCTGTTTGGTTTCGCCTTCTTGTGTATCAAATCGGTGCTTATTGGCATCTGCAGAAGGGTGAATCATCATCATGACTCATCAGACCAATCAGAATGCTGGCTTGCATTAAGTGGGCGGAAGGGCTTTTTGGCACATAATTTTGTGGGAGTAATATTATCACAGAGATGCAATGACATGGCACAGCACAATCAGCCCGGAAAAGAGTGTGCTCTTGGGCGTAATTGCAGCAATGCTTTTTACTGTTTCATGATTAAGGGCAACGCAAGAAAAAAATGAAGTACGCAGAGTTTATATGATTAGCTTTCACACTGCAGATCCTTTTTGCTGGGGTTTAGCTCAATTTTACTGCTTGCTTGTACACCACCTACTGACTCTGTGGTATGTGTTTGGAATGTATGTTGCATTGCTTTGCACTTATTGCATGTGTGATATGTTATTTGACCATGCTTCCTCCACTGCTCCCTCAGCGTCCCCCTGCTCTGGTCTGCGGCCGGCCTCCTGGAGTCTGTTCCCACCCTGTGCGTTCTGGTATATTCTCCCCGACGTTAAAGGGCTAGTTCACCCAACAACAAAAAAACGTCGTCATGTTCTCATCTTTATGTTGTTCCAGACCTGTATGACTTTCTTTTAAAAAAAGGAACATTAGAATCATTTTATTAACCCATTTGTTTGTTTTTAGTTTTTTAGTTTTATTTGCTTTATATTTTATTTTTGGAGCTGAAAAGACTTTCTTTCTTTAATGCTAGTTATAGGTTTGTTTCAGAAAAAGTCATACCAGTTTGTAATGACATGAGGCCAAGTAAATGATGACCATTTCATTTTTGTTTTAACCATCCCTTCAAATACATACAAACATGTCGTCACACACCCACCTCTCTCTCTCTCTCTCTCTCTCTCTCTCTCTCTCTCTCTCTCTCTCTCTCTCTCTCTCTCTCTCTCTCTCTCTCTCTCTCTCTCTCTCTCTCTCTCTCTCTCTCTCTCTCTCTCTCTCTCTCTCTCTCTCTTTCTTTCTCTCTCTTTCTTTCTTTCTTTCTTTCTTTCTTTCTTTCTTTCTTTCTTTCTTTCTCTCTCTCTCTCTCTCTCTCTCTCTCGCTCTCGCTCTCGCTCTCTCTCGCTCTCTCTCGCTCTCTCTCTCTCTCTCTCTCTTCTCTCTCTCTCTCTCTCGCTCTCTCTCTCTCTCTCTCTCTCTCTCTCTCTCTCTCTCTCTCTCACACACACTCACACACACACATTTTCTCACTATCTTTCTTTTATCACAATCTCACCCTGTATGCATTAGTTGTTCTTTGGCAGAATCATAAAACAGTGTTTCTCTTGCATTGCAGCTTAGAGCACTCTCATCCATGATAGACTAGTGTTTGTCTTCACATGAATTTTACTGCACCAGCTTTTATCATTTATGGCACCTTCAGAACTGTTGTGAAATTTTCTTAATGGACAGGAAATGTGGAGTGAGGGGAAAACTCCTAAAAGATTTCTAAGCTAATAGAGCTGCATGTGCAGCTGTTGTTCTCATGTTCTCTAACTCATGGTACCTCCCTCTCCCCTTCTCTACTCTCGGCATGCAGATTTGGAGATGGAGAGTATAAAGCAGGACAGTGCATGGGCACCCGACCCATTAAACCCCTACAGGCTGAGCTCAGGTAGACCAAACTGTTTATCCATGTACTACGTCTAACACGGACTAACCCCAAACTCTCCTGTGCATCTCCGCACAGTCGCCTGCTGCTCACGGGTGCTCTGAACACTACTGGCACTCCATAGCATTGGTATAATGTAGTTTCACTGGTCTTTCCTAACATCATGTGTTACCTATATAGGATCTGGTGCAAGCACAACAAATATGGAGTCTTGTTTTCCACTTTTCACTTCACACTCCTCTGGTGTCTGTGACTTTGACCCATGTCTTGTAGATTTACCCTGATAGCACTCTCCTTCTCTCTGTCTTCACCTGCATTTGAAAGCATGTGATTGTTTATCAGTGTTTTTGCATTTATTTGACTGTAGTGCTGCCATACCACCAATCAGTCTCTTTTTGAAGACATACATGATATGTAGGCTGTCAAGCAATCTTAGTGATTTAGTTTCAAATTGATCAGTATTAGACAATTTTGGATATTTTAATTGTGCATGCTCTTCTCTCCTTTTTTACATTTAGATTACATTTGCAAGTATTAAACGCTCACTTAAAAATTGAGCTAATAGTTTAAAAACAGTTAAATATAATCTTCAATTTTTCATACTTTCCATTATAATGTTGTGATGCCTAATTTCACTTTAAATCCTGTAACATGATTGATTTTAGATTGTAGGGTTTTATTTTTGATTTATTTAAATAAGAGTTTTAATGTCTGCTATTTATTGCTAATTATAATTGAATAACATTGCTAAATTTAATCTTTAGCAAATCCAAGAATGCATTTATTTTTCATACACTATATCGTTATTTATAAACTTAACTTGATTGATTTGTAGTTTTTTTTTTGTTTGTTTTTTTATGTACGCAAAATAGTGTAGAATTTTAATGTCTTCTATTTATCAGGTATCGGCCATAATATGAAAATAATTATCAGTATCAACCAGAATTTTAATGTCAGTGTGTCAATTCTATTTTGACTAAGTCTACATTTTAATGTCTCTGTATTCAAATGAGGTTTGTGACGTCAATTTATGACCCAGCTTGTCTGCTCTTTCAAGTGCACCACATTGTGTTTTCCAGAAAGCCCCATTGTGAAGTTATTTTGCAACACACTCGTTGGCTGATTTACATGACCCTGGTTGAAAAAGGCTATAAAATAATCCCAGCTTTGTCCACTGGCAATATGAACTACAGTCTCTCCATGGTTACTCAAGCACATTCTTGTGTTCAGCCTTTGTGCATGCTCAAATACAGCATACCTCTCCGCTCCCCTGCAGAGCTTCAGCCAAGCAACAAATGCCTATCACATAACACAAAACACCTTATGAATCATTCACCTCATTAAGCAAATGCCCTGTGTAAATGGTTAACCTCATAATGTCCTATCGGGCAGGTGGTGTAACAGTGATAAAGGTTGCTGGGAGTTTTATAGCACGAATAGGGCATAATCTAGGTTATGAAAATGCCTCAAATATAATCTTTTTTTTTTTTTTTTTTTGTACAGACGTCTTATACTTGGCCGTAGCAGGTGCTGCTCCAGATGTAGCTCCCTTAGCTCCCTCTCACTTCCTAACTTCCTTGTGGGGTAACAATGTCTTCCTCTCAGTGGAGTAAAGGGCAGCTGCCTCTGTGAACAAGCCAAGACAGCTGGAAGGAACTGTGAGAGAACGAGAGACAAACTGTGTTAGGTTTACATAGCAATATGTGTCCGTTCATCCTTCAGGGGATTGTGTACTTCTACTTCCTTACTGGCCTGTTCTGAAAACAGACTTTTATGTGAACTTCTATTAGCTGTTGGGTTGGGAGACTGGTTTATTGTTGTTTGTTGTACTCGTACACATTCCTATTAACACTTTTTGATGGTTTATGAAGTTAGCAGATATTATGATTTGAATGTAGTGCGCAAGGTTTGTTTGTTTTCCAAATCCCTTTGCTCTTGTATATGTATGTGTCTATATATGCACACACACATACACTACCATGCTAAAGTTTGGGTCAATATTATTTTTATATAATATAGATTAACTTTTATTAATCTTTAAAAAAGATTTGTTTCAAATAAATACTGAAAGAAACATGTAAAAGAGTATCAGGGATTCCACAGAAATATTAAGCAGCAATATTATGCTGAATATTATTTCAGCATTGATGATAAGAAATGTTTCTTGAAAACCAAATCAGCACATTAGTGTGTGTGTGTGTGTGTGTGTGTGTGTGTGTGTGTGTGTGTGTGTGTGTGTGTGTGTGTGTGTGTGTGTTTATCACAGTGATAACATCACTGGGTCAGCGTTACCTTGCAAAACCCGTATCTCTGTGTTGTTTAGCCACAAACCTGTTGCTTTAGAGTTCAGACAAGGTTGTCTTTGTCAATTCCTTATGGCTGTTCTATGTCAATCTGGGTTGTAAAAGCTGAATGGAACATGGCCTTGGCTAATATGAATGAGTTTCTTTAGAAAGTGAATTGTTGTTGCCCTGGTTGTGTAGTCAAATGAAATGTATGCATCTTTGTTTGACTTGTTGCTTTTTTATAGTTTTATTTATAAGTTACTTATAATAAGTGTTGTTTAGGCTATAGCCTATTAGAACATCAAAGGAATCAGCTGTGTTGTACTGCCATTGTTTTTTAAACCACATTCATCACTCGACATTGGATATTTGATAAATGCAGCAGCCTTCAGGCTGAAACTGACTTTCTCTGGGTTTTGCGGCCGCTCACGCCCCGATCTCTGCATTAGAAGCCAACGCTGTTGAAAGCTGATATTAGGGGCTGGACAAACTCAGACAGAGGAGGGAAAAAGCAATGAGGAAAGAATGCATGCTGACTATTAGCTTTTACCGGCTGGCAGGGAGAGCGAGACAAAAACCAGTTTGTGATGATCCTTCACCGTTTTGTCTCAAGCTCTCTATAGCAGCTGCAGCCTGACAAACTTAAAAATACTCAGGCACTGTTTTCTGTCCTTTTTTTTATGGATATTTAACATTGAGGTAAGTTATGAAGTTGCCTTTTTAGTGCTAATACAGTTTGCTAAACTATTTCAGACTTGTAGATGTGGCTGAAGTGCATTTAATGGCAAATTTGTGTAGGAATTATTTAGGGTTTGTTCATTTGCTCCGCTGAAAAAGAAGTGTTAAAAATATTTGTACACTGGTTTTAATTTGCGATACATGCATTTTGTTGACTTGAAGACTTTTCTCTTCTAATCGTCTTTCTCAATAGACTTAGAATAACAAAGTCGGTTTTGTATTATAATTGAGTGATTTTATGGCTAAAGCCAGAGAAATTCATGGTAAGTCATCTGAACTCACATAAAAGGAGTTTCAAAACAAAGCTAAGCTTTGATTTGGAGGTAAAAAAGTCAAGAAATACTGTGAATGTGTCAGTCAATCACGTTGTGCTGTGACGTCATCAGTGTCTCCTCGGTAGAAGTTAAGTACAGCCTGCAGGAAACACTCATTCTTCAATAACAAACAGCCTTCTTGCCGCTTCTGTGAACTTCAACACATGCCCTGTATTTGGTTTGTTGTGGTGTTCAGAATAAGAGGATCTGTGAAATGCGTGGTGTGGCAGTTACTTTATTGGCTCTTGAAAAGTAGAACAGGAAATTCCTACAACAGCTCTTTTTATTATCAACCTCGACTGGATATGAAAAGGATTAATTGCCTTCAGAGCATTTGCAACTGCTTGTTGGAGAAATTTCAATATCTTTTACGAAGAAAAATATTGAGTAATGTTCCTTTTTAAAAGGTAAAGACACAAAGGAACAGATGAGATCACAGCTGGCAGATGTCCCCTTGCCACGTCCACTGTGGTTTTAGCATGCAAAGGATCACACATCTTTTAAATCAGCATGGAGTTAAATTGGTGAAATAAACAACTGTGTGATATTGGCAATTATTTTGCTAATAATTTTGACTTTCTACTGGTAAATCCACCACATGTGCCCACACAAACATAAACACAGATTCTGGAATCCCAGCTGCATTTGTAATGGCTCTGAAATTGTTTCTGGCAACAGATTGTTTGCTAAATCATACAGCTTCATTATGCAAACAGTTCTTGGGTTTGTAATATTTAAGCTTGCTAATATTTTATGAGAAGCAATGAAAACAACCCAAGTTAAATGAGCAGTTGCAATACAGGTTTTTATAGCAAATCCAGTGGAATTATTTTGATGCAGTTGTGTTCCTGTTAAATCTTTGGAATTTCGTGTTTGATACTTTTCCTCTGTGGCCTCAAGAGTTTTCCTCCAAGAGTTTCACTTTTCCTCCAAGAGTTTCTCATGCAAATTCTAGGTCAGGCTGCTGATTTTTGACCACTGACAGGCAGTTACTGTCGCTGTAATGTCAACGCAAGCTGCTCTGGAGACCAAACAGCTTGAGACGTCCTTCCTGTTTCTTGGCCTCCTTCAAAAATAAAATGAAAGGAAGTATTTATTGCTTTAAGAAGACTTTCACAGATGTTCTATGTCAGCCACTCTTCAACAGGCTTTTTTCTTCCAAACCTGAGCTCAAGTTTCAATATCATGAATCATTCATAGTTGATTATATTATAATGTACTTTGGTTTCTATAACAGTTACATGGATCCGCAGGGAATTAAATTGTTTTATTTTGCTCTACCAGATGTAGAACAAACACCAAGAGATGGAGGATGTACTTGGGGGAAATAAGTAATTTTTGAGTAATTCAAGCAACACTTACAATGTAGGATTTGAGAAATTCCTTCAGTAAAGCATAATGCATAAACCCATTATTCTCACACAACCCAGTGATTTTATTTTTCATTTCATAAGATCTTGGCTCGCTCACATGGTGTGGCTGGCACTGGCATGTGTTGTTAAAATGCATTTTCTTTTTGGGGTGGTCATGTATTGTTGCGCTGCTTGTGGTATTCCCTGACATGAATATGTATTTAAATCTGTGTATTTTCTTTTGTTTCTTTCAGTGTCCAAGAAGCACGGGAAACTGATCACTTTTCTGCGCACATTCATGAAGTCCAGGCCGACCAAGCAGAAACTGAAGCAAAGAGGTATCCTCAGGGAGAGGGTGTTTGGCTGTGACCTAGGAGAGCATCTTCTCAACTCTGGCCATGATGGTGAGCTTTGTCCGTTCTGGTCCTACTCAAACTCACGGCCGTGCTCCAGACGGTGCTTGACACTAGTTTCTTTGACTCTGTGTGTGGGTGGGCTGGAAAGCATAGCTAACCCCCTCCTCTAGATTCACCCTTGGATCTGCCTGCATGGGTTGCTATGCCAATGGATTGGCTTAAAGGGGTCTAAAGGTCAGTAGAAATGGTTAGGGGGCCGTGTCTGGAGATTTCTTCCCCATTGATTCAAAGCTCCCTGGCAGCCTTCAGCATTTGCTCCATTTGTTTGACTTCAAATCCTCCCTGAGCCATTGCCTGCCCTTACAATCTAAGCCTTGTCCTTTTCAAACAGGATCCGCGCAACTTGGTGCGACTGCTCGACCATTACATTTAGAAGGGAATCAGAAACCCATCACTTTTATTAAAATGCTAAAGAATGGACATTCCTTCCCTGAGGATGCAAGTGTCCTCAAACTGGAAATTCCAGGAATTCTTTAAAAATGTGTTCTGCTACAAAAGGTCACTCATTGAATTGGGTTATATAGATGATAATGTTTAGGTTTACTACCTAGATCTGAAGCTTTCACTGCCCTCTCCCATCCACGAGCACACACAGCTTTAAAGTGTTTGTAAAACAGTTAATGGCAGACTGTGTACTCTTCGTCTCAGACACTCTGATCTCAGAGGAAAGTGAGACGACTTGGCCAAACACTTTGTTCAAGAAGTGAGTCATTAGTATGGATCAGTCATACTAACGTAAAGCTCTGCAGACCTCCCTGCAATGCACTTAAACATTTTAATCACATTTTTTCCCTTTTTCAGTTGGTGCCATTAGGATGTTTGCCACTGATGTAACGTGCAGAATTTTTTGAAAGGGCTCAAAAAATATGCTGGCCGAATTAAGCCATTAGTTTTGTTGTTTGCAGATATTAGTCTTTTTATGCAACAAACACTACCATTCATAAGTATGGATTAGTAAAATATTTTTTTAAAGAAATTAATCCTTTTATTTAGAAAGGACACATTACATTGATCGAAAGTGGCAATAAATACATTTATAATGTAACAAAACAATGTATTTTTTCAAAATATTTTCTTTTGAGCGTTCTGTTCTGTTCAAATTTGATGATAAGAAATGTTTCTTGAGCACCAAATCAGCGTATTAGAATGATTTCATATGACTGAACTTTTGGAATGTATTACATTTTAAATATAATGAGTTATTTGCATAGACAACTGGAAATTATACAGCTATAATTTAACTCCATCACAGTTAAAAATTCATAAAAACAAACATAAAAAGTTGTGATCACAAGCCATTCACAATTTTCACAATTTTTCTGTGTTTGCCAGCTAGACAACTTTAGCTTAGTGGCATATTTAAATCAGGAGACTAAATGTTTGTGCACAAGGCATAAAAATGCATGTACATGATCAATAAACATAAAACACACTGACAATGTATTACTGGCCTTATAAGGCCAAGTGACAGCTCCATCAACTGTCCTGAAACACACTCACACTCACAATGGCCCCAGGTCATCCTTATTGTGAAGCGCTGAATGATTTTGGGGATGGCTTAGAGACAGAATTTTCTTGCATTTTTAAGGATTTTGTGCTTCAGACTGCTATGTCAGGAATGAAGATGAACAGCAGCCTCTGAAAGCCTTGGAATCGCTCATCTGTCGGATAAACTTTGTCAAGACTAGAGGCCAGTCAGGGTTGTCTGTGACTATGATTCCTCTGGGTGAAATATTGCAAGGTCGCATTGGAGGTCTGGAGTTTGTCTAATGCCACTGGAGCAAATGTGAACCTATTACCTCTGCTTAAATAGGAGAGCACAGATTTGTTATCTGACAATTGGGCCTGTGCTACGGCTTATTTATAGTTTACAAAATCGAAGATTTGCTGCACAGAATCTAGCATTCTATTCTATTGGCATTTTGACAAGCCTCTCACATTATGTGCCAAAAAGGATGCTTCAATAACATTTTGTCTAAACCTCTAGTCCCTCAGGTACTCAAGAGCTGCACTGAGTTCATTGAGAAGCATGGAGTGGTTGATGGAATGTACCGTCTCTCTGGGATTGCCTCCAACATTCAGAAGCTGCGGTGAGACATAAACATACTTCCCTAATTTCAAGTAGCAGAGATAGGGATTTATCACACTGCTTGAGAAACTCTGAATGCAATGGCTGAACATTAAGCTGTTGGTAATTACATTTTGTAATGGGAATGTTTGTATTCTCAAATACAGCAGGAAATGAGTGGACTCAGAGAGAGATTAGATGGGGTTTATTACCACGTCCAGGAAAGTTGACTTGTTCACTTGGCCAGTTAACACGTTTTTCCTCCCGTGTTTCTAAATGTACTTTTTAAATTTAAAGTTAATGTTACATTACCTTTCCAAAGTTGGGGTTTGGTAAAAAATGTTTTGCATGTTTTTGATAGAAGTCACTTATGGTAAGCATAAGTGACTTCTTTCAAAAACATGCAAAACATTTTTGTCCTGCAGTGCATTAATTTGTTTAAAAATACAGTAAAAAGAGTAATATTGTGAAATAATTTATACAGTTTAAAATAGGCTAACTGTTTACTAGTTTTATATATTTTAAAATATTTTTTCAGGATTCTTTGATGAATGAAGTTGAAACATTATAAATGCCTTTACTGCCATTTTTTGACCCCAAACTTTGGTGTATTAGTATATTTAACTATATACTATATTTGCTATTTACTACTACTATATTACAATTTTATGTGCATTAACCTTCTCTCACTCACTCTCTCTCTCATTCTCTCTTTTTTAGGCATGAATTTGACTCTGAACAGATCCCAGATCTGACAAAAGATGTTTACATTCAGGACATACACTGTGTGGGCTCCCTATGCAAGCTTTACTTTCGAGAGCTTCCCAACCCACTTCTCACCTACCAGCTGTATGAGAAATTCTCGGTAAGTGTTTATCCTAGAACGACAGGCCTTTAAAGAGCCTTTTCTCAGACATACACTCTTTGTCATACAAATAGCTACAGCTGAGAGCACCTATTATACTAGAACAACCATGATATCATAACCTTTTTAGTTCTTGGTCTGATAAACTGGCAAAACAGTGCTGTAGTCATTGAAGGCTTGATACTATTTGTTCTAGTGATTGCTTTTAACGAGCTAAATGAATGGTTTGTTTCTTAGGGCCCTGCTCCTTAGAGCCCAGAGCCCCTCACAAGGAGTTCAGCTCCATTCCAAACACAGTACTGACATTTACAGCATCTCGTGATAAGTCACTGCAAATGAAAAAAAAAAAGGGCAGAGTAAAGACTGCATAAATGTTTTCTGGTTGCTATGGAAGCAGTAAAACTATAATGCACAGGAAATGGGACTGACCATGTGCTCTTCACTCTGCAATACAGTGTGAACATGGGTTTAAATATTTTTGTTGGTTTGAGCTGCTCTAGATGCAGTGACCCTGATTTACACCCGCTCTTCTCCTTTTTAGGAGGCTGTGTCAGCAGCCACTGATGAGGAGAGGCTGATCAAAATACATGATGTCATTCAGCAGCTGCCGCCCCCACATTATAGGTTTGTAAATGACCACAGTGCCCTCTGTTGGTTGCCAGAGGATTTGCAGTTCTCTTCAAAAGCCAAATTTTTCAAATGTTAGAGCTTTTTAATAATCTACTGCATTAAGCGTACTGATTATATTACAAATGCAGTTCAAGTACGTCTATGACTGAGGAAAATGTAGGCTGTTATTACAACATTGCTCACGTAAATGAGTTTGCTCCTGAATCGAGTGCATAATACTAATTTTAGTTAGTGTCTGATTTTAATGCATCAGTAGGTTTAATGTTTTGTATTTATATTTCTCTTGTAGGACCCTTGAGTTTCTTATGAGGCATCTTTCCCACTTAGCAACCTTCAGCTATGTAACAAACATGCATACAAAGAATTTGGCCATTGTTTGGGCCCCAAACTTACTGAGGTACGATCTCTTCATGATGCAACGGTTTTCATACAATGTGAAAACAGATATACTTCTTGATACAATTTTTAAAACTATAAATATAAAAAACGTACTATTTGTAACTAATATTTTATTTTTATTCTAAACTAAAAAGGTCAAAACAAATAGAATCTGCTTGCTTCAGCGGAACAGCTGCCTTTATGGAGGTCCGGATTCAGTCGGTTGTGGTGGAGTTCATCCTCAACCATGTGGATGTTCTCTTCAGCCCCAAACTGAGCTCACTCATACGAGAGGGAACAGGTATGGACACAAACAGATTTTAACGGATTATGAAGATGAAATACTCAAGGCACTGAAGTCAAGTAAAAAGCCTTTAATTTGCTGGGCTAAATCATTAAAAACTGTTAAAAGTGTAGATCTACATGTTTTGGCTGCACAGCCTTCTTCAGGATACATATCAATTGTCCAAAAAAGTATTTTGTTTAAACTGCTTTTGTTTATTTTTTTATTTTTTGAATTGCTACATTTTCATTACAAATGTCTTTGTCTTCTTAGGACACAATTCTTTGTCTCGGCCTAAATCTTTGCTGGTACCCTCTCCATCCACAAAGCTGCTTACACTAGAAGAGGCACAGGCACGTACCCAGGCCCAGATCAACTCGCCCATCACTGCAGACAGCAAGTACATAGAGGTGGGAGAGGGTCCTGCAGCCTTACAGGGAAAATTCCACACAGTCATTGAATTCCCCACTGAGAGGTATGATTTAAGATTTAAATAATAATGAGATTTAAAATCTACAACCATGTCAGTGTTTCTGTTGTCATAAAGAGACCAACTGAGTGCCTGTTATTCTCATAGAGATACATTTTGAGCCTCTTATCATTTGTTACCTAGGAAAAGGCAGCCCATAAAGTCTAAAAAGTCTCCAGTCGGCAGTTGGCGGTCTTTTTTCAACTTGGGCAAGTCTTCCTCGATGTCTAAACGCAAACTACACCGCAATCCCAGTGAACCAAATGAACTCAAGGCCATGGCATTGGCTGGTTAGTATTGTGCCATTTTCTCATTTCAGAATGTCAGATGGTCATTATCACAATATAAACCCAGTGGTTAATCAGGTCTTACATCATGCCAAAGGGGTTCATTTTGTGGTAATGTCATGTAAAAGCAATTTGTATTAACCCTTTGTTCCCACTTTATTTTCACTGTTCAGGAGGAAGAGGAGACACCAGTACTCTTCGGTCTGCCAAAAGTGAGGAATCTCTCACCTCTCTGCATAACGTTGAAGGTAACAGAATTCTAAATCTCAAAAAATGCTCAGAATAAACTTTTAAATCAACCATTGTGAAATGACGACTTTTCTTCTTTTCCTTTAACACAGGAGAGTCTAAGGTTTACAGGCCACGCAGACCTCGCTCCAGCAGTGATGCTCTCTCTGCTTCTTTCAATGGTGACCTGCTGGATAGCAGGCAACACTGTAACTCGTATGACAACCTGGACCAAGGGGACAGTGATGGGGATGATGGTCCAATTTGTGTGCCTGCTCTCATCTCCCCACCCCGTTCCGCTGATGATGTGGACCTGAGCCCCCCTGACATTGGCATGGCCTCTTTAGATTTTGACCCCATGTCTTTTCAGTGTAGCCTTCCTCTGGCAGAGACTTCCATTTTGTCACTTGACGTAGATGCAAACAGTCTAAAGAGGAGTCAGGGCAGTGGCAGTGGCTCAGAGCCAGTCTCGCCAGTAAGAGCTAAAGTTGCAAGCTTTTCTTTGTCTCCAGTCCACAGTCCAGCCTTAAAGGATAGAAATAAACTGCCCCCTGCATCTGTCTCAGAGAAAACTCCTCTTCAGTCAATTGAGAGCAGTGAGAGTTCAGCTGTAATGGCTCCTCTAAGCATCTCTGAATCAGCTGCCTCCATTCTAAGAAAAGGACCAGAGAGAACTGTGCTTCAGCCCTCTTCCCCTCCATCTTCTCTCGTCTCTCCTGCAAAATTGAGCTCTCTGTCAAAAACCACTGATCTGCCCCTGAGTGAAGCCATTCAACAAGAGCTTCTTTCTAAAGCTGCAACCTTTGAGAGTAAAGAAAGTAAAGACATATCAAGCATTGACTGTTCACAGACACCACTGGTCACCTGCTCTCAAGAGCAGCCAGGTAAGCTGAACTAAAACACAGAGATACGATAGCTTAAATTTATATTGTTTCTTGAGTCATTGACTTTTTTTTTTGTCCTAAATTACTTAAATACGCCTCTATGATAAGCATGTTTTTTAAATGTCAGGGTCATACAGCTGTTTCGCAATCATAATGAAGAATACTGCCTCATTTAAAAGACTGAAATTCATGAAAAGAAAACTTAAACATTTTGACAACCTTTTATTGTTTCTCTCATATAAGCCAATTTTATATATATAAAAAAAAAAGTCCTCCAAATCAAAGTCATGTGGTGTGACATGCAGGAAAAAAACACAAAACAGGAAATTGTCATAGAGAGGACCCCTGCAACTCATAACTGTGTATCAAGAATATCAGATACCAGAATACCCGATCCATAAGTCTTATACAATTTCATGTCAAAGCAAAGTTGTAATGTTTTGGTGTGACTCCCCAAAAATGTAATGATATTTTTGAATGTAATAATTTATATATTTCGTGTGTGTGAGTGTGTGTGTATATATATATATATATATATATATATATATATATATATATATAATAGTATATTATATATATAGTATATATATGAAGAGTTCAGATGCAAAAACCTCTAAGTGCCATATGAAATTTTCTTCTAGGATGATCATTTTTATCAAGCTTGTATATTTAAGTTCAATAATTTCACTTAAATGGCAATTAATAGGTAATTTTCATTGCCATTTAAGTGAAATTACTGATCTTAAATATACGAGCTTCATAAAAATGATCATTCTAGGAGGAAATTTCAGATGACATTTAGAGGTTTTTGCATCTGAACTCTTCATATATATATATGTGTGTGTGCTGTCAAAATTAATGCGTTAACATCCTCAGTTTAACATGTTAAAAATATTTAACGCAATTAATGCAGCATCCGTTTTTTTTTCCTGTCATTCTTTGGCTAGCGTTACAATATGATCACGCTCTTATTCATGCAAATGCTTTTAAACCACGCACAGAAAGCATCTTCAGATAGCACTCGAACGGACAAAAACACATAAAATTATGCCAAAATGACAGTTTTGTCCAATATCCTCGCAAGCACAGTTAAATGAAGTCTAAAATGAACTTAAGTTGTGAGTTGTGAGAAAATGGGATGCATGTCAGATCTGCGTGATGTGCAGCAGCGGCAGGTCTTAAAGTGACAGCAGCCCAAAAAACTGCTACTGTGATGTCTGTCATTAATGTTAATCAAAGAACAAAGAAAAAGAGAAAATCACTCACTGCTCTTCACTGAATAACATGTGGAGCTTTGATAGGGATTAATCTATATTTAGTTTATGATTTATGTAGTGAAGACTGTAGTGTTTGATAACTTTATTCAGTTCTGTATATATCCTACCTGTTAGACCTACCTAAAAATCTTAAAGCACTGTTTACAAGGAAACCGAGGGAAAACAATAACTTTTTGTGCATTTTGACCGGGCAAGTAAAAATCTGAACCGATTTGACTGGGCCAATAGAAAAAATGTATCCCTGATATATTAAAGGGCACAGGTAAATGTGACATTATAATGTGACCATTATAATGGGTTTATGTGAAGATTGTTTTAAGTTCACTTAAATTAAGTTGTTTTATTATTTAAAAGCCTAATACATGTTAAAAATGAATAGCTTTTAATTATACTGTAATTATGAATGGCTATAATGAATGGCTAAAATTGAGAAAAAAGAAATCAGTAGCAGTATTGGTATCGGTGATGCCTTTCATAAATAGATGCCATTAAACAAATATAGGCTACTGTTTTTGTTTCTACATTAATTTGGAGATTACATGTGAAATTATTACAATATAAAAATATATTAACTTTAATTTTTTAAAGTTTTTTTTTTTTTTTTTATCGATTTGACAGCACTAATATATTAGGGCTGTGGTCAGAATATCGATACAACCATACATCGTCATTAACTCCTGACGATGCGCGTATTGATACAGCAGCTGCCGTATCGATTCTGCTGGCTTTTGAATGTAGCTAATTATCTTGTGACGTCAATTGGCACCAATTTTAGCAACCCGAGCAGCAGCACGAGACATTCAAAATGGATAAGAGGATTTTGCCACTGCCGACAAAAGTAAAATAAAAAATATGGGAGAATTTGGGGTTTTACACTAAACTGGAGAGTCATACATTAGTGAGTCATACGATATGCAAGAACTGCAAAACAAAAGTTAAGTACTCCGACAACACGAAGAGCTTCTCTCTGCATATGGCAAGACATCATCCAGACCAGCCAGCCCTGTTCGTAGCAGGTAGCAGCACACACTTGTCATCTCAGAAGCAGCCAAAGTTGCCTGATGCTTTAATCTCAAAACTCCCACCCACGTTTTAGTGCTCTCAAAAGATTACAAATGCATTAATGCGCTTCATATGTCAGGATTTACAGCCATACAGCGTTGTCGAGAATAACGGCTTCAGACAATTGACACTATAATTGTCATTTCAGTTATTGAGGCAGAGACTTTAAAAGCAGGAGGCAGAGACTTTAAAAGCAGAAGGAAGAGCCATTCTAACCTTTTTAGCACAGGACCTAACCTTTCTTATTTCATTTAACTCATCTTTTTTTTTTTATGACAAATACAAAATAGTTTTTCAGTTATCACAACTGTTATAACACTGGTTATTCAATAAACAGATATTACTGTTACTAAACTCTGCTCAAAAGAAATTTAAATTCCAAATTGATCCATATCGTATCATAGCTTTAGTATTGCGATGCATATCGTGGCATTGTTGGTGATACACAGCCCTTATATATATATATATATATATATATATATATATATATATATATATATATATATCGTATGTATATATATACACTAACATGTCATTGACCCTGATGCTACTGTGAAATGATCCTCTAAGGTACACTGTTTAAATTTCATAAGATAATTATTTGATTTTTCAGGTTTAGTTCACCAGGCTTTTACCAGTAACGCTTTGCATGATTGCCCTCAATGTAGAGAAATCTGTCCACAATCTGTAGAAATTTAACATTTCCCCTCTCTTACCTTTCTCGTGAACATTAGCCTGCCTGCCTTGTTTGAGTTCCCTCTGTTTTGTCCATCCATAGGAGCCGTAGTTCTGGACTCACCAAAGGGCAATGTCCCTGTCAGCTCTGTGTCCCTCATCCCTCCCCCTCCCCCACCAAAGAACGCTGCCCGCATGCTTGCACTAGCTCTAGCTGAATCTGCCCAGCAGGCCTCCATTCTGTCTCAGAGGCAATCCTCTGGACCCCCTACACCAGTGTCCCCTCTTAAGCCACAAGAGTTACTGGACACCCTGGACTGGCCTCCTGCTCCTTCCTTGTTATCACAGCCATCCCTGGAGGAAGCTGCAGTCTCAAAGATATCTTCTCCTACGTCTTCACCACCATCCACCCCACCTGAAAAACTAACTCACTCAGTTAGTCTTCACCTTAACACAGCTGATAGTGGGAAGCCATCTAGCATTTCCTGCAACAACCAGGATGTTGTCTCACCAGAGAGCCCAAGCCAGAATGCTATGCCTTCTAGTCAATCTTCTCAAGTTTCTCAGACACAAAAAAGCCCAGAGAGGCAGCAGCCTGCTGTGGGCCAGACCCCTGTGAGCACAGCCAAAACCACAAGCATCACACCAACTATCAGCAGCAAGGATACTGTCATTCAACAACCCAGCTCTGAGGTAAGTAGTGGCACATGCAGGGATGTCAGTCGCACTAGTACTTAGATGCCAAGGCTAAACGTTACATTGTTATAAATATTCATTAGGGCTGCACAATATTGAAGAAAAATGTGATATCCTATAACTTGTTAAATAACGGAATATTCGATATGTTAATGGTTTAAGTTTGTAAAACAAATTATTTCAATATATTTAAAAACTAAAAATGATATAACCAGCATACATGTTTCACATTCTTTTTGTGAAAAGAGAGCATCTCTACAACTTCTAAAAGTGAACTGCAGTTTTTCACTTTAGCACTAGCTACATAAAAACTAGGGCTGTCACTAACGATTATTTTGCGATTACTAGAGTAATCAGATATTTTTTGTGGTAATAAAAATAGACCTAAGCAAAGACCTAAGCCTTTAAAATGACCTAAAGTACATATATATAAATGAGGCAATAATATTTGGTTCAAATAAAGTATCAAAAGCAAGCAATTATATGGTTTTATAGAACAACACTGTTAGCATACATGATATACATAATATAAGCAATCATAATATTTACATTATGTATTATAACAAATGCCTGCAGAGGGCGCCAATGGCCAGGTGATTATTGCTACACACAAAACATGATAAAATCCTTGTTTAATATTGGCCAAACAACATTTAATTCAAATGTTCACTTAATCTTTAATATTTGGCCACTTATTTACGATAGAAATGTTACAGCCACTGTAACCTCTTAAACAGGAATATGTGGACATCAAAACATGCAAACTCAGAGCAAGGATTTAAACTTCTATTTGGAAATTGCAATGAACAACAGTTCGCATATTTGAAAACATGAATGATTGTGTGTGTGTATGTATGTATGTATGTATATATTATATATATATATATATATATATATATATATATATATATATATATATATATATATAATTTATGTAAATGTATATGTGTATATGTATATATATGTGTGTATATGTATACATAAATAATTTTTATTTAACACAAAAATATTTTTTTGATATATTTAAGGTAGGAAATTTACAAAATATCTTCATGGAACATGATCTTTACTTAATATCCTAAGTATTTTTTGCATTGATAATTGATAATTGAAATTGATCATTTTGACACATACAATGTATTATTGGCTATTGCCACAATATACCTGTGCACCTTATGACTGGTTTTGTGGTCCAGGGTCATATACCCTCAGGGCATATATTTATTTGATTGAATCGCGGCCTATGTGAATTGACAATAGCACTATGCTATACTATGGTTTTTAAATGGTTTTAATACATTGTGCAGCCTTAGAAAACGGTCTAATAATGTGGTTCATGGATTCTCGTCCTTGGAATATGTCACTTCTGGTATTTTGCCGGTTACCCAGCAAGGGTAAATTGCAATCGAGGATTTTTTTAAATCGAGTACTCTAATTTAATTGAGGAATTGTGACAGCCCTAATAAAAAGTTAGTGTCATTTTAACATAAGTGTAAACCATGGGTATTTAGGATTTCAGGTAGGCCTACATTAGATTGATTTAAGAGAAATTGAATAATCAGATTTAAAAATAAAACACTGCTTAGTCGTCACTGTATTTAATTGATTCTTATTAAAGCTACAGAAGTTATTCCGTCAAGAGCAGTATGTGATTTTTCTCTTTGTCTTTTGTTTTTTGATTAATATTAAGCACACAGACTGAAGCAGGTTTATTAGGCTGCTGTCACTTTAAGAGCTGCACAGATCCAATATATTGTTACACACGCGCTTGCTTTCTCAACTATTTACTCCACTTAAGACATAGCTGACTGTGTTTACATGAATACTTACTAAGACGGGCATTTTGACATAATTTTGTGTGTATATGGCCATATACGCTGCAGAAGAGAACTGAAATCAGGATTACGCAAGAGACAGCTTCCTGTGCGCGTGAGTAGGCCCTACTTCGCTTATTGCGCCTAATAACATTAAGCCTATCACATGTATGTAACAGTCATGTGTCCAGTCTACTCTGTGCTGTCTGCGTTGACCTAAAACTTAGACTTTTTGTAATCTTTTGACGTATAAAATCATTCAGTTATCGTAAGCCATTGCGATATGCATATCTCAATATGTACACTTGTGATATTGCTATCATTTCAATATATTGTGCAGCCCTTATATTGATCATCCAGGTCTTTACCATTGTAAGTTCAAATTTCGAAAAGCATGTTATTAACCCTCTCGGGTCTGAGGTGTTTTCTGGGCCCTGGAGGTGTTCTGACATGCTCTGATATTTGTGCTTATTTCTGTTACTTGTAACATTTTCATGGCTAAAGTCTGATTACACTGTATTCAGCACAAACTCTGTTACAATAATATGTGAGCAGCATCTGTGTAAAAGTTTGTAGTTTTGAGAAAATTAAGTTTGTGTGGTTTGTAGGGGGGGAAAATAAAGTCTCTGAAATAAGGCCATAAAACCCATACTGAATATTTGTTCACAAGACTTTTGAAAATTGTATCATGTAGCATAGAATTTTAGCTTCAAAACGATGTAAAAAAAAAAAAAAATCCTTCCCAGTGCCCACTCATTCACACAAAACAATATATTGATTTAAAATTTGTAAGACATGTTTTGTGTAAGAAAGCTGTTTTGTTATTGTTAGCACATTATAAACATCTACGTTTAAGCAGATATCCACGAACATAGTATTTAACAGTAAACACTGGTCTAAACATTCTAATTATTCATCATGTTAGTGTAAACACTCATACTAGCCTACTTTTATATCATGCTGTGTTTTATATTATAGAGCATAGAAACATCCTTGTGTCATGCATGTATATTTATTTAGCATTGAAAGGTTGCCTACCTGAGTTCATATTTCAACATGTTTCCATTGATTTCATACATTTTAGTCTGGCAACAGTTCAACTAGTACAATGTGAAGTTTATGCAACAATAATACGCTAATATAATAGAGAATACATTTCTTACCTTAAAAATCGTTCTTATTTTAAAATCGCGTTCTTATTCTTCTGCGGTAAATCCAAAGTAAACTCACAGTGTGTCTTCCAAACTCAATGAAAAGCAGAGGAATGATGACATTTGATGCTTTGTTTTGAGGTGATGGGGGCGTTTACAGATTCGCGTTCCTTCACGTGGACTATTAGCATGTGAATCGCTTGTGCGCGCGTGGGTGTGGTCACATTACGGATAATGAGCAGACGCTTGAGAAACTGTACCTCTCGTTGGTTTCATACAGATTACTTAAACAGAGAATATTTGCTCTTATATTACTATTAAAAATACACTTCAAGCTTTTCAGAATGGACTTCACACTGAGACGGTAGAACGTGCATCATTTATTTTCTTTATTTTACGAAAGCACAACATTTTGTTTTTATCGTGAGTGTACACAATTCGAAACTATTAAATGTCTACTTTTATTTATGTATAACACTTATCTGTATGACAAAAATCGATGGAGTTATTTGAGTCTCTTTCGCACTGATAAGAAAAAAAGCGAGGTGGTTGACCCCTGGGGGTTAAGCATTATTGCTGTTTGTCTGCTAAGAAAAACATCAAGAACCATGTGTGGAAGTATGTTGGATCAAGGGATGTTGTTTTTAATATAGTTTTTTAGTATTTATGTGAACTTTGACTACTTTTTTTTTTTTTGAGGGGGGGGGGTATGTTGTATGACATTTCAGATTTGTCATATTGTATCAAAATTGTTATCAAGAATAATTCAATCATTAATCTGGTATTGTTATCAGTAACAAAATTTACAGCACATGTAAATATCAAAGGAAAATATGTAAGATATCTAACAGTGTTTGTTTGGGTTTAATCCTTAGATCCGTATGACTGAAACGCTCCTGCCACTGAAATCCACAAAGGCCGCAGATCAACTGGTCGCAATTCTTCAGCCTCAGCCTCAAATACAGATTCAACCTAATGCCTCGTTTCGGTCTCAACCCCAAGTTCAGCCTCATTCTCAGTCACAAGCACAGCCTCAATTTCAGCCCAGATCGCAGCCCAATGCTAGAGTTGCGCCAACCCCGGCAGCACCTCTTGATCCTGTGGAAAAACCATGGGAAGCCATAAAGCCTGTCCATCCGAAGGGAGATGGCGCTCCTCAACACCACACTCAGGGAGTGACACCGCCAACACCCCCTGTTCGCTCGATTGAAAGTAAACTAGCAATGGCGGCTCTCTGCAACACTGAGGCAGCAAACCCCGCCAACTTTCATGCCATCTTAGAGACATCCATGAGGGGCTCAGTGGAGGAGACTCCCCCACAATCTCATCCACCTCACCACAGGTCTTCCACTCATCAATCAGGTTATATTTACCACTCAAAAGGGGAGGCAGCCCTATTGGAGCCCACCGCAGAGGCATATTACCATCAGCGGGTAACCACTTCTGGTCAGGCTACAATAGGGTACCATTACCGGCCAGAGAGTGTCCCACCTCACGTTTCTTACGTGTCGAAATCGGAGCCACAGATTTCTTATAGAGGCCACGGTGATGGGCGATACAATACGATTGGACCCAGGTCTTACCACCAGTCCATCAAATCTCGTGGCACACCGAGAGGTGAGTACGTTTCTCCAAGTTCAGTGCACCACTCCCATGGCTACAGCCAAGTAGATGGACCTACCGTGTACCCAACAATTCGCAGGGTCCACTCCCTACATGTGCCCCCCACGGCTATCCGCTCAATGCCAGTCAACAGAACTGAGGTTCCACCAGATGATGAGTTATTTTACTATCAGCGCCCAGTCTACCACTGCAAGTCTCACCAACCGCCCTCTCAAGCTGATTATCATGTCACACAACTGCAGCCTTACTTTGAGAATGGAAGAGTTCAGTACCGCTACAGCCCCTACTCTGGTTCTCATGTTCTGGATGCCCCTTTCTACGATGTGGACCATTACGGTACGATCCGTTTACGGCATGTCCATTCCTTCAGTGGTCGGGACAGTGCCCCTCTCCTTCGATCTGGAGCCAAATCTGGAGGCTACCACTACCTTTCACGTCATTTCATTCCTTTGAAGGAGCAGCATAGCTTCGTAAGCAGGGACATGCCACCTTACGGTGGTTCAAAGGGAAATATTTACTTTGCGTGGGACCCAGAGGAAGCAGAGAGGCTTCGCATACACTCTATCCGCAGGGAAAGCAGAGCTAGGCAAAAGGTGAAGGGTTCTATTATGTCTCAGTATGACAATGTGGCGCCCTACATGCCAGTGGATATAGACATGTTACACTTGCGCAGCAAATCAGATCCTGGCAAAACTGTATTGATGACCACCGAAAGCAAGGAGCCGAGATACAATATTGTTCCTGGATCTCAGCATGCTCCCAGGCACTTGATCTCCGATCCAGATGTCCTGTTGTATATGGAAACAGAGAAGCACTGCCACGGAAATGGAATGGGGGACAAAACCGCCAAACAAGGCAGCTCCAGGACCTACTCATCCATCCATTCACATCAATCGCAACTTCCACCACGAAGTCTGCAGCACTTACCAGAGGGTAGCCATCTTGACCCAAAGTTTGAGCCAGGGGAAAAGCAACTGAGCAGTAAACATTGGCAGGAACACTCGGAGAGCAGGAGTGCCCAGCCTCGTTACGAAAGGTCTGATTTGGATCGCCACATATGCAGGGTTAAAGCCACAAGCAGCGCCAGTGAAGATGAGCAAGCAGTTCCTGTGAAGCCAGCTCCTCCACCCAAGCCTGAGAGATCCCATAGTGTTAGAGAGCGGCAGCATTACAACCTGTCTAGTCTTCCCACACATTTACCAGACAATTCAGATGGAGACCACAGTGGATCCTACTCCCATCAGTCACAGGGGCAAAGACAAGGCACTGTTACTTCACAGTCACACTACGACAACCTGGATGACTACCATCCGGTACCTCCGTCCCAAACCTCACTAGCTAATCGGAGTGGTTCTAGCTCCTATCATAGCCCTGGTTTCTCAACTCCACACAGTAACCGTGCATACTCCACAGCCTTAGGACAGGGCGCCTTCATACAAGCTGAGCTTTCAGTGCAAAGGCCAGAGACGGAGATAAATGCAGAATGAACCAGCATTTAATGACAAATGGGTTAGATTTGGAACATTATTGTTGGAGCCAATAATAATTATAATAATTCGGCAGCCTCTGCGGGACAGTGGACTGCCGCCTGACTGTTTACATTCAGTTTAATTTTTTTTAAATGTACAAAGAAATGTTAAAGACTTTTTACTGAACTGAATGTACCATAATTTTGGTTGTTTAAACATGGAGATATAACTTGTTATATACTGTAGATACTCTGCGATATTGACAAATGGTACATAAATCATAACCAGATGTATATCTGAAATGATGTATATCTGAAAAGTACTACTGGATATAAGGGATTATTTAGCTCTGTGTTATTTCTTTGAAAAGGTCTGGGATGGGGTATAAATGAAGTGTAAAGGTTTGCATTTTAGAAATGCATGTAATCTATCTTTTACAGAACAGTTCTGTGTACCTTATTGTGTACTTTCTGGATGTTACAGTAACAGTGGAAAGGAACCCCTGTTTAAGTCAGCCTACCTTAATTTTACACTCAGTTTACACAACTAGGTGGTACATGAAATTCTTAATTTTCTGCCTTCAGGTTGGAGGCCCAAAATGTGCATTTTTCATTTTGTCCAAACTGTGCCATTACTATTATGTATGATAGGGTTTAATCACAAGCAACTGGATTTCTTTCTTCATTTGAAAACTTGACCAGGTTTGACTGAACTATGTTGGATAGGTTGCTCTTTGTTGTTTGAGGGACCAAACAATGAATGCGGATTTGATTGCAGAAGTATTCATGAAGGTGTTGGAGAATGACTGAAAGTGAAGTGACTCAGACACATTTCTCTCCCCTTTCAGAGAAATGTTATTGAAAGGGAGCTTTTGATACATTAAGTGATTAAAATATGTATCTGACTGATTTAAGACCAGTGCCATACTTACATTTTTGTAACAAACTGTATTACTAAATTTTACATAGATCCATAACTTTTCTTCTGTAAGGGGAACCACTTACCTGAAAACTCATTCATTTAAGTCTGCTTTACTTTGTGCGTTTACAATGAGGACAATGTACAATGCTCTCAGAATGATTCTGTCAGATGGAGATAAACCTATATTTTAGTAATTTAAAAGGACAGTTTATGATCAGTGGACCCAGTTTTGTTCTTTTGCTAAGTCATTGCATGTTACCGTTCTGTCAGACAGTAATTATTATTATTGCGTAGCGATAACTTTAAAATTCATGTTTGAGTATTCAAGTGAGCCCAAGCTCGCAATGGCATAATTTGTATGTTTGTGGTTGATTCCCTGATAACATGTTTTTGTGTTTTGGCAAGTCTTATGAAGTTCATTCTTATTTTGCCGGCATTTTTATGATTGACAGTTAATATGCTGTGTTTTCTCGTTTTTTGTTTTTGTTTGTTTTAGACTGTGAAAAAAAAAATGGTTGGGTGGCTAGTGTGCAAAAAAATAAAGGCATTCATATGTAACCTCTATTTTATGGGACCAAACTGAAATTTTAATGCAGCATCTCCATGCCTGCATTCTCCTCATGAGGACTTGACCCTAAACATTAGCATTAAAGCCTCATGGCCTAATTTAATCAAGCTTTTATTGCCCTGCAGTCTGATTTCTTTTGGCCTCGATGACATTTAGTCTTTGAATGCACATTTTTGGGGAATATTTTATGTTCAAGTATAGATTACAAATAAATAAACTTTACCATTTTTCTCTGTAACAAATACTTCATACAACATAAATCTGTAATATAATACAGCTACAGTCTTGATTTAATTTGGCTGCGAAATGGATTGTTGTATAAAAAATCTCAATCAAGATTGCATTTGATATGTTAATCTCAAGCCATTGTACTGTAACTCTATAGCTATTTGGTCGTATTCCCCCAAACCTATACACATCTGCCTAAGGACCCACCTAGCTGAACACATATTTCTGTAATACCAAGAAAGTATTATACATGTTGGCAATGACTGAAACAATATGCTCTTAGTTAGCCATGGTTCAAATATATTTGTGATAACACTTGGAGAATTTCAGTGTCACCTTTTGAACCCAAATAAAATTAAGCTTAGCCTGAGAAGGAATGATTTATTGATTTCATTCTTTACTGCTTATACATTTAATTCAATTATAAGCTATTTCATGCTTGCTTACATTATATTTCCAGTGACTAATTGCATTTGAGTTTCATATTATGTGTACTGCAGCATAAGGATGGCTGTCCCTGCAATCAGTCTAATGTACACTACCTTTCAAAAATTTGAGGTTGGTAAGATGTGTCAATGTTTGCACGCCACCGTTTTCAACTAAAAATGTAAAACTTTTTTTCATGCGTTTTGGCCATTAATTTAAAATGCAAGCTTTTTAAATTGGATTTCAAAGTACAAGTTTTTGAAAACGATACAGTTATCGTCTCTGTGTAAACTACAAAAACGTGAATTTGTGAAAACTGATGTCACATGCATGCGTATTACGTGTTCAATCTATAGGCGCGCAATATTTCTTTTCAAAGTGACCAACTACTGGCCTGGCATGAATAATAGTGTTTTTAGTAGTTTTCATGGATCCTTCTAAACAGGGATCGTTTTGACAACATTGTTGTCTGTACATGAAAAAAGCAAAGGAAAAACACTTGTTTTTAGCACATCGTTGTCGTGTAAACGTACCCTTAAAGTCTCATGCTCACAAAGGCTGCATTTATTTGATAAAATACAGTAAAAACAGTAATATTGTGAAATATTACAATTTATAATAACTTTGTTTTAAATTTTCAGCTTAATTTTCAGCAGCCATTATGGTGTCACTTGATCCTTCAGAAAGTCATTCTAATATGCTGATTTGGTGCTTAAAAATGTTTTTGAGTTATTTTTTGGAAACCTTGATTAAAAAAAATTCCGGATTTTTTGATGAATAGAAAATTCAAAGACCTGTGTTTATTTGAAATAAGAATTTTCTAACATAAATGTATTTACTGTCACTTTTGATTAATTGTAGGTTGCAACTAAGAAAACTGAAAGAAGTATTGTGCATTTTAGATAACAAATCTGAAACCTTGAACATTTTGTAAATTGTGCCAAATGTCTGGCAGTTTAAACAACTAGCACACAACTCAAGTGGATTGATACTGCACTTCAATTTTAAACATTTTATTTAGTTCTTTTGATATCAAAACAATGAAACCCTTTTAATGAAAATCACAGTGACACAGTTATTTAATGTCATATTTTCAGAAACGAGTCCGAGTTCTTTCTATTATAAATAAATCTTGGATCAGATCACCCACAGAAGGATCAGTTGGAGAGGACGGAGCCTTCCCATCTAACTGCCGATGTTTGGGGTGTTTTCATGCAAACTTTGCAGGGCGAGATCTGACCACTTCATCTCTTGTTCTTTAACTGACTCGGTTGATCCGCCGTTGTCTTGTTCTGCTTCTGGAAGTTCACTCTTTCAGTAAAAGAGAATAAGAGTTAAATCATAATACGATAGGTTAGAGGCCATTTATGGAAAACATAATACAAATATAAAGTGCTCATATCGTCGAATTCAAATATTTTCACGTGTGCAAATGAGGAAAAATAAACAATTCGATGTGCACATTTCACTGCTGGCTGCAGTAAGTTACTTACAGTACGCGCCAATCATTGCTATGCTAAATTTTGATGTACGTAATTCGGAAGGCACATATCAAAACTGTAAATATGAATTCTCACCAGTGGGATCGTCACGTCCTCATAAGGCAGTCTGTCTTCTCTCCAGGCATCGTCTGTGAGATCAAGAACTCTTCCATCTCTCTGTACTTCACTGTCCATGATCCGACTTTGGTACACAATCAAAAGATCAAACTACGTTAAATCACAGTTATGTTGTGTATGTAGTGCAATACATGTTGTGAACGTAAGAATACAAATCCGTACAGTCTTATGTTATGGCCAGCGCAGATGCTAGTTGCGTCGCTCTCTGATGACGCAGAGACGGTATATTCATTAGACCGTATAACTCCTATTTATATTTGAGCATACGACATCATGTAGTCGATGATGCACCTGTATTAATAAAACCGAGTAATCACAGTGTTTCTTTAATTTACTCTGATTCATTTGTAACGCCATACAGCGATGTACGATTTGTGAACAGCTCTTTTCAATGAATCTGTTGAGCCGGTTCATAAACCCCGTCTGATTGAATCTTCCACGAATTGGTACGAACAAGACGCTCTAGGAATATTTTTACGTTTGCATGACAGTTCTACAACTTTTCAGACAATAGATGAATTTAAGTACAATTAAATTAATTGTAAATGCATATTATATTTGAATTAAAAATGTATATATTTTATGAAAATTACAAAATGAACTAGGGCAGATACAATTACAATAAATATCTTAATAATAATAAAACTTAAACGAGAACAAGATGTGTGCCTCATACAGTTTTACTGAAACATTTGAACGTAAGGGACACATGATGACGCAATTATGCCAAGACATCAAACAATCATTGAATCTGTTTCAACCGGTTCTTTGAATCGAACTGTTCAAAAGAACCGATTCGTGGAAAGGAGTTGGACTTCCTATCACTAACGCCATGACCAGATTTCGCATCGACCAATGAGCTGTCAAGAAACGGGCTCGCGCTGTGAGGAAGTGAGCCGCCATTGGCTGCGTCCGTTTGTGTTTCTTCATTGAAAGCAGAAGGACGGCCTCTGTGAGGGCTTTAACCTCAGATATTTTCTTCGCTGGCGTGTCTTCAAAAACACCGTTACAGGTGAGCTGATTGTTTCCTACAATTACAGCATTTGCTTTTAGCTACTAACATATATTTTCAACAACAACATAGACTTTTCATTCATTCTGTATAATCTTTTTTTAAATCATCTTGTCTTTGGGAAGTACAAAGTTATTGTTTACAATATTGGGGAAAGTGTACTTGAGTGTTTCTTGTTTCTTCCCCCTCAGTGTTTCTTTTTTTTACAATACAGCAGTGATGATATAATTTGAAGCTGCCTTCTTTAGTCACATTATAGACAGTTAATCACACTTCTTCTGGCCTTCTTTTAAGGTCAAAGATGGACCTTGTGTTGAACGTTGCAGATGATTACTTCTTCACTCCATATGTGTATCCCTTATCATGGCCCGAGGACGAACCTCTGCGACAGATCATCGGTTTGATGGTGGTCACCAACCTGGGTGCTGCCATCTTATATCTAGGCCTGGGTGCTTTGTGCTACTACTTCGTTTTTGACCACAAATTAATGCAACACCCTCAATTTTTGGAGGTTTGTTTATGCATGTAGCCACCTACAGTATCTTTTTCTGTTTCGCATCAGAGGCAAGAATAAATATGTTTATTTTTTTTGTTTTGTTTTGTCAATAGAACCAGGTGCAACGTGAAATAAAGTATGCTTTGTGGTCTTTGCCCTATATCAGCATACCCACAGTAGCATTGTTTTTTGCTGAGGTCAGAGGATACAGCAAACTGTACGACAGAGTCGATGAATCACCCCTCGGTAAGAGAATAGAGCCGTGTTCATAAATGCCAATCAAAGTTTGTGCTAAACAAGTGATACATGGACAAAGTCTTTGCTTTGTCAAGTGGGTTTTAGTTATTCATTTAAATAAAAAGCGGGTAATGTGGAAACCACTGACTTTCAAACTTAAAACAAAACTACACCAAACACATTAAAATTGACTGAATCTGGATCCAGCAAACTGACAGCCCTAATTTTAGTAAGTGCCAGTGATGCAGTCTGTCAGATATGCTTGAGATAATCATGTTGCTATGGGCATTAACTATTTCATACTATTTATTCTTGTTTTTTCAGGTTGGCTAGGGCTTATTTTCAGCATGGTCTCTTTCCTGTTTTTCACTGACATGTGCATTTACTGGATCCACAGATTCCTACACCACAAGTTGATATATAAGGTATTTAAGATGTATTATAATGCAAGGCATAATTATAATTTGGTTTAACAGTGGGTAAAAAAAAAAGTGGAAAGAAATAGTAATATTACAAAAAACAGGATTATATTAAGGACGCAGGAAAAACCTATTAGCCAATTAAAACAATATTCCCAAGAAAACATGCTTTGAAAATGATGAGAAAGTAAACAATAAAGAAAAAATCAATTTGTATTTTAGAACAGTGTTATTTAGAATTATTACTATATTTTATAATTTTAGTGTTAGCAATTTTGTGCTTTTGTCATTTTTACTAATTTTTGCTTTTTAAATTTCTGTATAGCTTTAGTTTTGACAAATTTTTAATACGTCAACTGATTTTTATTTTATTTAAATTTTTTTCGTTTTTCATCTTATATTTATATTTTATTGTGAATTTGTTAATTTTATACACCATATTACCATCCATATTGTGGGTACATAGTAAGAATGACCCACCTGTACGGGTCACAATATGACACCGTTTGTTTCTGATTTTGAATATGCTTTCTGCGACCAATAAAAGCGTTCTCCATATAACACATTTTTCCATATTTAAAACCATTCTGAATAATTGTGTAGATTTCCCCCTACAGAAAATATGAAAAAGGTGTATATTCCATGTCTTTTATATATATATATATATATGCCATATAATCCTTTTCCCTTCATATACAGTATTTTCACAAACCACATCATGTGTGGAAGATCCCCTCTCCGTTCGCCAGCCACGCTTTCCACCCCGTGGATGGATTTCTTCAGGGCCTACCGTACCACATCTACCCCTTCCTCTTCCCTCTACACAAGGTTCTGTACTTAGCCCTGTACGTGTTCGTCAACATATGGACCATCTCCATCCATGACGGGGACTACCGCGTGCCCAGCCTGATGGAACAAATCATCAATGGTTCAGCTCACCACACTGACCACCACCTCTTCTTTGACTACAACTACGGGCAGTACTTCACCCTGTGGGACCGCATCGGAGGCTCCTACCGCTATCCTTCAGCCATGATGGGGAAGGGGCCGCACGACCACATCAAGAAATTGATGGCGGAAGGGAAGCTGAGCTCAGACAGCATAAACGGCCACACTAATAATAATAAAAATGGCATTCATGTCAAGAAAGAGTAGGTAGGCACATAAAAGCTTCATGAATGGGTTTCAAGGTAAGATTTCTGCTCTTAAAATATGTCCTTAATAAGTCCTTATCTGTGAGACTCTGAAACTCTACTTAGCACTAAAAAAATCAGTTATGCAATTGCCTAAAGAAAGCAAAGACAAAATGATTATATTTTGCCAAATAGAAACATTCACTATGGTTACCCTGTTGGTATTTTTGCCTCGCCTTTGTGTAACCTAATACGAATGACTTGAATTAACAGGCTTCTGACAAGTAAGCGTCTATAATTTTGCAATCATAAACATTCAAAGAATGTATAAAGATTGACAGGACTATCCCTTCACATCAACTCATTCACCTTTCCATTAGCAGCCGCTGTTAAACTAAACAAGACTCTTGAGTTCCTCCATAGCTCTGTTTATCTATGAACTTATCAGTGGTCCAGAGACCAGGTGAAGGTTTTTACTGATCTAGTCATCTTGTTTTAAAAGAGATTCTGTGGTTTGCTTTTTATATGAAATGCACATTCTTTCCAAATAAAAAAGTAGCTGTATGTTTCACTGGTGTTGTAATATTCTGCACGGAAATCTGAGGTCAAGTCAGGTAATGTAATTAAGCCCAATTATGGATGGAGAAGAAAGCTATATTGCTCGTGTTACATGATTGTTGATAGTGAACTTTGTAACTTTGTCCTTCGTAGCATAGCAACAGTTCGTGTGGCGCATCAGGGCACACACAAGAGGGTGCTGTTGAATCACACATGATTCTGGGATTTGTGAGTAAAGTACCAAAAGGTGCAGAAGTAATGTAGTTTTATTGACAAACCAAAGCGGTGAAAAGGACAATATTGCCAGAACATTTACATCACAAAAGAACAGAATTTATTTCTTTTAATTCTTTTTATTTCTCAAATTACAAATATTTGTTCTTCATTATTTAAATGAGAAGAGAAACCTCTAGGCAATGCATTGTTAGGCAAATTTTATTCATGCTCCTGTTAAAAACATCCTGGCGAGCTAATTAGTGGCTATGGCAACCGTTTATGATTTTTATGACTAATGCATTGCCACAAAGGTTCACATTTGAACTAAAATGTAAAGGCCGTTGAATCACTTGTTGAAAATGTGTTGGAGGGGGAAAAGGTACCTTTGTGTGAGGTGTTAAACTACAGCCCAGATCATTTTTTCAGTCACATTTCCTAGGAGAGAAATAAGGATTAAAGTTGAAGTTGGCAGCTTTATTTATGTATTGAAGTGGGTGGGCTAGCAGGGTTCCTTCAGGTTTTATGCTGTGAATATCAGAAGGCATTATGCTTTTAATGAATTTTTATATGAATATAAAGTGAAGCACTTATGTTATAGTATAATGTGTAATTAAATCTATTATGTTTGGCTAATTTATGTAGCAATTCTTTACTTGGCTTGGTGTCACAGTGTGTAAGTTTGCAACCGTGCTCTCGTGTAGGCTATATGCAAACTGTTGCGTGCGCGACCGACCGTGCACGTGTGTTTTAGGCAGTGAGAGAGTTTATGAACCAAATTACTGAACTTGAAAATGGTCTTTTATTTCATGCTGGGTGAAATGGCTTTATTATACGGTGGATGTGCATGCAGGCGTGGGATGCTGAGTGACTCATTTGTATCCTGGCTGCTAACTGAGGTACAGGAACACATCATTTCAAAGTTCACACTGTGGGTACCACCAGGAGCACTATTGCTTTGTGCACAGACAATGCCACATTTTCTTACCCATTATTATGATCGTGCGGAACCCAAAGAGGAAATTAATCATTACATTTCTGTCTACCTGGAATAATCTCCACCCTTTATTTGAATCGGTATCATTGCGTTGCTGTACTGCAGCTGTGGCCACTATCTTTCATTTACAGCACAGACCAATGCTCATTCTGTTGGGCTTCTAATGATAACTCCAGGCTGTTTACAAATGTCCCTTCCACAGAATGTATTTCCACACAAATTAATAAAACGAAGAAAAACCTTTAGGAAATCTTTTCATTTCATTAGTATGAAATCCTATTTTAGATGTAGTACTGTGGGGTTAATGCTGATTTGTTTTTGTTTTGAGCGGAAAGTTTTTTTTTTTTTTGTAGTCTACGAATATATCATTTGAATTGATTTGAAATTGAAGGTACACTATGTAAAAAAACTGCATGCATTTTGGCGAAGAACATTGTTTTGGTTGTGTTTCAGCTCTAGGTGACTTTGAATAATACACAATAGATAGTGCTTTACAATGAACTCTGTTCTATATATAGCAATTTATCTGTTGAGTAAAATACCTTACTCACCTTCAAGTCGCTTTTACAACATTTCAAATCCCTCATCTCTGAAAAGCCAAACCAGTGCTGATTCTCAGTACGAGCTGTCGCGTTCTCTTTTTGTCAGCAGACTCTGTTAAAAAAAAAAAAAAAGAAAAAGGATGATTCCCCTGAGGTCTGAGATTTATCGTGCTCCATGTCAACCTTTCTTGCTCATTGTGACAACTAACCTATACTACTCCCACACCATACACGCATCAAAGTAGCCGGAGCAGCTTTTCTTTATGCACGGATATGATGAGACACAGGCGAGTGATGTATGTATGTAATTTCCTGCACATTTCTGAAGAAGAATTGATGATGTATTGACTATTTAAATTCTGAACAAAAAAAGTTACATAGTGTACCTTTAAGACAAATATTCAAACATTATATATGAATTTAAACGTGACAACAAAAACACCACTTGGGAAACATTTTAGTTTTTTGGAAACTGGATTTTCTTTGAGCGCTGAGTTTCTGTCAGTGAGAAAACATGGTGGTCGCCACAGATGCAGCTCGCTAAATTGCATGTACAAAATATGAGAGTGTTGGAAATTATAATTATGTAACGACTCAGTACACAGGGGCTTCATAAATTGATTAAAATCATATAATTGCAACAAAAAAGTGATGTACATTCTTTGTTAATCAATGTTAAAAAAAACTTGCTTTTTTATTTATTTATTTAAAAATCATCATCATCATCATCATCCTCATCATTTTGCTCTGCCAGTGATTTGAACATTAAACACACTCTTGCACATATCTTAGTTTGGGTTTACATGTGTATTGTCATTTTTTATTCTAAGGCACATTTATAAAAGCTGTCCTAATTGAAAAAAGGCTTAATCTAAGCCCTGTCTGTGAAACCGGGCCTTTATCTTGTTTTTCTCGTCATATGTTCGTTGTCAAACAAGACTGAGTTACTCTCTGCACAATGTAACTGAAGCCTCTATATATGGCTCTATATTCTAAGCTTGAGCATAGAGAAAATAATAGCATCTATTCAGTTTTTGATACCCTTGTATCAACAAGATCTTGTCTTAAATGATCAAAATAAAAAGCATTTCTATAAATACTAGGCTAAAAGCAATCTAGTATTAATTTAACACTTCAAAGGTGATATAACAACAATGGTGCCTTTTAAAATAATGATTACTGTTGTCACAATGTGACAAGTGCTGATGGCATTCATCCCTGAGGATTACGATCATGTTTGTGTTATTACTGTATGTAAAAGACTGCCTTCTTCCCTAGTGGATTGTATGAAAAGCTCGTTTAGCTCTGCCTGCTTCATCAAAAATGAAAGGCCCAAAGCAAACACCTGAGGTTGTCTATCAGTTCCACTTAGATGAAGAACAATTCCTCTTCCTTTTTTGCACCGCTCTTATAATGTGATGAAATTGGAGATGTCATTTTGGATTTATTATGAGCATCAAACTGAAACGGAATGGCCTCTTTTGGGGGTTTGTTTGTTTGTTCGCATTCACAGTTGTATACTTTTATTTCTGATTCAGTTGGTGAGCATCTAATAATATTTCTGATGAACTGCCACGCTTGTTTATTGCAAGCACAGGGCTGAACTACTGATAAAGAGGGCAACATTCACTATCATGATATCCCTGAGGGTGCATGTTTCTCATGGATTCATAATTAAAAGTGCAGATTTGCATTTTTCATAAAATGTTTAAACCATAATTCAGTTAATAGTTCAGTTAATGCCCTCCCTATAAAAATCAATTCTGCGGCCCATGCTGTGTTACTCAGCAGAATGGTGTTGCTAGACTGATAATTGACTGTATTCACATAAAAAAACTGAGTTATAAGGAAAGAACAGCATTTACACATACTTTTTACGAAATAGCATTGTATTAAATCAGTACATGTTATTTTCTTTAATTAAACCACATTTAATGTTTAATTATGTCTGTTGCAGTAAATAGCTTAACTATTACAATGAATTTGCATCAAGATAAAAAAAGTAATGAAGATGAGTCATGGTCACAGGATAAAGCTGGAATACAATATTGTGCACACACTCAATATGCTTTTTTAACATAAACAACAAACTTAATGTAATAATGTCATATTTGTCAGTCATACATAATGAAAGATTTGTGTAATAGTGCTTATAAGCTGAAAGTGTTTTAAATACACAAAAACCATGATGAAATATTTATCATCAATAATTCTGATTTTAAGTGATTGAATATTGATTTTTACTGTCACTTTCACGATATCACTTTGTGAAGAAACACTACGCGCCAATAGACTAAACATTTATGTGTGCGCATGATTTCACCGTTTTCACAAATTCGCGTTATTGTCGTTTATACAAAGATGATAACGGCATCGTTTTCAAAAACTTGCACTTTGAAACAATTTTCAAAAGTTTTCAGGCCCCCAAAACGGCAAAAAAAAAAGAAGTCAGTTTTAGTTTTTAGTTTAAAACGGTGCAGTGTAAACAGCCCCTGAATTTATGTTAAACCTGTAATCTAAATGGATGGAAATTTTATGTGCAATTCAAACACATAAATCTTACATTTAGGCCTAAATATAGTAAAAAATGCCTCATTTTCGAGTTAAATGATGCTTAAAACTAACTCATTTCCCCATTCAATTAAACCAATAATAATCAATACCTACCTTCATATTCAGTGTTCAGCCAGAGCATTTTCTGACAGGATTTTGAGTTAGCACAGGATAAAAGTGACATAAATTAGCTTACAGGAGTGCGTGATCAGCCTGGGAATTCTGGCTATTTCCTCCAGTCAACACTGAAACCTGTGAGGCACACATCATTCTTTAATATCCACTCTAATAATGATCTCTCCACAGCCTCAGTTGCGCGCTTCCTCACAGCAGGGGTGGCAGTCTCAATCTGAGGGAATTCTGCTGCTGGTGAGATAACCTTCTTAATGAATAAGCGAAGCCTTTATGGAAGACATTAAGAAGTGACAGAACAAAGATGCCGCGCTGCTTTTATGTGGGAACACAGTTTGAATATTGTTTGTGAATCCAAAGTGGATAAAAGCTGGGCTGTTCTCTTATCAAGGGAAGCGAGTTAGGAGTTAAACGTCACTTTCAAGGTGTTGCATGTTGGCTTATTTGTCCGTAATTGGAGGGAACACTCTCCTGAGCTTGTAAATAACAGGATACAGTGTAAACACACTTAAATCAGTTACATGCTGAGCATAGTGTGATGGCTTGACTGATACACTCCCTTATTGGAGGTCCTCTTTTAAGGCAAGGCCATCTTGTAAAATGTCATGGTATTTATCAGTGCAACTAAATGTCAGCCAGAGCTTCTTTGACTGACTCTCTGACCTATGCATGGCTGAGATTTTCAGATAATATTTGTTTTTATATTGGTGAAGGACATCCCTTATGGATCCGACACTAAGAAGACAACGTTTGCTTGTGATATAAATGTCAAGTTGTGTGTTTCCTCAATCGCATGACCAGATATGTAACATACAAAGGAGTCCATGTGAAAATTCTCACTAGTGAAGAAGATTCTGTTCTGCATTATTAAAAGGTAAGTTCCTAAACGTAATTTCGGGAGGAGTGAACCCATCTTATCTTTCAATTAACTGCCGGAGCATATAAGTAGCCGCTCGCCTTGCTCCGGCATTAGCTGTTTTGGCATCCCTTCACCTCCTGAAACATAATTTAGGCATCTTGCAACCATCCTCATCTTCAAAGCATTAGTATTCCCAGCTGGAGTTGAAGCTGCTTCCTCCAGCCCCTCCACTGCGGACAGCAAGCCAAATACGTTTAAACTTAAAGATTATATGGGCAAACAAACTCGTGAATTTAATGCATTTTTAAATGACAAATTGTAGTATCCACATAACAATTGTGCAGATTATTAAATATTTCTGATTCATTATTTAACAAAATATAGCTATTTCTTTGTTTCAAAAATTCTAAATGCTCTTTTCAGGTATAAATTAGATTTTGATTCCCATACTGACTTTTGAAGCCCACTCTACATGAATTCAATAACATTTAATAGCACATACAAAAGTTGTCCTTGCTTTAAAATGGTTTCCCAGCGTTGCACCATGACTAAAATATTATCTAGCTTTGTCTGCGGGCTCACATTTGCTGTGATTGACACAATGAAATGTGGTGATGAGGATAATGATGTCCTTCTCTCACTCCAGCGCTAGACAGATTCTCCTTTAAAATACAAAGAATTTGTTTTGTATTTTTCAGAACAGCCTGGAGTTTAAGACATACAAAAGGAATGACACCATATCAGAGAATGACACCATAGTGCTCACTTGTGCAATCATACACTTTCATTGTGGAAATTACTGTCAGACTGACCGAAAGCTTGGATAGGATTGCTCTGCATGATGCAAAATTCGAAAGAGCAGTGCAAGGAATGCAACAGCTTCAATGATCTGCCTCACTATATCAATAAACAATGACTGCTTAAGTGTAACTGTCATCTACATTACTTCTTAATGATTAGCTGTGAGATGTTTGTCTCACTGGCTTTATCCAGTGTTGCCAGATTGGGACGGTGATTTCCAGCCCAAAAGCTCACCAAAACCCACCCATTACAAGAAAAAATGTTTACTGCCAAAATAATGTGATATAATTTCATTACCATGTCATTCAAGGTTGATAAGCACAATTTGTATCTCCTTAAAACAAAATAACGATGATAAAATAAAATAAAAAATAAATAGATTTTCCAGGAAAACAGATCAAAACAGGGCAGTAATTAAGGAGAATTAGCCAATGTGACTAAAATGTCCAGGTGGACACTGTCAAAGCGGCAATCAAGAAATGAACCGATGACTTTAACCCTCGGAAGTACACATTGCAGAACATAACGCAGAATTTAGCAGTCAAAATGGATTCATCGTTGATTCAAATCTTGTCAGGGACAAGTAGAGTGCAGTCTGGATGGTGTAAAAGTTGCAGATGTCTGGTTAGGTTGTTGTGCACATGACCATGGACAGGAGTCGTCCCATACAGTATTTGATTTCAATTCAAGTCATTCAACTGTGCTCTCCTCTCAGAGTTATATTCACCATTGAGTCATCTCCCACCACGAGAGTTGCTCACTATTTCACTCTTTACTGTAGATACAGCTTACTGTATAGGTCTATGTCACTTTGGCATTAACGATCACTTGAATATACAGCTACAACTTATCACGCTCAATCGCATCTCCCTGCGGACCGCTGATTGGCTAAAAGTGCGTGCTCGTCGGTGATGTCAACACTAAGGCCAGCTGACTCTGCATGGGCGTGTGTGTACAGTAATGCCATGATGACTGATTTTATGGACTACATGCACACTTTAGTTTAGTTTTTTTTAACCAATTAGACTTTAAAATGTAGATGTTTGAAAAACGCCGAACTGATCCCAAACCAGCCCAAAATTTGTCCACCCACCCAAACCCTTTTTTACCCGCCCAATCTGGCAACACTGGCTTTATCTTCCTAAGCAGCCAATACAACAGTATTACCCTCTCTACTGCCCCCAGCAGCTTTGGAGCACCCATTGTGTTATGTGGCCCTGTTGTTTTACTGCAGGTTAACCGGTGTACTACGAAACAAGTTGGCAATTTGTCAGTTTGAATAAATAAATTTGTCTGAAGTGGCCTGCCTTGTGTAGAATAAAGCAACTTTTTCTAGTGAACTATGACATGTCATGCACGTATAGCTTAAGTATATTTATTAGAATGTACAAAGTAAAACTATTGACTTGCAACACTTTAAATTATTTTTTAATTCAATGATAATTGAAGCAAATAATCAGCACACACACACACACACACACAAAAACTATAGCACATTTACACATTATATAAAGATTGTATTCTCCTTGGCAGCTGTTCATGACCTCTTGTGTATCATGTGTAACTTGAGTAATCAATAGACAAAACCACAATACAATGACAGCTGTAAGTTGATTATAGTTTATTTAGCAGAGGACATTGCATAGTAATTCAACTCTGTGCTATCTATATTAAACTGTATATATTTTATTGTTTATTTTCAGATTATTGCTGCATTGTCAATGCATTAACATTAGTCAATTTTAGTAATTATACACTGTAAAACCCAACAAGTTAACTCAACTCAAACCGATTGAGGAAACTGATTGCGGCAAACCATTTAAGTTTAAAAATAAATACATATGAGTATTGTGAACTTATATATATATATAAGTTCACAATACTCATATATATTTATTATATATGATTAGCACAGAGTTGAATTACTATGCAATGTCCTCTGCTAAATAAACTATAATCAACTTACAGCTGTCATTGTATTGTGGTTTTGTCTATTGATTACTCAAGTTACACATGATACACAAGAGGTCATGAACAGCTTCCGAGGGTTAAAGTCATCAGTTCATTTCTTGAACACTTTACAAGTCAAAATCTCATAATTGCGTTAATTCCAACACTGCGTGAACTCACCTTATTTCCTCATTCATATACCAACACAGTCTTCAAGAAAAAAAATGCTCTGGGATTTCTCTTGTTTCCTCTCTTTCACTCCGCCAAAAGAAGGAGCAAAACTACAAGTCTCAAGCCGTGTATCATCCTTTCACCATCTCTTTTTTTTTTCCATAAATAGCAGCCTTCAGAGGCTTTTCAGAGGCTTGCAGACATCCAAATGAGGGTTTGGTTTGGAAGCTAACTAAGCTCACAGATGAGAAGGTTTGCTTTGACTTGGCAAATCATCAGTCACTCGGTGGTAGAAATCAGAGATTGTTGGCCTTGGATCTTTAGATGTCTCATTTGATCTCTCGCTGTCTGTCTTCCTCAGCCATCCGCTCCATCGCTCTTACTCCCTGCTGTTAGTACACAATTTCATCCTAGTTCAATCTCCAATATTAGTTCTGCCCATGAGTGTTACCAATCCAGTAAGGTCTTGCAGGAGAGTCTGAATGACTTAACCCGTGTGGTCAAAACACCATGACGGAATGTTTTTACGAGATGTTGCTCATGACATTTATCTCCTCGTTTATGTTACTCTCATTTGCTGGTGCTAAAGTGGAGAATTAGTGTCTCCGTGGAGACATCAGATGTGGCATGTAAATGGAGTTTTGTCAGGCAGGAACAGGAGGTGGTCAATCACTGCCTACTTTAACCCCAGCCACTTAAATAGCAGCCCTATCGTTCGCTTCCTCAATCCATATTTAATGTAAGTGAGGACATGAAGAATTCCAATTTCCTGGTCTCTTTAGGAAGTCATCTCCCGTCAATGAATAAATATCAGAAATTACAGACATTTTCGCATCTCTCTGTGCTGTAATGTTCTGTGAAATAATGACTTACGGTATTCAATCTGTCACTCGATTGCTGTCCTTTTTGTTACTTTATATGGGTTTCTAATCACCTCATGCAGCAAATGACATCTTTTTTCCCACCGCTTTGAGTTGGCGGTAGCAGCTCATCGGCACATGAAGTAGCTCTCACAGATTTTAGTATTCACGTATCACTTGTTTGTCAAATCCTGTTTGTCAGTGTCGACTTGACAGCGCAGGCATAGGAGAAACATGAAGCATTTTGCCGGCACACGTCGCATCGCACACGGAGCTACAAGGAAAAAGGAAAAAGAAAGGAAAAAAGGTGAAGGCAGCGAGACATCAAGTCTGGCAGATCTCATGCCACCAAGTGACTGGATAGAAATGGGGCTTTGTTATTACAAGTGCACACTTCAGTAAAACTGGGAGCTTGTCAGAGCAATGCACTGCTGAAGAGAGTGAGCCAAAAAGGCCCTGTCTCTCTCTGAATTTCTATCTTAGACACCCCTCAGTTCTCATTAAAATGAACGCTGTCTCTCTCTGCTTTTGCTACTTATATGTGCCATGTCCATGGTGTATCAAACGGATTCTTTAGTGTTTTGGTGCCTCTATGACAAAATTCAGAATAGAGTGATGTACAAGTCCTACCATGACTGCGAGCTCAAGGCTGAATAAAGGACATGCAATAATCAGGGGGCCTGGAGTCCCCGTTCAAGGAATGAGAAAGAGTCAGATATGTCTTGCAATCTAATCCCCACTGATACCGAGCTCACACTTTGCCTAAGAAATAAATCAGCGAATCAGCAAATTAGTATTTTATTTATTTATTTATTGCATGTGATATGTTCAGATGTCCATGTTACTTGCATTGTGAGCTGCAGGCAAGGGCTCAAGGCTTGAGTGGTTAGACACTGTTAGCCCTAGCTGGATGATTGCTGTAACAACACCATGCAATAAGCTGCAATAAGCAACTTTCTTCACTGGCAACCATTCAAAGGTATCCAATATCCATGTATTCTGACGTCCTTCATTTTTTTTTCTTTGTCTGCTGCCTTTGATGCAGTTTTATCATTAATAAAATAATAACTTACATAACTGGGAAATACTGAAACAAGAATATTTTTTCATCACTTCCTAAAATAACATAAAAAATTCAAGTTTTAGCGTCTGTTATTTTTAGTCTCATTACGTCTCATTAAGGCTGCATTTATTTCATCGAATTATAATACAAACAGTAATATTATGAGATATTATTCTAATTGAAAATAACTTTGATGGTAAAGCTGAATTTTCAGCATCATTACCCCAGTCTTCAGTGTCACATGATCCTTCAGAAATCATTATAATAAGCTGATTTAAAGCTGAATTTTCAGCATCATTACCCCAGTCTTCAGTGTCACATGATCCTTCAGAAATCATTATAATAAGCTGATTTAGTGCTCAAGAAACAGTTCTTATTATTATCAATATGGGAAAAAAAAGTTAATATTTTGGGTTAGGGTTAGGCTAACCCTAACCCTAACCCTAACCCTAAACCATGATACATTTTTCATGAATAGAAAGTACAAAAAAAATGCATTTATTTGAAATAGAAATATTTTGTAACAGTCTTTGCGTGTTTGGTTAAATTGAAATAATTGGTTAAATGAGAGAGAGAGAGAGAGAGAGAGAGAGAGAGAGAGAGAGAGAGAGAGAGAGAGAGAGAGAGAGAGAGAGAGAGAGAGAGAGAGAGAGAGAGAGAGAGAGAGAGAGAGAGAGAGAGAGAGAGAGAGAGAGAGAGAGAGAGAGAGAGAGAGAGAGAGAGAGAGAGAGAGAGAGAGAGAGAGAGAGAGAGAGAGAGAGAGAGAGAGAGAGAGAGAGAGACTGTGATGTTGGTTATAAATACTGTACATCATTTATATGGTTAACAAGTTGTTAACAAAGCAAATTTTTAATTAAATAACTATTTTCATGAGCTAATTTAACAAAAATAATTTTGGGTCACACTTTAGATTAGGGTACAATTCTCACTATTAACCAACTTAAGTATGACGTTACCTAATTTTGTCAATTACAGTGCCAATGAATGAAGAGCTCACTATTTGTGCCAATTAATATTTAACAATGTAGAGACAACAATATATAAGCTATGAATAAACTTTAATGGTTTGTTAATCATTAGTAAAAACTTTTGAACACTATACTATAAAACTTAAAGCCTATACTATACAACTTTTACAACCTGTCTGCATTAAACATAAAACTATAAAATCCAACTGAAAAAAAGAAAGAAATTGAAAGTAAAACTATAGTGCTTTGAAGTCACAGCTCAGTCAGTGCTGTCATGAGGTCATTTTCCTGTGGCTCTAGAGTCGTTAGTCGCGGCACAGCTGATTGGCCCAAAACAAACAGGCGGCAAAGATGGCAGATTTCAAATCACGTACTTCCTGGAGCCAGCCGAACAACTGCTGTTGAGATGAACGGCTAGCTGTCTCTAGGTATTATAGACCTCCTTGGCTGCAGTAGAGAGAGTATCTTTGATTATGCATGCGTGTAGTCCTCTGGCTCCTGAACTGCTGGCTTCTCAGACCTGGCAAACTGTGAAAAGACCTCTTTTGAACACACAAACACAAACCGATCTTGACAAGGCAGAGGAGGTGATTCTAATTAGATCCTGCACATCTGAAAGCGCACATGCTCTGTATGGAAAATGATTCAGCTTCTCTGTGGATGCAAGTCTAGCTCCAGGACATCCAGTTGCCTTGAATTCTGTGCCAGTGCTAAACACTTCCCACAACAAGAATTGTGTTGAACGATATAAAAAGGAGGAAGAGCACAGCAAAGAGCAGAAGTCTTCAGCACCCCTGATCATTTCAGAGGACTACGTGCATTGCTGCTTTTTTTGGTTCTCAGTCTCCAACAACTCAACAAAATATTCTCTAGCTTCAGAATTTTTGTTATTTAAAAAAAAAAAAGGTTGAACATGCCAGCATTGCTCTATGTGGGAGTGATGTTTCATTTTAAAAGGAAACGAGTGTGTAGTGTAACCAACTGGACACTATAGGGCACTCCAGTTGAGTAAAGGTTATAGAGAGAGTTGTATAGGGAAGAATAAAAATAAATGGATGTTCAGTAACCGAGCTGTTTGTGTGTCCTGATGTTTCACCTCAGAGTTTAAGATATAACCATCTGTTACAGCATGAAGTCTGGAGTGACTCTCAAATATCTTCAGATGGAAGATGAAATGAAAATTAATTGCCAGACTTGAACATTTGAGAATTGATCGTGTATTGACGTAGACGTCTTCAAATCAAAGCATTACAAAAGACAACCTCTACAGTAGAGATGCACAATTAATCAAATGAAAAGTGCTGTGATTAAATAATCGTAAAAATAGTTGAATACAGAATTACATTTATGCTTTTTTGGAGCTGTTGAGCATCATATTTTGTATTAGTCTGTAGGCCTATCAGTAACTACAGCTGTTGTAATGAGTTTAAAGCAAGATTTGTATTTTATGTAGAAAATATTAAAATATATATTGAAATATTGCATATTGAAAATTTTACATGTGTAAATAAATGCTGAAGAAACATCACTCAACAATCAAAAACTAAAGGAACTAATGAACAGTTCTTGTTTCTGTACACAAAATATGAATAAAACGGAAATGTTTTTAATTGAAACAGATTATCCTGATTATAGCATCAAGGGAAATAATTGACAATTATTTGTGTCATAATGGCGCAGCTTACTTTATAGTAGTTTAAGTCTGGTTTTCTTCATTCTGTAATTTTCCTCTCTCAACCCTGACAGAGACGTGTGATGGGATGAGATAGTCTACATGTTTTATCTATGTCTCATCTATTTGTCACTTGAAAAACACTCAGTGGCACCAATCCCTGAGAAAAATATCTTTCAAATGGAAATTTTCCCAGATATTTTCGGATGACGCAATGGGGGGGAAATATATACCCTGTTATTATTTTTATGACTTCACATGGAACTATTCATGAAAAGATAAACCGTGACGAAAAAGAAGAAGGAGTGTGTTCATTAAGCGAGAATACTCAAGTCTCTGTCATGTCATATATCCTGATGCCTCTTTCATAGCCAGATGAATACAGACTGTCCTCTGTAAATCATTAGCAGTCAGAGAGTTGCACTGAGCGCCGTTACCAGCGCAGACAGTCAGAATGAATGCTGGAGCCAAGCTTACCCCAAGAGCTGTCAATCACACACCTCAAGAATCACCTGCCCACTCTACAGATTACGCAATATCTGCTTTGAGGGTCATCAGATTACACTGGCACTGCCACGCTGAGAATTATGGAGGGTGGCATGGAAACAGTCTCTCTCACAGCACCAATTAAATGGAGTGATATGTGTGGGTATCTCTTTTGCAGAGTGCAGCTGCTCAAGTTTGATAATACTCCTCAATGGACTTCATTTTGGTTTATCTAAACTGACCAGGGTGTCGGTGAAGTGCAACAAAAATGATAACCTAAGTGGATCTGGATTGAGACCGAATTCTTAAAATATCGTCAAGCTTGAGGAACATTTGAATAGCTCAATAATATACTAAATTAAAAGGTTTATTTGTCACATTTATGCAATACCACAGATGTAAGATTAGCATTGTGCTGACTGTTAATATTGCTTTGATGCAAAAAGTTAAAGGTACACTAGTAACTTTTTTTGTGTTCAAAATTTCAATACATCATCAATCCTTCCTCCCCGTCTTACTTGCTTACCCTGATTCCCTATGGTAAGCCTATAAGTGCTTATATTATATTTTGGCAAAGGTTAGTTGTCACAATGAGTGAGAAAGGTTGACATGGAGCACAATGAATCTCGAACCTCCGGAAAATCACCCATTTAAAAAAAAAGGCCGAATAGAGAAGAGTCTGCTGGCAAAAAGAGAACGTGACAGAGTTCGTAATAAAACAAGAATCAACATTGGCTTGGCTTTTTGGAGATGGCGAGAACTAAGGGATTTGAAATGTAAAAGCATTGTAATATGTAGCTCTCTAACTGAGGTCATTGTAATGGTGCGTTCACACCGGACGTGAATAGCGCGTCAGGCGCGAGTGATTTCAATGTTAAGTCAATGCAAAGACGCGTTACGCGCGTAAAAAATTCCTGCGGCGCGAATGAGGCGTAGAGCGCGGCGCGGTAAACGCTTGATCTGGCGCGAATTGAGCGTATGGCGCATTAAGCGCGTTACGCGCAAATGATTTTATTAGTGCTTTTTGTGCATTCACGTGTTTGACGCGAATTCGCGTCTGCCGCCTGAGTTGAAAAATCTGAACTTCTGCATCAATTTGCGCCGCGTTAACCAATTAGGAGCCTGCTTGCTGCTGTCACATGGTGAAGTGACAGTTTATAATGTTATTTTATGTCTAAATAAATTATTTTGTAATATGACTAAAATGCACAACAAAGCAAATCTTTCACATAAAAACTCGATTTCAGAGAGATACTAATTTTGTATTGAATGCTATTTATTCCATATATATTCTAGATTATATGAAACATTAATCTAATGTAAAGACAACAAACACAATTTATTGTATATAAAAAAAAAAAATCACAGGACAGGTTTCACTTTTGGAGGCTAGCTCCATTTATTATCAAAACAAAAATAAATGACAGATAGGTGGGTGCGGGCGAGGGTGAACCTCGCGCCGGGCTGTACAGCGCGGGCTCGTCAGGCAGCGACCACTCGAGGCCGAGGCCTTATACGGCCTACGCTGTCCTCGTCAGCGTCCTCACCGTTAGGTCCACCAAACCTAGCTCCTGGAGCAAATTGTGAAACTCCTGAAACGGCCGGAGGGTCTGGTGGACCCGAGTACAGCGACGATGTCCCCTACGCAGCTGTTTCTGCTCTCCAGAGCATATATGCGCGGTGACTCTATCGATTAATGCTAATGCTAATGCTCGATAAACATCTAAAAAAGATGGCCGCCAATGAGTTTCGAAACTTTCGCCTCTGAAGAGCGAAATTGACGCGCGTAAATTTCGCTTCAAACTTTTGTTTTTACGCGCATCAATTTCGCTCTTCAGAGGCGAAAGTTTCGAAACTCTTGCTCTTGACGCGCGAATTAACACAAAGTGGTCACGCATATATCTAGACGCGGCAGGCGCGAATTTAGACGCATATTCGCGTTTGGTGTGAACGCAGCATAAAGCATCTTTTGTGTATGAATTGTTGTAGTGCTTTGCTGGAATTTATTTTCAAGGAAGTATCATAATGGGTATAGCTACATTAACGTCTTCAGCTAGTCAGCTTGACATCCTTTCCATCTAAACTAGTTATATCTCTTAAGCCTAGTGAATGTTTTATGAGCAGTAGGATAATCTCTCTCTTTTTGTTTTACTGTAGTTATAAGAAAGAACCATATTCATCCACACACAGTCACACAGAGCCGAAGCACAATCGAAGAAATGTTCTTCCGCAAAATGCATGCAGTTTTGCCAGAGGGCCAAAAGTTATTTAGTGTACCTTTATTAAACATTTTAGACACAATATAATTTTTTGAACAATAGTTTCTGTCAAAATAGTTTCAGTCAAAACCAAAGCAGAGTCAACTAGCAGGCATCTCTGAGAAAAACACAGAACTAAATTGTTTTTTGTTTTTTACGGAATAAAAAAAACTTGGAATGCCGCATAGCCAATACAATTCGAGGACCAAAACTGTTGTATAAAGTGCCACATTTATTAGTATACAAAGATACCACAACCGTAAAGTCCTGAATGATTTTCTGTAATCATTAGCCTGCCTACATGTGATACTTTGTAAGTTTTGTTTTGAGGGAAAGGGATCCGTGTTATCGGCAGGACACTCTCAGCTGTCTTAAACACTTCATAGAAAAACAGCCCCCTGAGTGACTCAAATCACTGAGAAGGAAAGCAATCCAATATCATTGATGATCTGCTTGTATTACCAGGAAAACCTATTATATCCCATTATATCTGTCTTTTTATGAAATCATTTATAAAATCAGCTTTTTTGACATATGGGAAATATGTTAGTATTTAAAATAAACCTCTTGGTTGTTTCATTGACAAGTTTATGGTTAGGGTTAGTTTATCTATATTATTTTCCACACTTGTGCTGCAAGATACAGATTTTCAATTGCATGAACTGAAAAATGTTCTGGTCATTTATTAAGCTGATCAGAGGTTATCATCATATTTTAATAAAATAGTTTAATATTTTAATACATATACTAATATGAATATCAAATTAAACAAATTGTTCCAAACCTGAATGCATTTCTTTCTTCTGCTGAACACAAAAGAAGATATTTTAAAGAATGTTTGTAACCAAACAATTGTGGTATTATTTTTTTTTATGGAAGCCAATGGGGTCCATCAACTGTTTGGTTACAAACATTCTTCAAAATATCTTATCCCTTTAATTATCTGCATGCATATCATCCCACAGGTTCCTACAAAATTCCCACATATGAAAAGGAAGTAAACTTTTTTTTTTGTCGTTTTTTGTCGTATTCTCCCACATGGAATTGTCCAGACTGTCACGTGTAAATGGCTTGACCTGCCGTCCAGGTTTGGCTCTCGTCACTGTCTTCCACCTCTGTCAACTGACAGACTGCAAATAGCAGATATATCCTGCTGATATATCCAGCAGATATATCTTCTTCTCTTTCCAAGCACCTGCTGTCATTATTTGAAATCAAGCATGACCAGATGCAGTAATGGCAGAATTCAATCATCCATACCTCTGCCTCTCCTTCAGTTGACATTAAACGAGCAGTCTCTCTCTTTCATCTTCTCCCGCGTTTACTGACCTCTTTATTACGATTCCTTTTCTGCGCGTTGTTATGCACAATCACAGTCTCGCTTCAAGATGCGAGAACAAGTGCGCTGTCGTTTGTCGTCTCGCGCAAACGTGCCTGTCACGCACGCCACAAAACCCTGTTTTGATATTTGTTTGTCTCGTCAAGAGGTTCAGATCAGTTTCTCAAACAGCTGTGACAAAACACCCCCTTGTCTAAGATGTTTAGTCAGGCAAACACTGTAATTCTCACTAAACTGATATAAAATGGAAACTCTAAATGTGCAATTGTATTTTGAACCTTGCCAAAACAAGGAAATACACCTTGATCTTCCTCAAAGTTGTCAGTTTGGAATTACTTTGTTCTAGCCGCTTTCCAAAATCCCCAGATTTCCCCAATTACATTGTCATTCTGACTGTCTGCCTGCACTAGAGCAACAAGCTGTGCTGAATATTAATATAGTGGAAATAACAGGTAGAGACTCCTGCTCGATGTCAGATCGGCGCACTCCACATCACGTTCCTGCCGCAGCGAAGACGGCGCATGTTCGTGCATTCATTTAGGAACCAAACAACCCGGCCGGGCTAAATTTGGCAAGCGCTAACAGCCTCGAACCCAAATCAAAAGGTATGGAGGCATTCGGCTACGTTAAAGTGTGGCCACTTTGAAAGCCAATCTTGGTATTTCAGTCACGTTGCCCGTGGAGCTTTCATTCGAATGATTAAATGCAAACAAATAAACACAAACTGGACTATTCATTGGGCATTTTATGCCAAGGGGATCCAGGTTTGTGAAGGGACTTGGCTTTCTGTTGTGATCCAATCTCTTCTCTGCTCCCTAGCCAGCCTAGCTGTATGCTATCAGGGCTAGCCATAGAAATATAACAGACAATAGTGGCTCCACTGAATCCTGCACTAACTGAGCTTCCAGATTTGTTAGCTCAACAAATATGGGCAATGAAGCTTTCCTCGAGCCACAAGACTCTTCAGCTCCTGCCAACGGGCAGATAATAAGACGGGCATACTTTTCCAGCAGACACTTCTGTCAATATTTCTCTTTGCACAGAGCAGACAGCTGGTTGCTATTAGAGATATGCTGCTGGGTGAGTGTGTTTGAGCTGGCTCTAACTGTGACACATGACCAGTCAGTCATGACACGCTGGCAGGTGGAGGGACTCCACTTCATCAGTCCGTTTACAAAAGAGAAATGGATTAAAAAGAAAAACGGGGGGGATAGGTTGCGTTGCCTTCGTGGCCATCTCAAATATGCTCTGTTGAAATGGGACATTCTGTTGCATTTTAACACCTAGAAAGTAATCTCACAGTTAGTTGGAATTAATTCTTGGAGGACGGATACGTTTCATGGGATGGAAACTAGTCAAGGGTGTCTGCAATGTTGGGAAATCTAAAAGTAGCGATTTAACTATAGTTTTCAGTAGCATGACAGTAGTTTGCTAAATACAATAGTTTTTACAGTAGCTCACCAAGGCTGTATTTACTTGATCAAAAATACAATAAAAACAGTAATATTGTGTTTAGGAATATAACAGTATATTAGTTAAGGTAGAGCTTATTTTTTTATACCTTAAAGTCCGCGTGAACCGGAAGTTGCAAACGACTTTTCTCCAGTGTTGTGACGCATTTCCCAGTGAAACGGAATATTGAACAGAGGGCAGGGTTTTACTCTAGCGCTCCTCCTCTCCATCTCTGCTCATAACAGACTAACGGTTTGAGGGGAGTGGTTAAGCGTTTCCCAAACCAATTCCTCAAACCTACGTCATCAGAGAAGGTCCTCCAATGCAGAGGGGAGGGGCATTTTCAGATTTTGATTAAAGATTACGAAGCCAAAAATTTTTTTTGTGTGGATTGACTTGCATGGATGAATTGTTCACCACAAAACGATCAATTTAGGCAAACAAAGTAAATATGGTCAATTTTGATTTCATGTGGACTTTAACAAATGCCCAACCCCACCCGGTTCGGTTCTGATTAATTCGGTTCGGGAGTATAGGTAAAAGTAAGGTACTCACAAAAAATGTACCTTGTCGAGACTCTGGCTGTGTCCGAAAACTTAAGCAGTTGACGTGTTGCCTCACTGCCCTATCAGGCAATGACTCTGCAGACAGCATTTGCGCACAAAGGCAACTCACAAAACGGATTTTGGACAGACTTCTGAGTCTGTAACTGTTTAATGATCTACAGCATAATAGAGAGACCTTTGGTTATAACTAAGCAAATATTACTACAATAGTTATTTTCTTGCTAGAAATGACATCAGAAGTGGAAAACGTTGATCAGAAATGTACATTTACACAGTCTACTGACCACCAACCGACTTTCAGACACCATCTTTCTTTTTTAGCTCAACTGTCACAGATTGGAAAGCACAGGATTGTGGGATATCAAAGGCAGCAAAGGATACATCTATGCTACCTTCAAAAATCGATCAGATGAAGGTTCCTTGATGCCTTCCTACCTTGGAATGCATCCTCTGAAGGCGGATCTTTTTAAGATTTTGGACGCAGCCTCTGTCATCAGAAGAGGCAGTCAGTGCTGCAAACTCTAAAGTAATTGAATAGTGTGGCTGTTGTCATGTGTGTCTATTTTTTGTGCTTTAAAATATTTTTTTGTATTGATGAAAAAAAGTCAGTATAACAACATTTGTAATAAAACAAAGCTTAAGTATATGTTTGAAGAAATGTGAATGTTTTACACTTGTATGTGTCTGTTTTATAATGTACTTAGAAAAGCCCAACCAGGGACAGGAGTTGAAAATTAGCATTAGCTAAACTATATATGCTGCGCATTAGTTGCAGGATTTGAATTGTAACTATGTTTGACTGCATTGTCCCTGTTAAATAAATAAATAAAATAAAATAAACTATTTACTCTTGTTATATAAAAGGTACCAAAATGCTCATAGAACAATCCATGTTCGTTTTATTGTTCTGTTTGAGCTGTTCATCTCTGTCCGGGACGTTAACATTTCTTTACGTTTAAACCGATTAGGTTGTTGGTCAATTTGGAGGACGCATATGACGATGTTTGTTTTTAGTACAGTTCTCCAAACCCACACTGCAAAAGATTCAAAGAATTGTGTAAAACTGAGTAAATATTTTAAATATTATTTATTGTGACATTAGAACAAAATAAAAAACAATCTCTGTAATATTTGCAAATTGTATTAAACATTTTCATTTCACTTCATGAACATTTTTTATTATTCATGGATCTTTAAACATGGACGTACTGTTAGGCCAGAGTCGCCTCGAAGACGTGCATTTTCGGAAGTGGAGCCACGCGCAAAGTTGTAAAAAATGTCATGCACATCGCCACGCCCGATCTCATGAAAGTGTGTATCTATAGCACGAATGATAATATCTCGTATCATTTATACGCCAGAACGAGTTTTAGCGTTAATATGGTACGCAGTTTTCGCGTGCATATGATACGCACTTTATGGCGTGTAATATGCATGCCCTCCTCACCCCTAATCCTACCCAAGGGGTTTGCAGTGCGTATCATTTGAACGCTAAAACTCGTTTTGGCGTATAAATTATACGAGAATTATCATGCGTGCTATAGATACACTCAGGGACGTCACTAGGATTGGAAGAAAGGGGGGGCTTAGCCCCCAGGGTACACTTTACAGGGTTTTTCCTGGTTCAAAACGAGGCGGACGTGGTAAAATCCTAATAATGTATTTTAATAATAAGGTAATTAAATTTGTATTTTTTGTATATCATCATGATGTTCTCACACTATTTTTGTTGGTGTAGTTTGGTACCTCTAGGGGGGTCCGGGGGCATGCTCCCCCGGAAGAAAATTTTGTACATTTTAAAGATAAATTCATTAATCTGGTGCACTTTGAGTCACCCGAAACTATTAAAAATAAATAATCCACCCGCAAACCGCCCATATTCTCTGATTTAGATATCTGCATCTGATCATCACATTACAATTATTCAAATTCTCAGTGTTAAGCATGATAATATGGTAACATATCACACTGAAGTAGGCTGATTTAAAATGAACATTTATTTAAAATAAAAGTTCTTCTTTTGGCAAAATTACATTTCCTTAATAGCCTAAACAGAGGCTTTACTCCCTTCAAACTTAAATTGTCAATGTTTCATTACATCACTGTTTGAAAACACTCCTTTATAAAGGGCATTTTTCCCTAATTTTATTAAATGTTTGCTCCATTTCAAATTCTTAAATTTGATCAATATATTCAATTAAAATAATAAGGCACTAGGCTGTTAGTTATACCAATCAAATTAAATAATTTACATTGAAAAATTATAACTGTATTAAATGAGATTATTTTAAATATTTTTGAATATACACATAAGGAATGTTGAAAAGAATGATACTTTATGAAACTAAACCGCCAGTAGGAGGCGGCAGGCGACAGTCTTAATGAGCGAGTCATTGAGTCATTCATTCAAACGATTCGTTCAAAAGGCTGATTTATTCAGAATGAGGCAGTTTATGAATGGATAATTGAATCTTTGACTCAATAGATTCGTTCAAAACGCTGAATCATTCATTAATGAAACACGGCTGAGTGTTGCTGTGAGATGCGCTATTGTTCTGTTGTTTGGAACTATTTTCGCTGATGCTGAAACAGAACAAAAACAGTCATTGCATGTAAGTGACTTAATTTTAATTATTTGTTTATTGAACTGTTATGAAATCAGTCTCGGTTTCAATCTTGATGGCATTCAGGAAAACAGCTCTCTGGTCGTGTGTAGCCTAGGCTATATATTGTTTCTTAACTATAATAGCCTATGTTATAAATAACAGCGCGAGCCTCAACAGCGCAACTTTGTTACCGTGGGCATAGATTAGATAGGCTATCTATGACCGTCAGTAGCCTACATTATTGGGCTATCAATCGCCACTTACAATAAATGAAATAAAACAGAATCTTCCTCACGTTTTCGGTGATTCCCTGTGGTTTTTTTTTTTTTATATATATATTAAAAATTGTTTTAATCAGGGCATTTGTCCGGATGGGCTACAATTCTCTCACTTTTCCCTTCAAAAAAAAAAAAAAAAGCGGTATTGTCGAGTCCTTGTTTTCGATATGTTCGATGTTTGCCTTGATTGGTTTTCCCTGAAGAGAATTACGTTATTGGAAACGAAAGTAGAGTGATGCACGTTTCATTGTGTTTTACCGTGATGAGGGGGGGAGGGGTGCATAGCAAGTTCAACTTCAGACTAGAGTAACGACGAGACGAGATGAATCCTCCAGTTTCTTGCAGCGCTCCGGTCTGCAACGCTCTGAAAGCTGCCACAGTTCACACCAATGCAACGAGACGGTGCGGTGCATCATCTTGATAGCACAACGACTCTTTGTACTTCAGTCCAACTTCCGACTTTTCGGCTATTTTTTGTAGCTGTATATATCATTTGTTGCGTCTAAATATGAATGAGGATACGGTTATTGATAAATCGAATTGTTATTGTTGTTCTTATTTTCATTTAGGGGGGCTTAGGAACATTTTGGGGTAGCTTCAGCCCCCCTAAAATAGGCCTAACGACGTCCCTGGATACACTGTAGATACGCACTTTCATGAGATTGTGTTGGAAATGGGGTCTCATTCCCACACCGCGATGACTAGTGACGTAGCAAGTCAGTCCTGAGTCCATATGCAAGAATTTTTTATTTTGCAAGGAGCCTAAACAACAAGGGCATTATGCAGGGCTGCGTTTCCCAAAAGCATCGTAAGCCTAAGTTGATCGTAAAAACGATCGTACGACTGATCTTAATATTATAGTCTGTTTCCCAAAAGCATCGTAGCTTAAGTAGCACTTGAAAATCTTCGTAGATCTACGAGTGCTCTGGAGTAATCGTACATCCCCAAGTGCATCGTAAGAAGACAGATTTATGAGGACACCTGCAGGACAACCGGCAGATTACACCTTTAACTTTATTCAAACGCAATGTGATTATAATATAAGGTTTTGATTGTACTTTATTGTACACTTTATTACTCTTTTTTTTTGGTTAAATAATGTATAAATTAAATAATTAAAAAGGTCAGAAAACAAAACAAAAAAATAGAAATAATTTAATCTAATAATTTTAATCAAAATTAATGTAATGAACAAAAAAATAAATTAAAAAATCCTTTAAATCTGTTAAAAATTACATCTTTGTTTCACTCTATCTCCTCTAAAAGGACATTAATTTCATCTTTTTGAAAGGTATCTTTTCGTTTTTTTTTTTTTTGGTTTTTTTTTTTCAGCCATTTTATCAGTGCCTCCGCCTGTAGGTGCTTTATATAGACTTGTCTTGATTGCTAATCCACAACAGATGACAATTATTAGGTTAAACGTTCAGAATACGATTCCATATAGGGTTATGTTTCAGCACTTCACGAATGGACAGCGACTCTTAAGTAGCACGTAGAGCGCGTTCTCGCGCGTTCATGTTAAGTGCATTTTTGGGAAACGCTCGTGGAATTGCTGCGAGCATTCGTAACCTTGCACGTAGAAAGCGCTCTTAAGAGCTAAGATACATCGTTATCGGGAAACCCGGCCCAGCATATCAGGAAAATACCATATTGCTTCGCAGAGGGCATTTATACCTGATTGCTTTGTTTGATCAAAAATACAGTAAAACCAGTAGCCTATGCTTAATATTTTTGTGGAATTTTTTTTTTTTATAGGATTCTTTGATGAATAGAAAGTTCATTGCAGAAATCTTTTGAAACAATATAAAAGTCTTCACTTTTGTTCTATTTAATGTGTCCTTGAATAATAAAAGTATTCATTTCTTCTGACCTCAGACTTTTGAACAGTGGTCTATGTTTGTATAAAACCTTATGTATTTAAAAGATAATGTCCCCTTAAAGTCAATGTGGTTATCAAAAGAGTACTGGTAGGCTACTTTAAAATATGATTGGCATGTAGCTTGGCAAAGTAGCTTTCCCATGTCTGGCATGATGTGTGAGAAAACTGAAGGATATTTGCTCACTAGTATTGTTTAAATGGACTCGGTAGTGAATACATGTGTACTGTGGCTAAATAAAAACAACTGGGGCAGGTAAATGAGAAGAAAGCTGTTGAAACCATGCGTGCCGCACAAATGCTGAAAAGTGAAGCCAAAAGTAGAAATCTTGTAGCTTATGTAGCCGATCATACCTGCCAATAAAACCAGACGTCAGCTACCGCTAATAACCGTAAGTCGGAGGTGGATAAGTTCTTATATCAATTTATATACATTTTTTATATTTTTACTTCTTTAGTACTTTTACTACTAAAATACTTCTATTATTAATTATTTTATCTTATTTGATTAAAAAAGGTTTATCAAATATAAATCAAGTAAGAAGATCACAGACATAATACAAAAAAAAAAACATTAAGCTATGAATTTGTACATGTATAAATATCATTTATGAATGAGTGTGCATGTTTGTTAAATAATGAAATATATACATACAGAAAAAAATGCCTATGTAATCATATTGTATATTTATTAAATATACATAAACATTCATTAAACTTAAAAAATGAGAACAGGCAACGGCAAAATTCCTTTCTGGATAAATCTCTCAATGTGTCCAAATAGGCCCTATCTTAATTAAATTATAAATCTTGTAGCTAATGTATTTGAAGGTTTTTTATAAAAAAAATCAATAAAAAAAAATCAATTGAAGTGCTCAATCCAGTTGTTTCAATTGGTTTTGTAGAGTTTTAGAATGTTTGAGCAGTGTGTATGATTGTCAACAATCTGGCCTTATCTACACATGAACTGCATGTTGACAAAACGCGCTCATGCCAACTGGAAACGAATGCGAGTGAGCAGCAGATACAGAGTGCTTTAACTCGCGATCAACCTCGTTTTATTTTAGTCCTAAGGTGAATTCAAAAAGGCATTCTTTTTCTTTGAATCAACAAAGGCTAAATAATTTGTTACAGATGTTTTTTGTAATTGTGCGGATGACACACAGCGAAATAATATAATATATAAATTATGAATTTGTACATGTATAAATATAACTTATGAATGAGTGTACATGTTTGTTAAATAATGAAATATATACATACAGAAAGAAATGCCTATATAATCATATTGTATATTTATATATACCCTTCGGATCCCTTCTATTTTGGCAGGGCTACTGGCTGTCAATGGCAGCTACTTCCTGCTGCCAGCTGCCGATTTTTTCGCTGAACCCCTACTGGGTCTAATGGACGCGACGGAAACTAAACAATCAAATTACAAATTTCTTTTTTCAAAGATGTTTTCTGTCATTTTACGTAGTTTTATTACGTAGTTTTACTATCATGATTTAAGTTTAAGCGTTCGTTTTTTTAAATAAGTTTGGTCTTAGTTAGTTATTTGATGCTATAAAAACAGGAATATGACATCATGATTGACAGCTGTGATTGACAGCTTCTCTAAACAAAGTAGTCACTTTTTTTTGGATTTTCAGGAGGAGACTGGAGCTTCAACTTTAATTTCTACATGTCCATAACTGTTTATTTCACACAGTAAATTTTGTATTAACCGTTTCTGTGGGAGTGAGGGCGGGACCTTGATATCGCGGCTTTACCTCCTGCTCACTACTGTACAGAAGCAGATCCCGCGTTACTACTGCGCAGAAGCAGATCCCGCGTTACTACTGCGCAGAAACAGGTCCCGCGTTACTTCTGCGCAGAAGCAGATCCCGCGTTACTACTGCGCAGAAGCAGATCCCACGTTACTACTGCGCAGAAGCAGATCCCGCGTTACTACTGCGCGAAGCAGATCCCGCGTTACTACTGCGCAGAAGCAGATCCTGCGTTACTTCTTCGCAGAAGCAGATCCCGCGTTACTACTGCGCAGAAGCAGATCCCGCGTTACTACTGCGCAGAAGCAGATCCCGCGTTACTACTGCGCAGAAGCAGATCCCGCGTTACTACTGCGCAGAAGCAGATCCCGCGTTACTACTGCGCAGAAGCAGATCCCGCGTTACTACTGCGCAGAAGCAGATCCCGCGTTACTACTGCGCGAAGCAGATCCCGCGTTACTACTGCGCAGAAGCTGATCCCGCGCTACTACTGCGCAGAAACAGATCGCGCGTTACTACTGCGCAGAAGCAGATCCCGCGTTACTACTGAGCAGAAGCAGATCCCGCGTTACTACTGCGCAGAAGCAGATCCCGCGTTACTACTGCGCAGAAGCAGATCCCGCGTTACTACTGCGCAGAAGCTGATCCCGCGTTACTACTGCGCAGAAACAGATCGCGCGTTACTACTGCGCAGAAGCAGATCCCGCGTTACTACTGAGCAGAAGCAGATCCCGCGTTACTACTGCTCGAAGCTAGCCTGGGTGCCAGCCTGAACCCCGCCCACAACATTTTTTGGTCGGGAAGTTCGGTCTGGACTCGATCCATTGAGGAGTAATTATGCTCGGCTCCTAGAAGGCCGAGCCAATCAAATTGCCAGGGCGGGCTTTAATCGATGATGGACAGATGGTCTGCGGTTACGTCACCAAAGAGCGCTTGATTTGAATTAGTTTACAACAAAGACGACTGCAGCTGGAGAATTGAGATTTCACAAGTTCACATTTACAAATAAGTCAGATAGAATAAATGCGTAGGCTATATGAGATGTCATGAGTTCACACAAATAAGTCAGATAGAATAAATGCGTATATGACGTGCTGTCCGAGAGGGCTGTGGGCTCGGTAGCCATACTCCCCCCGTGTTCCTGGTTGTGAGAGAACAAGACAAGAGTGAGGAAAAACTATTTCTGAAAAACTGTCAAGGAGTGTTAGGTAAGTTGACAGAGTGAATATGCTTCCTCGGTAACGTTAGACATGGTATTGTTTGATGACAAGTTGATATTGGATTGATTATTTGTACGTGCTCCTCCCGAACTTTGTTTATGAAACATCATATGTAGATTCCGCCATCGCGTCTGTTATAGAAGATATCAACAGCGCATTCATTTTAAAAGAGGAACAGAGAGCCCACGACATTTTGTTGGTTGAAAATATGAATGAAGGACATGAGTCATTTACTCCGTTGCTCTGATTGCTTGTAGGTCTATCCAATTGAGTGCAGAGTTTTTTTTTTTCCTAGTTCGGTTGAGACACGCCCCATAATCAAATCTCTATGGAGCGGTATCAGACTCACATTCTGACTAGAATATGAGTATGACGAAGTCAGGCTAGCTCGTAGTACTACTGCGCAGAAGCAGATCCCGCGTTACTAGTGCGCAAAAGCAGATCCCGCGTTACTACTGCGCAGAAGCAGATCCCGCGTTACTACTGCACGAAGCAGATCCCGCGTTACTACTGCGCAGAAGCAGATCCCGCACTACTCCTGCGCAGAAGCAGATCCCGCGTTACTACTGCACGAAGCAGATCCCGCGTTACTACTGCGCAGAAGCAGATCCCGCGTTACTACTGCACGAAGCAGATCCCGCGTTACTACTGCGCAGAAGCAGGTCCCGCGTTACTACTGCGCAGAAGCAGGTCCCGCGTTACTACTGCACGAAGCAGATCCCGCGTTACTACTGCGCAGAAGCAGATCCCGCGTTACTACTGCGCAGAAGCAGATCCCGCGTTACTACTGCGCAGAAGCAGATCCCGCGTTACTACTGCACGAAGCAGATCCCGCGTTACTACTGCGCAGAAGCAGGTCCCGCGTTACTACTGCGCAGAAGCAGGTCCCGCGTTACTACTGCACGAAGCAGATCCCGCGTTACTACTGCGCAGAAGCAGATCCCGCGTTACTACTGCGCAGAAGCAGATCCCGCGTTACTACTGCGCAGAAGCAGATCCCGCGTTACTCCTGCGCAGAAGCAGATCCCGCGTTACTACTGCGCAGAAGCAGATCCCGCGTTACTACTGCGCAGAAGCAGATCCCGCACTACTACTGCGCAGAAACAGATCCCGCGTTACTACTGCGCAGAAGCAGATCCCGCGTTACTACTGCACGAAGCAGATCCCGCATTACTACTGCGCAGAAGCAGATCCCGCGTTACTACTGCGCAGAAGCAGATCCCGCGTTACTACGGCGCAGAAGCAGATCCCGCGTTACTACTGCGCAGAAGCAGATCCCGCGTTACTACTGCGCAGAAGCAGGTCCCAAATCTGCCCAAGATGTCAGCGCCATATTTGAACTTTGGCGGCTTCACTTTTCACCAGTGGAAGAGAGTGAAGGGGTGTCGTCCATCTTTTTTTACAGTCTATGGTTGAAACCAAATGCAAGATTCTTAACTAAGAGCCATGCATTCAGAACATCCTAAATCTGTTGAGTAACAAATCCCTGCTTAGCGGAAAATATGTTTTTTTTTTTTTTTTTTACTAAACTAATTCTCCAATGATGAGGATTAAGGGTTTATGTAGTGAGATAATACAACAGTCAAGGTTCTTTTTGCTGCTCATATTTGAGATGGTAATTCAGTCTTTAGAGAACAGAGAGTGTTGGACAGTTCCAGACAAGAGTTTGTTCTTTTCCAATACAATATTATACATGTTTCCCTGCCAACAGAATACACTGCAACCAGTAGGCTATGCAGTTTAACTTCTGCAGTTAATTACATGCCATCGCTTTCATCTGATGAATTCATAATGTTTTAATTTATGACTGTTTAATTAATCATGTCACTTCTAATAACCAGCTCTGTTCAGGTTTTTTGACGGTGAAGGTAGTAGTTTACCTCTATGGCAACCGCACACTTCCACAAACACTAAACACTCATTGAACTAGAGCTCTTATTGCGCGAGTTATCAAATTAACGTGGATGCTTGCTATTATTTCTGTACACAGAAGTCAAACAAAAGCAGAAATTCTGCTATATTTCAAATGTGGGCTTACAGACTGAAAAGATATTCTGTTTCTCGTGATTCAACAGCCTATTTGTTTTGCAAGGAAGGTAAAATCAGAGGAAAATAACAGCTCTGACCAAGCAGGTGAAGTATTTGCTCCACTGTCCACTCTGAAGTGCCTATTTCACATGCATGCTCAACAACAATACTTCAGCACCTTGGCTACAATACCCAAGTTATCAGCCGAGACTTCAAACCTCTTGCTTTGAATTACCTAGTAACAGGAGGTTGTTTGAGGATCCTTAAAGTAATGATCCCTGGCATCTTGGGGAGTTCAAAGTAAATTGGCAAGGGTTATAAAGCACACCGTCTCTTGATTCGCACTGATCAAAATAGAGAAATCAGCCAACTATGTTAAATAGAATTTTCATCACTGCTCAACCAGTGCCACAAATAGGTTATCTTGGATAATTACCGTGAGGCTTCATTACCTCCTTATCAAATTAGATTTCTTTTTCTCTTCAAAGCTCTTGAGGCTGATTACGAATTTCACCATAAGCTCCTCAAAACTCACTAAAATGGAAAGCGCTTTTTGAAGCGGTGTGGTTATTACCTCTATTTCGTACCACTATTTGGCTTCAACTTTGCATGAGGCACAGGACTGCTTGAGATGAACAACACAAAGCCGAATCAATCCTCAGCTTATGGCGAGGCAGGCTTGTTTCCCTCCAATTTCACAAAAATTTCCATAACCACATAAGGCTGTTTTTCTTTGCTCCGCCGAGCAGAGAGTGTCTAATATTGTTGAATTTTAACAGGGCACGACTTCCTCCATTGGTTCCTCGTTGTGCATTCATTCAATCGTGTTTCAAAGATGCCAATTTTCACCATTCTATAAACCTCGACAGTGACTGACAGCACCAGAGTTTGCCGTCCCATATCATATTTAGTTTTTTTTTTTTTTTTGCATGGTTGTCTTGGTGACAGCACATTGCGGCTTTAAATTATCAGCGGCTGCCTCTGGTTGGCTGGTGACTCGCAATGAATGGAGGTTAGACTGACAGGCATGTCACACATGCCACTGAGGGCTGCCCAGGTCCACTGCAGCAGAGCTGGCTGATGAAACAAGAGGTAAGAAGGGACCACTGATGCTTAGAGAGGGAAATGGCCTAAACTAGCTCTGCATCGTGTCATCTTCTTTGTGAGATAGTCACAAGTTGGTAACCTCAGAGCATGGAAAGCACTCATCCAATTATTCCGCGCAGGTCGTGAGAGCCGCGCTCTCTTTATTTAATTAAATCTGGCGAGTGATAAACACTTCACTGCCAACCGGTTGCTTAAGCTTCGGCTGCTAATACTCACTGTGGCGTAGTGAGTTTAATCTCTACGTACCCTAGATGCTCAGTCAATGAAGATTTACAACAACAACAGAAGAAAAAAAACTGTACTGGGAGCTTCTTATCGCAATTTTTTTTGTTCTGCCTGAGCTAATTGTGTTTTATCAAATTGCTCCGAGCTGGAGAATTTGTGCTGCTTATGATTTTGGAGTTTCAGTTTGACAGACAAAGTTAAAGTGACTCATACGGCGTCAACATGTTCCCATCATGCATATGAATGCTTTTTGTATAACTAGGCCTATGTCTAATAAACGGTTTTGTATCCATATACATGGTGTCTTTCAGAATCAGATGTCAGGACCCTTGTAGAATGTCTCTTTACATTTAGTTGAAAACAGCAGCTGGTTACTTCACTTTGAATTTTCTCCTTAATAACTATGACATCTAACTAGATGTTACAATAAGTACAGTAGCCTAACTATTATCTTTCCCTCTAATCTGCTGTTATATACAAGTATTCTTAAAATTCATTCATATTTGTAGTATTGTATATTGACCTTAACTTTTTTTTTTTTTTGCCATCTGACCAATCAATTGAAAAACTCTGCTGCCGGCACACAATACTGCAACACAATATGAATGCAGCAAGTGTTTTGATAATTAGCTGCTAAGTTAAAGAGTACATGCACACATATTAAATATAATTGGACTAGTCAGCATGATCACAGCCAATTAAAATTAATACAGCCTGTTTAAAGTGCTTTGTTTAACTTTGAAGCAAATATAAAATGTCAAATTTATCTCACTTAATGTCAGTTCAAACTTTTGATAAGTGATTGCCCACAAAGCCGCACAATGTTCCAGCATTAGACAACGAAGAGTGTAATTGGCTTTACAAACTCCATCTGCTTTTGATAGAGGAGTTTGAGAGCAGAGATCTTTAAACGCTGCCGGGGCAGATTGTGAAGCCGGTGAATTGTGAGAACAAACATCAGAGGTCTGGCTGTCCTTTTACTCACTCATATTTGTTTTGCTACTCAGTGTAAGCAAAATCTGTCTCAGACACACATTTTTGGACAGTGTTTCTAAAATAATAAAAACAATAATTCAGTAACTATATTACTAGTTTTTATTTATTAATTTATTAATACAAACTTATTTCAGGCATTATTATTAATAGTCACCTTTTCAGACCAATAGTCAAATATAAACAGATCTGCACCTTTAATCACTTGGAGTGATTGCTAAAAAACCATTATCACTTGGATTCAGACATGATCGGAAGTGATTTGTAATAAAGATGTTTGTAATCAGTCTTCCATTTCCACCAGTTTGACTCATCCGGGCCAGTTTGCAAAGTGGCTGCAGACAAGATAGGCTTGTAATTTCACATTGCTGTTTATCAATTTCTTGGAGTATTTCACCATTCCCCATTCACATTTATGATTGTGCAATAAGACCTGAATGAGAACACGCTGGTCTCATAGGATTCCCTCTGAATCCACTAGTGTTGCTGTTGGCACCTTAGAAATGTGTAGTGTAACTTTATAGGTGCTTTTCAACAAGAGAGATGAAAAGAAACAATGTGTAAATAACATTTCAACACAGGCATTTCTTACTCTCTAGCACAAAATGCCACCGCAATAAATGCATTAGCACCAATACAAAAAGGGGGAAGATATGATAAAATACATAGACTGAAAAAAATCAAAATAAAGAAAATGAATAAAATTTTATCTTGCTTTTCATAATATTTGTTGGATTGATTGATTGATTGATTGATTGATTGATTGATTGATTGACAGATAGTGACTGTGTGTAAAAAAAAAAATATTCCAAGTCATGGCTAAGGCAAGTGTAGTTTACTGGAGGAGTTCTTTGTCTGTCCTCACCGACAGCTACTACTGACATTCAAGTCGCATTCAACACTTCCGTTGTGGACAGGCCATCAAACGAAAAGGGTTTGACCCAAAAATGAGGACCACAAAGCGTCCTGACCTTGTGCTGAACTACCCCATCAGAAGGAAAGCCCCCTGTTCACCTATCTCATCAGAAACGGTCGGCATACTATTGCCGTCATTTGCAGGGGAAACAAAACAATCGACAGGTTTATTACGCGTCTCAATCTAGAGATTAAACTTTGGCCTGTGAAAGGGAATCACTCTGTCCGGATTCCTCTGTCGCAGTCTGAGTGTGATGCAGTGTCCATTTGGCTGAGAAGCTCAGAGATTGAAGTCATTGTGTGGGCTAAATACTGTCCTCCCGTAGACACAACGCAATTACTCCTCACTCCCCTCACTGTTTCATGTGTTCCCTCATACATCAAAGCAATGACTTCTTCAAAAGGCAAGCCTGGGCAAAGCTCTCTGCAGGACTGCATTATGGATCAGCTTTGGGAGCCTCTGTCAAGACATATTATGAAGGAGAATTAATAAGGGAAAAATACTTTGCCTTTCACAAGCAACCAATGCACTGTTCTGCCCTTAAACATTGCCCGCTTTCCCCACTGAGGCCAGTGTGACATAATGTTGGTCTGCAGAAAGCATCATTAAGAGTCCTTTGTATTCCTAATAGATGTTTAATGGATGCATTTTTGAGCGACATAATGTCAGCTACAGAAATTAAAAAAATGAAATAACATGATTTGTGCATCGCTGCCTTTTAAGATAGCACCCTAACTATCATGGAACCACATTTGGAACACTACATAAGCAGCAACTAAACAAATAGTTAATAGACAATTTTCTAATTAAATGTTAATTGAAATGGTAACCTTTTAAATCAATTTGTAATCAATACTTTTGTATTTAGTTAGCATTTAACATTTTGCTAAACAGCATGATTAATATGCCTAAAGTATTGACATATACTTGTGAAAGGGCTCATATTTAATTGAATTTTAATTAAAAAGGAAATGAATTATCAACATTTCGGTAACACTTTACAATAACAGTACATTAATAATCATGTGCTAATACCTGAATTAATGGTTACTTCAACATGAAAACGATTAGTAAAGATATAAACTATGAATCAATGAAGAGCAATCCTTAAATACAACAGGAGTCATAAGGATTCATGCATGGATAACAGCAGCCTTAATTGTTCATTTGTAATCAGTAACTTCTCAATGTTATACATGTTTGATAGTTAATGCATTAATTAACATTTAGGGGTAAACTAAATCAATCAGGTTCCATAAGAAGGAATAAATAATAAATGTAAACAATGTATCTTCATGTATGGCACAGGATTAGTTTGTCATTATTTTCACTGATCCTCCTTATCATAGAAAATACTAAATCCACTAAAAATGTGTCTTAAAGGCCTTAATCTGTTTTGTGATATTCTCTTTCCCATTAAACTAAACCTTCTCTGACTTACAACAGTTTCTGAGGAATCAGTTACCCAAAAAATAACCAAACAGGAAACATGAACTAAGGTCAGGTGAATGTTTGCTGTGAATCAGTACAGTTCACTCTCCATCCAGACACAGGCCGTGATGATACCGTACCTCTGTTATTAACTGGGCTGAATCCTAGTTGTACTAGTAGATGTATATTTGATAATAAGTTTATGATAAGTCATGTGCTGAATTTGGTAAGTAGTTAACAGTGAATTAAATATGGTGTGCCCCCTCAAGTAGTCATGACACAATAGTGCATTAACAAGTCATTAGTTGATGTAAGTGTATGGTTATTTAATAATGAATTTAGCATGATGTGCCCCCTCAAGTGAAGTCATGACACAATGATGCACTTACAAATCATTAAACTAAATCAACTAAAATACATACAAAATACATACGCACTATTTATATAATTACACATATATGGAGTTAAAAGAAAGCCCAAAAATACATGTAAAGACACACATACATGTAAAATGGTCCATCAGATAATGCTAACTGAGGCATATACATTTGAACAACAATACATACAGCTGATTACTGTACATAACCTCCTGAAAAAATCCCAATACAACATAACTGCAAACATGTCTTTAATTATTAATTTGGTTTACCAAAGCAGAGCCTACATTTATTAGATTAAAATGCCAGCATTACCGTAGGAACACAACAAACTCTCCAAGAGCACCTAAAGAGTGTCCCACCAGAAACAACCCTATAAACTGTAATTCCGGGAAGAAAAGTAGCTATGACTAAACATAAATGAAATATAAAAATCAGAAAACGGTTTAGATCAAATTAGATTTATTAGTGATAGTTATTAGTCTATTTCCACGTTTGATTAGATGGATCTGTGTAATTGATGACTAAATAATCATGTGCCATTCCAATTATTAGTCACAAAGCTGCAGATGACAGATTATAATATTCCAGTTTAAATTATGACCGTATTAAATCACATGTTTAATTCAAATTCAGAGTACTTCTTATTTATTCTTATGGAGCTTGATTGACTTGGTTTATGACTTAATTAACATTTAGGGGTAAACTTTCAAATACGTTATATGTTATTCATAAATATGTTATTCATGCATGAATCCATATGAGTTCATGTTGAAGTAACTATTAATTCAGGCATTGATACATGATTATTCATGTACTGTTATTATAAAGTGTTACCCTTTCACTGAGCTCATCTTGACTTGAATGCACTGACACTATTGGATGAGAACTGAACTGAGCTGGATGATATCACTGTTTTCTCCAGAGCTGCTTTATAGATTTATAGAAATCATTCCATATATGATTAACTTTACACAGTTATTGAACCAAACTGAATCAACACTGAGCTGATTTCAACTGAATAATGACTGTTTACTATTGTCTTTTTAGAGCTGTTTTACAGCAGAATTCAAATCTGTTTGCATCATGGAATCATTATTTTCTGTTTTTCCACTGTAAAGCTGATTTGAAACATCTGTATTGTACAAAGTGCTATATACTGTAAATAAAGGTGCTTTGACTTGACGACTTTGTTAAAGATACATGCGATGCTGCCTTTGATAAACAAGATTTTTTTCAGAAGGCAGTATAATTACTATTGGTGCACCATTTGTTAATACATTGCAACACACTTTTACATGATCGTTTTCATAATATTTGCATATGATTTTTTCCCCCATGAAAAGTAACATCACAGAAAGGAAATAGTCTAACCTTAATTTATAGCAAGGACATTGGGATCATAAAATTGGAATTGAAAGCAGACTAAAAGGGTCTTCAGACAAAGAGACAGAAGTAGTATTCTCTAAGGAAGATTACAAATTACCGCCACTGCCTTCCTGTCCTTTTCCCAGCTGAGGTCCAGTGACTGTCTGGCTGTCCCGCACGTCTGGAGGACCTTGCTGTTTGTGGTGATTGGTGACGCGGGTACTGACAGCTCCCCATTTTGTCAAAGTGCTCTTGTCACAGCCCGTGCTAATGCCTGGTAAAAATAATTCCCCTTGTGCCACTTCTGAAGGTTTCCAATAAATACAGGTTTTTTGGTACATGCAATTGCTCTCCACTTCTTGGGCATTCAGAGGGGAAAGAGGTTTGTGGGGAAGTAGTGACACATAAATAGTAGTTGGCGAATGTTGGCATTTAAGCAGGGGAAAAGAACACAGATAGTGACAAAGCTTATCTGTGGGTGTAGGAGGCAGGCCAGTTAAATCCTTAGATAAAGTAATCTTGTGGAAGGAGTAAGTCACCGTTGACCAAAACTCAATTAATATATTGTATCTGTGCATGCGTGTGTATAAAAACCTTCCACGCTAACCTACAATTATGATGACACCCTGTGTGTACACACAATTGATGGCTTCGCTTATCTGCCATATGAATACCCAGGTCTCTTTAACAGGTGGAATTGGAGTAATTCTTTACCATTATTGATTTTTTACTGTCGCACCAGCTTGACTAATGAAGGCAATTAAGAAACCTATTTTCTTGATGATACAGACATTAAGGGTACCAGTGGGAAGTGGTTTCAAACAACAGATGTGTTTAGTGCATCTTTTCTGCTGAAACCCCGCCTTCTCTCTCTTTCTCTTTCTCTCAGTATCCACCTTTTTGGCCAGCAGGCATGTGGCTCTATCACTTGTCAAGGCTTTAATCTGACAAGGTCTTGGACCGAACCTTTGAGAAGCTTAAATGGAAGGAAATGCAACAATGTGTCTCCCTCTTCTCACAAAAAAAGTTCATTTTTGGAATCTTTCCCGGAACACTGTCACTCTCACTAGACAGTTTTGCAAAATGGATCTTCTAATAACCCTAAATACATTTCAAGAGTAAATCTCTCTTGTAGTCTATTAAAACGTCCCCTGCTTGGTCATTTCTGAGCATTAAATGCACAGGGAAGCAAGTAAATGCTATTACACATGCTCTCAAAGTCTGAGCATCTGAAGAGCTCTGGTTTAATTATCCACGCTCAGATATATCTCTTGACCGTTTGAACACAACTACTTCATAATTACATGTTTGCAAAAGCATCATCAACAGTTCCACTTCTCAAATATGATTGTCATTGGCATTCCAAGAGCACTGATGTAACAGTCCAATAGCACTGTTAATATCACTCCGCTTGACTATGTTTGTACTTTCCAGACAGACTGTCAGAATGTGTATTAATGGGGAGGATTTTAAGTAGGTTCGATGAACACACCAGTAGGACCAGTGACTCTCTTTGTGTGTGAGTCAGTGATTCATTCAACCAATTCATTCAAAAACACTGATTCATAAATGAGTCATTGATTCATTTACTTAACTGATTTGTCCAAAACATAGATTTCTTCAGGAATGAAACACCACTAGTGTGTGTGAGAGTGTGTGTGTGTTACCTGGAGACGGGCGATGAACAGTTGATTCTGCTTTGGCTTCATATGGAACAAGTTTAGTTGGTTTAGTTAGCTAAAAATAAAAACTATATCTATTAAAAACATTTTTGTTAACTGAAACAAATTTGAAATAAAAAATAGAAATGTTTTCTTGCCAACTAACTGAAATAAGTTTAAGTCTAAGCACTAATATGATTAACTGGAAATAAACAAAAGCTAAAAAAACAAAAAAACATTAAACCTAAATAATATTTTTAAAATAATAAAAATGACAACAAAATGACTAAACGTTAAACTAAAATGAAAACAAAAAAATATACAAATAAAAGCTAATAAGAGCTATAATAGTATCTGAATAATACTATAATACGATATTAATATTGTGTCAAATATTGGTTATTATTTACCAGCACAAACAAGTCTGAAAACAAAAACCGAGACAAGGAAAGCTATAAACAAGGATCAAGATAAAACTATGTTTTATCTCTGCAACATGCTCTGGAAGACTACTGGGCAAATGAAAAAAGATGTGGACTACTGGGGCCTTAAAAGAGACTACAAATTGGTTTATCGGATGCAATAATAAGAAAATATCCTTTAGATTTCAGCAGTCTGCAGGAGTCCAGGCAGGGACTCTATTAATTTAAGTTGGAAATGTTAAGTGCAGATTTAGCATTTCAGTGCACTGACCATCAGAATTCTGCATCCTCTCGTACGCCCCGGAAAATGTCAAGAAGTGGTTTATGGAGTTCAAGGTTATAACATCATCATATTATCACCATGCTGGAATTCCACATGAATAACGGCTCTCAGATCCTCTTCAGATGCAAGAGTTGTCTGGGCAGACATGAAGACCATAGTGGATGAATGAGTTTGGAGTTAACTGGGCTGCCTCAGCCTAGGCGGTGGGGGTCATTGTCGAAACAAAGGAGGGCGCAAATTACCCTATGCAAGTCATTTTAAATGCAAAAGATGCAGAGAATTTGGAGAGTTAAGTCAGAACCTGGATGCGATTCAACACTTCCTCTTTTTCATCTCGGTGCCAGCCACTTAACCAGATGTCCAGCAACATGCCGCCTTTTGCCTGATGCCTTTGTGGAGCTTGCCAACGGCTGCTGGAATAATTGAAAAATAGAGCTCATCTCGCTTAGCGGGGACGCTCTGGTCCCCTGTGAGTATGTGAACACTGCAGGAGCCAGAGGGACCGGGAGGTGATAGATGAAGTGGAGCGGTCAACATCGAGAACCAACACCTCTCTCCGCAATGCAGACATGCCCCTAAGACCAGTAGAGCCAAAACAAAAAGAGCTTGAAGCCTTTTTTACCTTTTCGCTCTGCCAACCAGATCAGTGAAAGGTCAGAAAAAGGCTTGTAAATCCCATCATCCTCCTCTGCTTTGTGAAGAGACATGGGCAGCTTATTCAATAAAAATTAGAAATACCACATGCTAATTATACCATGCACTGCCTGTTTGTAGGGCTTTAACGAGAAGGAGCTAAAGTGGGATGGATGGATCATGCCCTTCTTTATCTAAGGGACTATTTTTCTTAGTCCGATGTTGTTGTGCTGGGTGCCGGGCTCGACATTAATCAAAGCACAAAAAGAATGTCAGCAGCCTCACACGGGCTGAAGCAAAAGAGAGAAGCCAGTCAACTCAGATTAATTTCATTCCTGAGGACGTGCTTAATTGCGAGATCTATCAAGTTGTTATATAGGTCCATGTTCGGCTGACTGTCAACAGACAGATGCCACCAAAACCACAGACTAAAAGAAATAACTGTAGTCGAACCATCATATGTCTGAAAAATAATAATCCCAACATCTCTGAGCTAGACAAATAGCATGAAGTAATCTATAGTATAGATCTATCTATTCAATTTACAGTAATGCATATAGCAAAACAAAACTGCAACATTATGCAACGCCATATCTGGTCCGGTCTTTTACTAAAATGAATGCTCTTTCATCTTGGGATCAAAGCCAGGTGTTGTGTCTTTTGAAGTTCGAAAAAGAGAGCGAGAGAAGGAGAGCGAGAGAGAAAGGAAATGTACTTTTATTGACTGTTCATCATCTACTCATTCATGTGACCTGTCCTAACCCCGCTCCCTAATATTTATTGTGAAGGAAACCACCCCCAAAACCCTCATTTGTAATTTTATAGTGTTAAGCCATTCTCTGAGTTTCTGCATGGGTAATTAAGATAGCGTAGGCATTAAGGCAGCGTGTGTAATTCAAGTACTGCAGATACTGAGGGGAAAATGTGTTTGTATTCAAGGCCTCCACTAGGAGCTGCTCCAACGCTTGTGTGATTTCAGGTCCTGGGAGGGAGAAGACACGCTGGATGACAACCACATAACAGACCCTAAAATACGTCTGCGCTAAATGAATGAGTCAGTCCCTCAGAGATTAGAGAAGAGCACAACTGTATTTGCTTGTGTCTACTGTTCCTTCACAGATCTCTTTCCTGCATATTGTTTGATTGCTAATTATACTCGGCTGCACGCTGACATTTTGACAATATGGACAGATAAAGGTGACAATAGAGCAAAGTATGACTACTGTAGACAACACAAATACAGCTGAATACTTTACAACTGTAAATGCCATCTTCTTAATGAGACCATTATGAAGACATGAATGTCATGAATGCTTATGCTGTTCAGAGAGGTTACTGTACTGAAGGTCATTTAACCCCTAATTATGGCAAACTTCTACAAAACAGTGTTTTTATGTTGCACAGACTGAACATATGTCACGTAATCCAGAACACAGCATATTTAATGTAGCTTTATAGTTTCACTCCTGTGAGTTTCACCACTGCGAGATGTGTCAGTGTACAAGGTTCAGTTCCCGACCTATAGACCTCATGCGCCAGAGAAACAAGTGCGCAGCCATCTTTAGAATATTGTCTTTGAACTTCCGGTTTTGCGGTCGCTCTGTATATCTCTATGGCATCGCTGTCGAGGAGTAATTAGCTGGTGAAGTGGATTTACTTATTGTAAAGTTAACAAAAGTTCTCATGCGGATTGTAATGTTTAAAGCAGATGACTTAACAAATGAGCCGTTCATTCATAAATATGCAAGATCACTGTGAAAATACAGACCGGAAGACAAAAGACAACGAGCGCAGCGCTGAAAAGGGGCGGGGCTACATAAGGTCTATAGATATAATAATAATGATAATGATAATAATAACAATAATTATTGTTGTTGTTGTTACTATTATTTTATATGATGGTATTTTATTATAATATTTTCATAATAATATAATTAAATATTTAATTATTATTATTATTAATTTATATTTGTCAATGAATATATAAAATAAATATGATACGAATAATATAATATAATATAATATAATGAATTCAGTATAGGAAAACTGACATCTTAACCCTTTATTATAATATTATTATAAATTATTGTGCTTTTGATAATGCAATAAAAACATGCCAAATTGTGAGGAAAGGTTTTTGACCATGCTATAACATAATAAAGTTATGAATGCATGCAAAAACAAGAGAGAAGAAATGAAATATTAATGATTATGTTGTAGTCAATGGATGCTTTTTCCTGTGAGCTTTTTGTTTTTCTATGCATTTTTTTTTGCATACTAAAATAAAACCAGTCCTGTTGCTGTAGGTTGCCTCTTTTTTGCCAAATACTTGTGTCAAATAAATATCTTAACCAAGTTTAGTGTTTTGTTCTTTCCTCATTAAATATAAACAAATAAATACATATTTTCCTCATATTTTGATCGCATTTATAGGGTAATTACAAACAAACGTTCCCTTCCGGACATCACTTTTGTTTAAATAAAAAAAGAATACATTTAATATTCTCAATAAATCAAGAAAAAAAAAATTGACAGCAGTGAACATTTTATGAAAAAGAGCCATTTTGAGTTTGCAGCGACATGAGGCTGACAGAAGATGACAGAACTTCAGCAAATGATCTGTAGAAGGCACATCTGGATTGTAACAGTTTCCACATGACCAGATTTGTTTACAGTGAATGTGTGACAACTTTTTAGACAAGCGTTTTTTTGTCACCTATCGACGCCGCATTAAAAATCTTCTTGGCTCTCTAATCCGAGGGTGCACGTGTAGGTTGGATGCACACACTCCTTTAGTGCAGTAAAGTGCAGCATATGAACTAAAGCAGCTGTAACAGCTTCCCAGCAGCACCTTCACAATGAGTCAGTCTCTCACGGCTGCACGGAGCATCTGCATACGGTCTGGCTGTGCTCAGCATTCTCCCCATACTTCACAGACGTCTGCTGCTAGGCCATGGGGTGTGCGTGGAGACACTCTGCTTTGTGAGGCACGGAGATAAGTTTCAGCCAGTGGTGCACATGCCCCCACCTCACCTCACCTCGTCATTCCGGCATTTCAGCTCATTACCTTTATCAGGCCTGTGAGTGCTCAGAAAAATCCTTCTCTCAGCTCCTGTGGGTGAGCAGCGCAGGATTCATGGAGGCATTAACTGCCTCGCCTGCTAATTCCACCAGCCTTCCACTTATCATCCGCGGCCAGAAGATTGAGAGATGCCGATTTGCCGCTCTGATTAGATAAGAAGAGGTGCTGGGTGACCTTTGATGTGATTTGACTTGGTAATACGGGCTGGGTAGTAACCAGCTAAAACTAGAAAGCTACTTACTTGACTATAGTTTTAAGCAGCATGAACTAGCAACTTTCTCCCATGGAGGCGTAGCATGACAAAACCTGACATTGCTTTTCTTTTTTGAGATTTTTTTGGCTTTACAGCTAAATAAAAAATAATAATAAAAAAAATGCTTTCCTGACCTATGCTCCAAATCATTTTAGAGAAAAATTTGTTAGGATAGATCATGTGAATCGAGTGTTTATTTATTTGATTCACCACTGAAGTCTTTTTTTGTGTGTTCTTGTTTGTAAATTGTTTAGTTAAATGCTGCTGTTCATCACAATGCTTTTGACTTAAACCGTAAAATGTATGGTTAATTGTATCTGTAAAACATTTATATATAATTTTAAAACATAAATGTTGCACACCTGTTGCTGATTGCAAGAATATACAAAGTATATGAGATTGTTGCTCCTGATGTCTGATGAAGGCCTCGATGGTGGCCGAAACGTCACATTTTTAACTATTAAAGTTGAATTTATTTAAGAGCGAGTGCTGCACCTTTTTCTAACTTTCATGAAAACATAAATCTTAAAAAATATTGCCCCTTATGTAGCAATGCAGCTGATTTTCCATCCGTAGTTTGCTACTTTATTTTTGATGGTTTACTTTAGACATTCTAACAAGTAAATTTGTAACATGTCAACTAAGGCCCAATCCCAATTCTATTTTATACCCCTTAAAGGCGTAGGGGTGAAAATATTCCCCTAAGAAATGGGACACCACTACTACACCGTTACACGTCATTATACGTCGTTGCTAGCGCCTACGTCACAGGAGATGCGCCAATGTTTATCACAAACTTCCAAGATGCCGTCGTCAGCTGTAGTCATCTCAATTGCGTGGGTTACAGCTATTTTTTTGCATTTTTCTTCTGAAGTTCACAGAAAACAATGGAGATGACGATATCTTCGATGCCTAAATATTTTTGGACTTCAGGAAACGTTGCTCGTTGTCAGTGCGAAAACAAATGAGTCTCCGGGTTTCCTCAGGTGTCCCTGTTTGATAAAGAACTTACAAGAATGGTTGATCATGTTCCAAAAAGCACGTAACTGTAAGCACTGTTAGTTTATATCGTGTTCACATATAACCACAAGAAAACAATGCGTTCTTTGCAGACGTACGGTAAAAGATAAGCCAATTCCCTACCGCAATTACATTCACCAGTTATCAGAAATGAAAATATGTTGCGGGACTATTGTTAGTGAACTTCAGCGATTTTTTTGCAAACGTTTCTTTGAAGAACATGACCGTAATATGAACACAAGATTGAATGTGACAAAGAAAATGATTTTTGGCAGCCATGTTGCCTCTAGCCAGTGTATGCAGGTACATTTCTCATACCCCTTCGTTTGAAGTGTGGTCCCGAAAAATCTTCGTTTCAAGGGCTATCTGGCCCTTCCCCCTACCACTACCCTTCCAACCAAAAGAGAATCGAGACAACCCTACCCCTTCACGGGAACGCACAAAACGGAGGGGTAGGGCCAAGGGGTAGGGGCAAGGGGTGAATTGGGATTGAGCCTAACTCTCATTTGTAGACTGTCTGCTTAATATCTGCTAACTCTTTATTTTGATGATTACACAACAGACATTCTACTGGCTATAAGACTATAACTTTGCAACTACATTTTAACTTGTTCAACCCTAACACCTAACCCTAACCTAACAGTCTTCTACATTCAAGTAATACTCTGAGAATTAGTAGATGTGGAGTTGACAAGTTACTTATAGTTAGTGGAATGTCTAAAGTGGACTGTCGAAATAAAGTGTAACCAACTACTTTGTTGAAAGAATAAATATTTGATGACGTTTACCAACTTTAAAATAGGAGTAGCTTAAATCTTGGGAAGCTTCTGTTTAAAAGAAGTTTCACTGGGCAAAAGACAACTGCATCACAGGTGGTCTGTGAAAATGCATTTACTCCACATCCTTCATGCGGTTTATGGAGTTTCTGCGTCGAGTAAATTAAACTCTGAATGTTTCACAGACTGCTTGGATGAGGCACCAAAATGGTGGAGATTGTCCTCTTCTTTATAATTATGTTTTTAGAAAGCACACAGAGCCTTGCTGTAGGGAAAATAGTATCTCTGAATGAACTGCTTACATGGCTTGAATTTCAACCAGTGGAAACTTGCATATTGAAATTTAATTTATAATGTAAAACTGAAATATTCCAAGGGAATGTAGAGGAAACTCAGTTCCAAAATAATTAAAAATGATTTTAGTTATATTTAAATGGAATTTATCAGAAAATTTTGCAAAGGTAGCAGAACAAAGCATCCATTTTTCTCAAAGTGAGCTCAAATAAAAACCTTGCAGGAAATTTGCCTCGTATTTGATGACCTTTTTTTTAGTTTGCGTCGATTTTCCATTTAATATGTCCCCATGTGTCTATCAAAACAGTCACAAATAAAATATAAATCATCAATATTTCACTCTGTTGAGCAGAAATGGTTTTGACAAAGCCATGGCTGCTAGCATTCAACAGCCTGATTGCTGATCATGGATGAATGAGCACAAGATCACTACAATAAAAGTATGAAACACTTTCATAAAGTCTTCATATTTTTTAACAAGAGATTAAATAAATAAATAAATACACAAAAATATGAATATTAAAGTATTCATGAATTGAACATTTGAATTTTCCTTGAGCTTTTGACATACAGTATAAGAGATCATCATAAGAATATCCTGTAAAAAACAGCTTTTATTGAAACCAAGCCCAGTGAACGACTAATTTTGGAATGTGCCGATTTATGACGTCATAGATATTTGAAAGACCGCCTCTGCAGAATTCATCATCGCAACTGGTGTGTTAGTGAGATGAAGAGGAGAGAAGAGAGATATAGGATCCCTGGACTAAAAATAACATTACCTTCCAAAGGATCCTAATGCTAAGAATGTGGTTATTTATTTTCAACAATGTGAATGTCTCAGTTGAGCCTTATTTATTTGAATTCGGTGCATTTCACTTTGGATTCTCTGGTAAATCAGTCACAATTTCAGCGCAGGCTTTGCAAACAGACTTTTACAAAATGGACTTGACAGTAATGCCACAACATTTAAGTAACCGTGTTAATTCTAATGGCTAATCTGTGATCAGGGATTTCTGATATACAGTATGTAATGATCCATGTACTCAGTCAGATGTTCTTTGTCTCAAAATGGTTTATTGCTGTTTATGAATCAGTAAAGCAAGCCAGTGACTAAACAGTCAGCTTCACCTTGTTTATCTTAGTAGGATGAAAATAATCTGTTATTTAAAATATGATTAAATTATATACAGTAAGCTCTGTTGTATATATGTTCTGGACTCTCGCCAAAACTCCTCTTATAATCAACAAATCTCTTATTTACATTGTGTTTGCACTGTTAGTTATGATGAAAGCATTCGTTAGTGTGCAGAAATCGAGTTGCAATGACAAGATCACTGCATTCATGCGCTCAACATGTCTGTAATCAGCTACAGTACATGCTCATCACTGAAACCTTTCATGCCACAATCTAAATACAATACCATAGATCTAAATATTATGTTACAATCAACACTTTTCACAATACGTTAACCTTTTACTCTTTAGTTAACCTAGTTCCACATGTAATACTAGCTATTTCAAAAGCAAAGATGTTAGCCAATCACAGCAGTGGGCGCTTACACTGAAGCCTCACAGCGGACACGCCCCTTCAAACAGAGCATTCAAATAGGGCTAAAATCAGGGTAGGGAAATGCCATTTATTTCTAAATTATGACAATTTTTGCTGTCCTTTAGTACTATAAAAGTTTCAGAATCAGTAAAATTAAAATTTCAACATTTTATGATATTTGGTAGCAAAGCTCGATCATTATCAGTTGAGCCACTGACAAACTTTACTTGATTTTGCTTAATTTACTGACATGCAAAGTTTGACATTAAAATGCTCATAACATTCTTTATGAAAATCTGTCATTATCAAATAGCAAAAATCATGCACAGTTTGCTAGACTAAGGAAGTGACACATCTTACCATTACAAGCATTAGTAGAGCATGAAGTCTGAAAGAAATGAAGACAGTTCAGTGCTGCTCTTGGAATGAAATGCAGTGCATCATATTGAGCTGAATCAATCTCTGCTCTCCCACAGAGACACAAACTTTTCCCTCTAGAATAATTGGGAAAGTTGTGTCTCCATGGAGAACAAACCAAGTTCTTTTTTTTTCTTTCTTTTTTTTAAATTAAAACTATTCTCGAAAAACATTCAGTGGATAAAGATCACTTTAGAAATAATGAATTGAAAAAAAGAGAGATCTGATGGTAAAATTTCTATTTCTCTTCTTTGTGACTTGACCGCCGTGAGTTGTGACCGCTGTGAAGACAGGCAATTAAAGATGTGAATGTGTGCACGCATTCCAAACCCGGGTGAGGCTTTATTACAAAGCGCAAATCACGTAAATTAAAGTAGATTTCCTGACAAAACATAATAGAAAGCAATGCAGTCCCGCAGATAGAACGCCAGCAGTGTAATCACGACAGACCATTTGCATTCGACTCTTTTAAGCCGGAGGAGAGATTAATGCTCCACCACCAGGTGAACAGATTAATTGATTCTGTAGCACTTCCCTTCACCAAACCCTTTTCACTGGGTGACATTTATATAAACAACAAAATACAAAAAATGTTGTTGCAAGAACATGAGTGTGATCTGACCTTATAAAACCCAGGGAGAGGCAAAAAAAACAAAACAAAAAAAGCATCGCATTTGTGGTTGTTGTGAAAGTGATGTGTACTCAGGGTTGACAGAGGGGCATCTGCTATTACACACCACAATTACTGAGATCCCAGAGCTCCAATGAGAACCTCCATAAATGGACTGTGTGTGTGTGGAGAAAGACACACAGCGAGGGACCCCTGAGATTGCAAATGCTCCATTGCTGGGGCTCAGCCAATTATGAGCTCTCAATGGCTTTAGGTCTGCTATCAATGGTCAGTCATATGCAGTTACTTCTGCCAGTAACCAGCGTGAAGTGCATCAACGGCACCACCATACTGTGTAATACTGACAAATAAAAGACAACAATATTTACTCACAGTACGTTACTTAATAAAACGCTGTATAACAAAGTAAGAGTGTAATTCTTCAAAGCACCTCGACAAATAATCAATTGTGCTCCAGTCAACTCATTGCGGTTCAACGCAATTTGAGTTGTTATAACAGGATCCAGCCGATAGCTTTCACCGTCCCCGCGGCATTGGAGAACGCCAATTCCAATCATCACTGAGATGCTGTGGTGGAATCTCCTAATAATGCTGCTCTATTGAAACTGGCAGGGCAAACCAAAACTCAGCGCAAGCTGTATTATTTGCAAACTTCTCAGCGACTAAAAGCTATATTTCTGTGGAGGTGGATAAACAGAAATCCTTGTGATGACACCAGTGAGCTGTTTAGGACAAAATAAACTGCATCACTGCAGCATTTTGAAATATCAATATTATGTTTTTTTCTTTTCTATTGATGAAAATGCAGTCTCTTTTTCCAGAGAGAGCTCTCCAACAACAGATTTCTGATTTTGCAAACCTTTAATGAATATTTTTGGTTTTTAGCAAGGCTGATGCTAGAAGTAAATATTCAGTGACAAGCATGCCAAGCACTTCCCATGAATAGAGTACGAAACAGGCCTTGAAACTCTTTTGCAGTTGTCATTTTTTCCTTCACTAAATGTTCAATGAAAGATTTTAAGCTTGTAGAAAATGTCCATGCAAATTGATCATTTATATGAGCAGTTTCATTTTCAGTGTATTGTAACCTTGTTACCAAAAGACGACGCGTCTAAAAGCGGCAATTTTCTATCAATACACATTAAATATAAAAAATAGGCAGTTTGTTTCATAAATACATTTTTGTTATACTGGTTGAAACTCTCTTCACATCCTGATAGCAAATTATGTTTTATTAACAAAGTTCAGGAGAAACACATTCAAATGATCTATCCAATCAGCATGAGAGGAGGCCTATATATAGCCGACTCATGTGCCAGGGATATGGAGGAGCAGAAGGAAAAAAAAATGGAGCTGACTTTATTAGGAAGCATTTACATCTGGATATCCTGTGCCAGCTGAAAGTTTGATAGAGAGGACGCATTCATGCCTGCAATGCAAATGCAAACACTGCTCTTTATCATATTTCAGCTTGAATGGATGATTACTGAAAAGTATTACACTCGCTGCTTTACAGCTGTAGGTGTACTATAGGTGTATTACATAACAAACACTGCTACCTTCATCAAAGTCTCATTAACACCCTCTCGCTTCGGCTAAAATCAAAGCAAATGTTTGCCATCTGGGAAACTGCAGTTTGCAAGCAGGTTGGTGCAGTTAGAGAACAACACAGAACTAATAAGACGAATATGGGAGTTGTTTCACAGATCCTAGATCATTAAGAAGTCGTAGAAAAGAGCTGTTGTTCCTCAGACCCCCCGAGAGGCCGCCGCCGCCATGGCAGAAATCTCTGCATCCCACTAACAAGAAATGAGAAGAAAGTCAGCCAAAAAGACTTCAAAGACATAAATAAGGTTCACAGTGACTTACATGCAGTTAGCAGCCTTATTACTCATTGTGACACAGCTAGTGAGATGTTTTAGGTGACACCAGCTGGGATTTGTTTGTCTTTTATTAAATAGAAATAATGGATGCTGTACACAAACTCTGCTTAAGACTTCACACAAGTCTGCTGCACTTTTCTAACAGTGTGCAGTTTCTTGACAAGTTGCTGACTGGCTTGATCAGCAATTGGATTAAAATCCATTCCAATCAGCAAGAGGAGGAACGAAACGAAATATGCAAATCACATTGAGGGCAAGTGTTTTTCATCCTTACCTCATAGGCCCTGTTTACACCTGGTATTAAGATGCGTTTTGATTGATCGGATCACAAGTAGACGAGTGAGACGCATACCCGTTTACGCCTGGTGTTTTAATCCGTCTCTTTTGTCTACTTCTGTCCTGATTTCTTCGTGGGGAGGGTCTATGGGTGGGTAAGTGTAGGCCTATGTGTTTTTTGTTTGTTTGTTAGATCATTCATGTGACAAGATGAACGCAGCAAAGACGGTATAAAAACATACGGAGAGCAGCAGCTTTCATTTCTGCTGTCATAGCCGCAAGACAACGCCAAACGCTGTGGGTGTGTGTTAGAAATCAGGAATGGTGAGAACATTGTGCTTGATGCGTTTTTCATCTTCAAACCAAACTTGGGTCTCCAGCCGACAAAGGTGTAATTCATTCTAAATGGCATAGGAAGGGTCATTGTTATTGCATACATATAATTACCAGTTGTTACAGTATAGTATTTTGACACTTGAGTCACACTTAAAAATGTCTGAAAATCTTTGCATTGAACAGATTTTTTTTTCAATTACTTCTGAACATTGGTTTTGAGTGGATGTATGAAGTAATTTCTCCTCAAGTTCACACAGTTGTCCTATCAGAGTAACCATATGTGTAATTCATCGTATTAACCATGAACAAGAAAGTGGCCAGTTATTTCATTTCCAACAGAAACCCGTTTTCACAGACAAGGATTAAGACTAATCCCGACTAAAACGCATGTTTAGGCTGTCTGAAAGTAACTTGCACTGACATATCTTAAAATATGTCACTGCCATTGTTTGTTACACCCCAGTAATGTTTTTTCTAAGGCACGTTTATAAAAGCTACTTAAATTTCCTAACTGAACTAAACCCGACTCCTGGCTTGATCTAAGCCCTGCAGGCCTAAATCTATTGTTTTATATTGATAATTAAATCTAATAATGACCTCTTTTAGTGAGAGCTTGAGTGTGCTTGTGCAACTTTTCTTTGAAATAAACACCAATTGCTTTGATATTTTATTTCATTAAATCTTTAAATGTGACAAGTGTCCAAGCACTTTTTGAGTCAAATATGATGCCTGTATAGAGACAAAACCCATATTGGTTTTAACGGATTATTCTTCCATCTCTATCCTTATAAATCTCTTGCAATTTCAGGAATCAGTCCCCTTCTCACTTGTGGACTCAGACTGCAGTGAGTGGAGGGTCAATGCTATTAAGACACACTATTGATGCTGTGAATGACTTTCCCCTTTCCAACTACCTTCAATGGATCCATTTAGAGTCTGTAAAGGTGAGCTCTTCCTCTATATGAGATCGCAATAGACCTGATGTCCTGTAGTCAGGGACGGTTCACACAAAATTACAATTCTGATATTATTTACTCACCCTCATGTCATTCCAGACCTGTACGCTGTTGCTTCAGTGTGAATTTCTGAAGAATCTGCATGTAGTTCTTTTCATATACTTGTGTCATAGAAGGAAGTTACCATAGGAGGAAATGAACAGAAACTTCCAATATATTTAAATTTTTTTAGAAAGAAAACATGTAGAAGGTTTTTATAAAAAAATAAAATGGGTTCTAAGATTGAAATGGACATCAGCAATTTAGGTTACACTTTATTTTAAGGTGTCCTTGTACAGTGTAATTATACATTTATATAATTATACAAGTACTGAGTAATATTAAGTAACTACATGTACTTACTATAGAGGGTTTGGTTTAGGGTTACTTGCATATAATTATGCATAATTTACAGTTAGTATTACTATAGTATTACTATAGTAACTACAGACAACATGTGTAACAAGGACACTGCAAAATGAAGTGTTACCGCAATTTATATATAAAATCTCATCATCAGTAATCTGTTCTTAAAAATATAATCAAATATGATGTTGATAATGAAACACTCAATGACATAATACATTTTGTTTTTCCCAATTAATGTTCACTGTGTGAACAAATGTTATTGTTTTACATAGATGTGCACGAGGGGTAACTCGAACTTTAAACTTTTTGTAGTATAATACTTGTAAAAAAATCAGGTTGTAAATATGACATCATTGTAAAGAAGAAAAAAAAAAACTTAGTTTTTGTAATAACCATGACCTATTTGCTTCCAAGTATCAAAATTCTCTTTTTGTCTTCAGTGGAAGTGAACAGCATCAGGGTTTGGAATGACATGAGGGTCATTCTGAGTAAATGACAGAATTGTGTAAAATATCACTTTAAATTGCAACAACTCGCTCGAGAAAATGTCAAAAAGTATTAAAATGTGATTTTAAATCCAGATATAGTGTAACTTTACAGAGTCTGCTGTAATCTAGCAAAGCTACAGGACATGATGAAATCCTGTCATCGCCTTGAGCCACGAGGCGCTCTCTTCTCCCTCAGACCTGGTTCTGTCTCTCTCTGGAACGGAGATGATTCCACGTGACATCTGTGCTCCTCTCTGCCTGTACCTTGAGATCCATCCTATCTGAGCAGAGGGTGACTTTGAGCCTTGGCAGTGTGACAACCCTGGTGCTGAGCTCCTGCTCAGGCAATCAAAAACCAGGCATCGTATAGCGGGAGGAAAAAAAAGAAGAAAAGCTACAACTCAAGGTCAGCATCTGCAGAGTGTGTCGCTGAGATTGCCACTGGGCGGCGAGGTCAGGGTGCGGGCATGAGACAGCTTGAGAAAGAAGCGGTGGGGAGCGCGCTATACCTGGGAGAGATGTTATTTCTGTAGGCTGCCTCGGTCAAAGTTCAGCTGAATAAAAGCACAATGCAAAAGTGTGACAGAGCTGGAGAATGCCAAGGATAATAAGGAGATGGGGAAGCGTAAGCCCCGACTGGATTTCTTGAACTCGCTCTAAAGCAAAAGTAAACTTTAAAGGCCGCTAAATGATCCTGGGGTGTTTTCAAGCAGGCATCTCAATGCATTTAGAAATAAAATTAGCTTACGTATCTGTGGGAGCAAATTCAACACTCTGTGGAGCGTATGTGATCACATGATAAATGAAATATTTGAATCTTTCTTATGTAGACATTATGCACATTATGCCTAAAGAGCATGCCAAGAACCTTGAGAATAGCTGAATTGTTAAAGATATTTTAGGAAAATAAGATGGAGAATCTCAAATATTAATGCCACAAGCATCCTGTAAGATGAACGTACCACATTCTGTCAGTTTTCAAATGGATTCTGTTCCCAGTGCTGTGTAGATCATCGATGACAGCAAAATAGATGTCTTTTCAGTCATGCTTTCAGAAGTTGGACTTTACCTTCAAAAGATTCATGTCACACAGAAAAAAATAACACCGCCCAAACCAACCATTACTTTGAACATTAATATCTTTTCTTTTTTATTAAGACAAGAACTCTCCATTTTTATTTATTTTTTTGTAAAAATGTCTAATATGAACAAATACAAAATGTGTATGGGAATGTGGATATCATTTTTCTTCATTAATACACAGTAACATTGCCCAAGTACAGCAGAAAGACAAAAAATAACCAACCTAAAAACAATGAATGAAAAACTTAACACTTTCCAACCTATCTGGAACCAGAACAAGAAACATGTCAACTTTGAATTTTCTCCAACAAACTCTCATGGCAATTCGTAACTATTTTACGTTTGGGTGAATTGGGGTGAATTTGTATAATCTCAATTGTATGTTTTCGTACAATTTGCTTACGCCCCACTGAGGGGTAGGTTTAGTGGTAAACTCTCATGCTTCGAAATCTCGTGAAATAATTACGTTTTCTCATGAGATCGGGTTGGTCCTTTACTGTCCTCTCTGTGTGAAGTAGGTCTGAAAGAAAGATAATACTCAACATTGCGTGTACATTACGTACACATTTTACAGTGCACCAAATAAACAAGTACTACAAAAATATTAAACAAAACGTCAAATTCTCCATTTGATTTGAGATCCGGCTTGATTTTTTTTTCACTTTCTTAATCGGGGGGGGGGGGGGGGGGCTGTAATTTTGCATTCTACCTGAGATGCAAACATACTGTTTATTGTACGTGAACCTGAGACAGGGCTTAAATTAAACTGTCAAGTTCAAATAAATGAAATCAAAGCAAGTTCCATCAGTAACACTGTTGCACTATCAAACAGGGGGCACTAATAAATCAATGAAAACAACAAACACAACAACAAATTACAAAACTGAAACCGAACCCAGTTCACATCTCAAAACAAGTTGTTATATTTGGACATTTTCAATTAAACCTTTTTCGACTTGCTGTACAAGAAACGAATGATAAAATAGATCACTGGCGTAACCGCGTCTTCCCATCGACCGTCTATCTGAAGTCCTCAAACGCCTAGTAGAGTGGATTAAACCACATTAATCACATTTAAAACAGGTCTAACATAACAAGTTGAACAAAATGTACATCGTCCCAGTCTAAATACCACAAATTAGTATACTGATGTCATGTCTCTCACGTACGCAAAAGAGAAGGGATGTCTGAAATCCTGTTCAGAAGCTGCCAGACCAAAGCTAAATGATGCTCACTAGTTAAGCACAAGCCACACAACTGTATATCTCAACTGCAACGGTAACCATCAAGCTGCAAGACATTCCCTCGGATTTGTATTCTACGTAAAAACAAAAGCATCCAAAGTGTTTCTCATGGTTAATGCACATACTCTAAAATGTCTCAGTGGATGCTTGTTTTTTTTGTGTTTTTTGTTGAATAAGAAAAATAAAGCAAACAAGCGTGTGTTTTCCCCCCTCAACCTCGCCGTTTTATTTACACACTGAGGTTGGTTTCAGCAGGGTCTAAACTATGGCATCTAACTTCACTTACACTACAGCGAGAGTCATGAGGAAGTGAGAAGAAATACTTCTCTTTAGGGAAAGTACTTTAGACATCTTATCCACCTTATATTATGTACCCTCAATGGGTGCTACGTTTGTAGCTAGGCTTCAGTGAAATGTCTAATGTGTTCACAGGAGCGAAGAGAGCTCCTTTTTGTTTAGCGTCATGTGTTGACAACGACTGTAAATATAGGGGGAAATCCACATTAGCGGGTAATTACATCACAGACTGTTTTCCTAAAATATTTGGAATGTTATTAAAAGCTTTTTCAATTTTTTTTTCTTATAGAGACTGTTTATTTCACTTTCCATTCAAACTAACCTCATTTCAAGCCCAGGACTGCTGTGCATAAGCAGGAACCCAGAGGAGCAACTCACAGCAATTATAAACAATAAAACACGCATTGTTTACAAGAGGAAATGATTTTGCTGTGGTGCTTTTTCGCACCATGTAGTATAGGATATTTGGGCAGTTTATATTCATATACTAGTATCACTAGGATAAGCTAGCTGCAATCGCCACTATTTCCTCTGAGGAAGAACAAACAGGCAATTCACTTGACAGGCAATCATATACCCTTACACGCTTGTAGGACTGCTTAACACCAATGTCACATCCTTACTGACTCGCCTACAAACCAGATACACAAATGCAGATGTTTTTTGGCTGTTAAAATGCATTTTAAGGTAGTAAAGTTATAGTAATCAAATCATTTCCACATCTTCCCTATCTGTACATCTACAAACATGATAGTTGTGGCGCTTCCTACCTTGAGTCTAACAAAACACTCTAAAACCAGCAAACGTCCCGCTTTGACACAATTTTAGGTAGTTATTAACGTGTGCTAGAGGGTCACCTTCCGCAGCCCTGCATGGAAAATTACAGCATAAGACGAGAAAACAAAATGTAAGCCACAGCATTTAGACCTTTTTCAGTGACGGCGACTCTTTCGTCATTATGGCATGTGCGTTTCTGAATGAAAATGCAGACAAAACCTAAGACATCATTATATTGAAAAAATAAATAACTGAAAGGGCTTTTTGCTTTGTCTAACTGAGCAGAACGAGACGATAAGCCTCCGTAGGTGCAGAGTAGCAGGAACTGTTCGTCTGCGCCTCTGCCCATTCCAAACTTCAAATGTACTGGCACATACAGTATAAGAAAAAAGAAGAAAAAAAAGAAAGAAACCAGGTGCAACGTCCAGGATCATTCTCCACTGGTCTCATCAAATTGTTGGGGTAAAAGTTGCTTGTACTTCCCTTCATGATGCTGATGACCTGGGATTGAGTAAATCAAAACGCTGTCATGTGACTAGGCCTGCTCTTAGTACAGAGGATATGGTGTTTTGAAGGAGATGCCCACAGTGTAGGGGAATGCGTTGAGGTGTGCACTCATGTACCTTCATAGAAAAGCAGACAGCACGTCGATAATCAGAGATGGTGGTGTGTGAGTGTGTGAGGATGTTCGGGAATGGGGGTTTAGAGTTTTTTTTTTGTGACATGATCAATGGTGTTTAAAGCATGACTAAGAAAAGAAATTCAGAACAAGGCACAGAATTTTCTGCAAATGGTCGAGAAATGAACGAAAAATACCAGCAGTTGGGGAGGTGCTGTGTGGTGACGCTTTCTACACTCTTATCTGGCAACGTCTGGTCTCCCGCCCACCCCTAAACCCCACCCCTGACCCCGATCTCGCTGTATAACACAAATACCTACATCTTCTCAGCTGCCCGTGTAGCATTCTACGTCATTCAATCCAAATAAACAAATAAACAAACTCAGTAATCTCAGTTCCCCCATGCCCCACCCCCTCCCGCCAAAAACAAAACAAAAGAAAATATTAAGAACAACAGAGGCCTCGGAACTCAGATATAGTATTCCTTCTTCTCGTCCGAGTTGTTGTGGCCCCCTTCGGCGTTGATGATGGCCGTGTCGGCGTCCGCCGCGTCATCTGCCCCCTTGGCTTCGTGTGTGAAGTAGGTGCCTGTGTGGGTTTCAAAGAAAAGAGTGTTGATAAAAGCAATATCTCCAGCACCCCAGGGCCTCTGATTGATGCAATTGCAGGGTTTTAAAAGAGATTAAATACCATCTGGAGCAGCTTCTCTAATTTAGAGTGAGGGTTAATCCATGGGACTTTACCTGCCCATAAATAAGCCATTCATTTCACCAGGCTCCACTTGGTTGCATTATAATGTGCGAGAACAACAGGTAATACGTTCCCAAACTAATACCCCATGATGGAGATACGGCAAACAAAACCTGACCCTCTAGATCGAGCGCTATTAGATAAAACAAACAAGAAAGAAACAAAAACTGAGTCTGACACGTACTCAGGAGGAATAAATCTGTTATTTGTGGCTGATAATTCAGGAAATTTCCATAACATCCTCACCAGGTTTGGGTTCGGTTTGACTTTGCGCTTTAGAATCAACCTTGGGAAGTGTTACAAGGAGGTGGGAATAAGCGATCCACTTCAAACTTCATTTCCGAGTGGGATTATTCCCATCCTCTCAGTCTGTGGCGTGATAATGAAGGCAGTAGCCCTGATGAAATGCAGAGATGCTGCGCCCACTTTATATTACAGAACACAACAGCGCGATGCACTCAGAGGGATACTGGCCTTAATGTGGTCGTAGCCACGGGCCAATTTAAAGCACCTGCAGAGCTTCGACAGCAGAATGACTTCTTTCCCAATTCAGAATCTTATCCAAAATAATTAGAAAGTCTATTGACCTTAGAAATGTGCCACAAGACAGTCTGGGGGCTGAATTACCTTTGTGTCTTGCAAAGTATCGTCCCAAAACGATGAGAAGACACAACATGGCGAAGACCACGACGGCCACCACGCCTCCAATAACCGCATGGTCCAACGATCTCTGTGCTTCTGTTCCTGCTTGTGAATCTGAGAGAAAGAGCCAAGAGATGATGTGTTACTTGCAACAGTTTCAACAAACAGAAAATTTAAAGTAACACTGCATATGAAGCCTGTATATAATGTATAATGCATTATAATACCATTTTAAATATGTATACTATCGTTCAAAAGTTTAGGGTCATTTCATTTTCATGGTTTTAAAGAAGTCTCTTGTGCTCACCAAGGCTGTATTTATTTGATTAAAAATGCAGTAAAAACAGTACTATGAAATATTAGATAATGGTGAAGCTGAATTTTCAGTTTTCAGAAATCATTTTTAAATATGATCAATGTTGAAAACCATTTGCAGCTTAATCTGTTTGTGGAAACCTCAAATAAATTTTGTTGTAACATTTTAAATTTTAGTCACTTTTAGTCAATTTAATACATCTTTGCTGAATAAATGTATTAATTTCTTTCAAAAAGCTTTTGAACAGTAGTGTATCATAATTATTTTTTTTATTATAAATTGAGCGCAGCGTTAGTTCAGACAGGCCACGTAGGCATAGGCCGCGATCAGCTGATGCCGTCATCTGTCAAATTGCAACCCTCACGCCCTCACCACTATAAGTATCAAGCATATTTCTGTGCACCTTCTGGCTGTTGTCTTCTTTGTTTCAGATTACCAAGGTTTCCAAGTCCTAGCAGAGACACTCATCCTCATAGCCAAGATACAGTATAGACGTCCCGGATTTCACTGCTACGTCTACATGTTAAAGCTGTTGCTTAAAGACATTACTAAACTGTCTTAAATCTGTATATCACTCAAGCTGATGGTTCTATGGGGGCTTAATGCTAAAGCTATGTATGTCATTAATTATGGAGCAAGAGCCCCCATAAGGAACCATACCGCCAAAGATAATTGTGTTCAATAAACACAAGTAACTTGCCAAAGTGGTCTTGTCTGAACTATGGTTAAATAACATACAGCTGATTATGAGATGCACATATTATACATATTATAATGCGTTATTCATAAGAATAATCTCTAGTGCAACCAAATGGCATTTTTTTTGGACAAGATACACAACATGTTCATTTTACGATTCCATAATGGACAAAGACATTAGTATTAATCTTAGTCAGAAACATTTTGATTAGCTATAATGAGATATTGGAAATATTACTGGAAAAAAGTAAATCATTGGAAGAGAAAGAACAGAATTTAGTACAATAAAAACATTTAGTTATTAAATGAGGAACATTTAATAATACAGTAAAACATAAGAAGCATGCATGTAAGACTTTTTAAATAATGGGAATTCTTTGAAATCCACCTCTCTGGAATAAGACCTCCAAACTATAGACAGGCACCAACAAGCAGAACTGATGCAAACAGAATGTGTGAGAGTGAAAATAGCTTAAACATTTACGAGTGTGACAGTGGAGCTCTGAAGACACAGGCCTTGTTGTTTATATTCTTCTGTCAAATACAGTCCTGACTATAACTCAAACGAATCTGGCACAAACTGTGAGCTGGAGTCAGAGCTAAAGAAATACACTTTGCCCTCAAGACTAAAAGTGCGAATCACAAGCAATTTTTAACAAAGATTCATTCCATTTCACCCTGAGAACAAGGCAGGCCTCTGAGGCTGCGCGGCGTAATGATATGTGAAGTTTATTGATCAAGTGTAGGGATCCATGACAACCCAAAGTTAATGCTGGTTTGTGGACTTGATTGGTTCTTCACAGAGCAAAGGAGGAGCACAATTTTTCATCAATATCTCACACTCGGCTCGGAAATTAAAGAGTTTGAAGAGAAGTACTGAGAGAAAATAGACAGGAGACATCGCTCTAGAGCCGGCCAAAGAAAGACATGAAAGATCTCCATGTCACTAAACCTGTGAATTATCAACACCTGAGATTTGCGCCACACTTTTCTTTTTAGATCAAGGGATGTTTCTTTAATTATGGGCTCATTTAGCCTTGTGGACTTTTAGAAATGATAATTGTATTTTTTCCCTGATAATGTTAAATATTTCCACCATATCTCAAATTATGTATTGTGTTTAATAGCATTATGTTGTGGAAGTGACATTTTTAACATCACAGGCCCTATCTTGCACCCAGCACAATTGACTTTGTACACCGACGCATGTATCATTCCTATTTTGCACCCGCGCAAAGCGCGCTTTTCCCTCCACAGAAGCACGTCGCTAAACTAGGGAATGAACTTGCGCTCCCTGGGCGGTTCAGCGCAAAAAAGGAGGCGTGTTCCAGCGCAAACGTTCCTTCATGCTATTTTGCAGGTTTAGAAAACAATTGCGCTACTAACCAGGAAAATTTTTTTTAAAGTCAGTGGCGCGTTACGCATGTTATTCATATGCTATTTTAAGCGCGCATGCTTGGCCATAATCAATGTAGCGTGTGCACAACGCGAATGCACTTTGATTCTCTCATCTACACAGAAGCAGCAGTTTTCATTTTTGCAAATCATACATTATTAAGATAGATAGATAGATAGATAGATAGATAGATAGATAGATAGATAGATAGATAGATAGAATAGACAATTTATTATAAAAGCATACATCTAGCTTACACATTTACCCAAATTATCATACGCCTTTTTAACCGAAGTTAATTTGGGTGAGTTTCTCCATCCCCAACGTCCCTGACGAGAACGTCGGTCTCCTCGGCTGTGAACCGCTCCTGGCAAATCCGCCATTATAATAAGAATCCGCTTTAGAAAAAGGCGTCTGCTCTTAAAGGGAATGTGAGATGACGCTCTGATTGGTTTATTTCACGTTACGCCCAAACCACACCTATGAATAATGAAGCTACTTCAGACCAACCCATTTTAGATTTGCGCCTGGCGCAAGAGTCATTTATCCCGCCGGGAAAATAGCAACAGCGCCAAGACCCGCTCACAAAGTTACTTGCGCTTTGACACTTGCGTTTCAGATCGTTAAAATAGGGCCCCAAATGTTAATTTCACAGTTAGCATTTTATGTATCCTAAATACAAACAATAAGATATTTGTACACTTTTAATTTGCATAATTTGACAATTACAGTTTGATTGGGAATGACACAAAAATGTTTTGTTCACAACTTATATTTTTTTCTCACACGACACATCTCATATCTCAAGCATCTTCTTTACTGATGGGCGAGGTTGAAATAACTCGAAATAACTTTATAAAATAACTTAACTGACAAATCATTTCCAAACAATAAATATTGAAATGGTTTATGTCAACTCTTTGTTCAGATTATAATAGTTTTAAACAAATAAAATATAATCATAACATTTTTTATAATATTTTAATTAAATCATTTATATTTTAATATTGAAAGTCTGGGTTTGACTCTGGAACTAAAGTAAAACAATAAAATCTTTACATAAAAGGCATCTGAAAAGTAGAAAATATAAATAACGGAGGAATGATAAAGAGGTTTCCGAGGCGGGTTTAATGTGACCTTTATACACCATAACAGAAAAACTTGAAGCCCTGGGAACACCCAACAGGGAGTAAAGTATGTGAACTCTCTGCTACATCTCACGGTCCATGTCCTGTTTTATCAGTCCACGGGCTCATCCCCACTCCAAACATCTCACTCGATAAAAAAACGCGATGAGAAGGGAAAGGAAGCGAGGGCAAGGATGTCTCGACTGAGCAATCCGATGCTTGGTAATCCAGTCACGAGGAGTTGATCAGCCTTCCCATGTTTACCCACGGCAATCTCCCGCTCTCATCTGTGGCCTGAGCCCGAGAGCTGAGGGGATTTCCTGGGGGAGTTCAAAAAAACAAAAACGGCAGGCCACAACTTATTAGAGGATAACGAAAAGCGAGAAAGCACAGAGCGGTGTGCTTGTACAACATCCCACCCAATCTCACCTCATAAACAACTCGTGTGTGAGAAGGGTGGGGGTGGGATGTAGGGATGATGCTGCCAAACCCAACAAAACATGACTTGATCAACCTAATAGGCTAGTTTGACTTCAGATTTCCTTTTTTCGGAGGGAAGGCAGATTCAATTAAAGTCAGTGGGAATCTGCTTGACACCTAATTCACGCTTGTCAAAAGGAAGGGAGGGTCTAAAGACGTATTTTAACTCAAATTCCTATTAAGATGTTAATATACTGGATGGAGAGATAAACAGAGATCGCTCTTTCTCTTAAACCTCTTTCCCCATCCACTTTGCTGCAAGATACCATTGCCAGTTTGTCCACAAACGCAGATGGGCTTGTTGCCTGCTTGGGTCATTCTCTCACTGAATGGATTTGATAGGAATTAACATAACTTAACAAATGGAGTGAAGACAGGGACAGGACTGTCTGTTCCCATTCAGCTTCAAGTGATTTTAATGCCCTCTTTCTCCTTTCTACCCTCTACAGCCTGAAGATAAATGAAGGGGTGTGTGGAACTCAGCCACAGCGATGAGAAAGAAGATTGAAGTCCGCGATCACGTCATGTTCGGAGGTGCGCTGGTGTGTTGGGGCGCCCTTAACACAATGACTGAACCGTAATTCAATAAGAGTCCACTGTGAACCAACAGTTTGGCTAATGTGTAATTCAAGAAGCAGATGGTTTAGAAATGAGTAATTCTCAAGCAACCTCCTCTAATCTCAGCAGCCATTTTGCCTCCGGAATTTTCAGTAATTCCAAGAAATTGCCATCTTAATGAAACCCTAGAAATTTGCTCTCATCTCAATTTGACTAGATGGAGTCACATAATTACACGTATTGCGTGGTGCTTATGGAAGAATCATTACCATAAACAGCATTCCTGTTTAACGTTTATGACTGCAGAATAAGAGACTGGAATACCCAATTACCCAGTTAGATAAGTGAAGGAACTGAGTGAAGGAATGAAGCTAGATGGAAAGCATATGCTCATTCTCAAGAAAAAAAAGTGGCAAAAGCGAGCGCCATCGGGCATTGATAAAAGCAGACTTTGATCTGATCCAAACTAACTAAGTCTGAGATGGGGTCCAATTTTTGTGCATTGGCATTTGTGGGAAGCTCATCCAAGGTCAGGACTAAAGGATAACTTCAATTTGGAGTGTGCCGTTACATCGTACTGCACCTCCAGCTACAATGAATCGCTAGTCAGGTCTGACATTCATCCAAGAGTCCACAGTCTCCAGTTTCTAAAATATCTGTCCTGTGGTGAAGGAGGATTGCTGTGAGCTCTCAGGGTTCACACCTCAGGCTGCTGGAGGTGGTGTTGAGGAATATGAGATGGGAAAGAGAGAAAGAGAGAAAGGGAAAGAGCTTCATCAGTCTCAAGATGATGCACTAAGCATGTTTTTTTTGTTGTTGTTGTTGCCTGAAATGGGGTAAATCACCTGGCTGGAATGGACACCTGCTGAACTACAGTGAGAAAACATGATGAAAGATCCTATCAGGTTTTCTGTTCCGCTGAACAGTTTCTCCAACAGAAATGCTGCAGTAGTTCTTCAGCACCTTATATCCAGAAAACCTGAATATTCTCTCATTTTGCTTGGGCACACTCTAATCCAGTTACGTTAAGATGAAGTTATCACACTCAAACACGCAGACCATTATGTAACTTTTCATTAGATTCCCTGTTTCTTGCCTCAATATAGTATACAGCTTTGGCTTACAAATTGAAAAGACTATCTAATCTACCGCCTCAGCCTCCATGATTGGGGAGTAACTAACTAAAAGTTGTGACACTACTAACCTTACTACATTTTTCAGCAGCTGATATGCTTAAAATATACTGTTGCTTTTCTGGTAACATGCTACTTGTGCAATAAGTTGAAAAAATAAAACACTCTCCTATTTATCATTATATAACTAAAACGTCCTTAAAAATTACATAAATTATACGTTATAAGTATATTTATAGGTACTGTATACACAAACAAAGTATTGTTAATTTTCTGCCTGGAAATTATCTGTTAAGTGTATGGCCATTTCCTTTAACCCAAAACACAACACAACACAACAATGCATAATTTAAAATGCGTGTGAAGCACCAGTTAAAAAATTCTATTTTTCGGACTCTTCAGTTTAAAAAACACATTTTAATGCAGTCAGCAGCTACTACTTTTTTAAAATAAATAAAAATCAAATAATATGAAAAATAATAAATAAAAAAAAATCTATAAATATATATTTATAATTATATGTAAACATATTTTGTGCACCTTACATGGCTTCAATGGAGTTAGCTACCATCCTTTTTAATTATATTAAAGCTAATGGAGTTATGATTAATAATAGATACTATTATATAGTGTTAATAAAAATAATGTATAATATTCACAATGATTTGCAAAAAATGTTGCCTGCCTTAAATACCTTCAACGCAGTTAGCTTCTTGTTAATATAATTAAGTTATATTTAAATAAAATGTTATTTATATATAAAAAAATATGTTGCCAAATACCTGCAGGTAGCTACTTGTAACTAGCTTAAATGGTTGCTACATTTTTAAAAGAGCAGCATTATTATAGTTTATTCTAACATCCTTCCATCACTGCTTAGCCCTATTTCGTACAGCTGAACCAAAACCCAAAGCTGACATTTAATTCTGCTGTTCAAAGTCTAAATAAAGACAAAAGTTGGAGGAAAGAGAATGAGAGCAAATAATGCTCTGCATGATGCCATGACCTTGAGTTATGAGCGAAATACCACAGCAAAAGCAATCTGGACTGAAGGAGGACAGGACGTGTCTCTGAGGGGTTTGAGGTGAGGACCCTAAGGGCCGAAGCACAGCAACACATCTCTTCCTCCAGAAGTCATGCTTACTGGTTTGAAGAAATCTCCCAAGACAATAAAATGTGATAGATGGATTGACTTCAGAGGGTCATCTGTCCCATCAACACCACTGTGGAAGACAGTCTCAGTTTCTCAGTCAAAAACAATGGTACAGATGAGTCTGTGGCCACTAGGGCACAAGTAACGTCATCTCTTGTGTGGACACCCAGATACTTCACCAGCAGTTATTGATTCCACTCCTTTTGTCTCCATCAGTTTTGACATTTTCAAGAGTGGAACAATTTTTAAAGAATGAGCCCCTTTTGTGTCTTCACGCTATCGTTTTATCACATCTTTCTTTTCAAACCAGTACAAGTGCATCTTTTGAGAGAAGACAGGAATAACAACAATCATTGATAAGAAAAAGACAGTAGACCTGGGGTATCGATCCTGTTGGCCATGACAAAAAGGTTAGAAGTGTACAACTCATATTCAGAATGTTCAAAGGCGGCTGGAGAACGCCGAACGCTGTCGGTTTACGCCTCACTGTTCTTAGCACAGGTGTGAGGAGGAGATATGCTGTCGTTTTCTTCATGAGTTGAGCCGGTGGCTACACTTGATCTTGCACTCATAGTCAATTACCTCACTTCCTCAGGAAAAAGCTTCTGTTGTTTTATCGTCCTGGACTCAGGCGGTCATTGCCCACTTCTAATAACTTTTTCAAAAGAAGCCCAAGCCGCAACAGATACTGTGCTCCAGTGGAGATTTGAAATGAACTTTGCTGTGGCTCTCTGGGTATCCACATGACAGTGTTTATTTATTTATTTATTTACATTTTTCCTCATTTAGTTCTCTTTCATTTTCTTCATTCTTTTTCAGATTTGTCCACATATATGCAATTATTCAGCAAGGGAAATAAAAAAAATATATATATAAAAAACCTGTATGATGTTACAAAATATTTATATCTCAAATAAATGCTGCAGCACAACTAGTTTCAATGCTGATAATATTAATATTAATATTGAAATGACCTCCGCAAACAGCCATTTCATGGATCTGAGTCTTAGCATGCATTCAGCCTTTATCTAGAACCATCATACTGAACTGTACATCACCAGCATAATTAAAGCCTCACGATTTGACCAGTAATCCAAATAACATCAAAAAGAAGCACTTCATAATCAAATATTTGCAATGAATGACCTGCAAGGTGATATGTGATGATGTAGCTGCAGATCATATCACTAATGGCCATGTAAAAGGCCAATTGTTGCTCAGTGTGTTGTCCTTCATGTTTTAATAAAGTTTAATAAAGCCCTATATTCAGAAATCTCATTAAATTCAACCAGATTTTCAAAAAACGTCCACATTGAAATGTCTCTTTTGGGAGAAGCACAAGAAGTGAGACTATATTAAATAAGCTTCAATCACTGAAACGTACTGACAGACAGAAACCGAACACCCAAAATCTTGCCTCAAATCAAATGGAAGCATTATAAAAAAGACAGTTACTTCAGGCTTATTTGTAAAAGGATGGAACGTCTGTGGCAATTTTCTTAATTCTTTTCTCTCCATATGCCATTTCCATGATGGATGGAAATGTTCCCTCTCTCTACATGGGGAGATAAAATACTGCACTTCACTGCATTTTACTTTTACTTTCAAGTATTGCTCTTAGACTAAGTGATAGGAAAGTAAAATATGTGCTAGATTGAATGCTGGCTTTCAAAATAATAATAATAATAATAATAATAATAATGTGACAAAAGCGATCGGTGTGCAAGGTGGTTGTTGACAGACTTCCCAAGATGCCTTGTATTAATGTGTTTACTCTCTGTATTGAGACAATGAAATCTCCTTTAAAAAATGGCAGGGTCACCCCATCCACAAGCAAACAGAACCCATCGCACTCACTCAAGTGCAATCGATTTGACAAGGAGGGAAAAGTCTACCCTCTGGGCAACGAAAGTGTCTCATTTCAAAGGATGTGTTGATTTCAAAGACAGCAGATCTTCTAATTAGATCCTCTAATCTTGTAATTAAGCAAAAGTGATTGCCATGGTGAAAGTGTGAGCAGACTGCAATGAAATGACTCTGCTCTTGGGCCTGTGGTCAGATGGATCACAGATGTGTTATTGCAAACCCTGTCTATATTTACCTGTTCCTTCAGCCCAGCAGCAGCAGTCCTGTGCTGTAATGGAAATGTAATTAAAAATCTAATTGACCCCCTGTGTTGCAGTCACCCCGATCCAGGCTTATATAATGCTCAATTTTGCTATAGTCACTTAGAGGTAATGCATATGCAGTGGTCTTTCACGACAAAATTGGATTTAAATGTATTTTACCTGGAGGTATTTTAGTGTTTCTGGAAACAAGAAGTTATTTCAGGCTTTAAGGGCAATGGATATCGGCATATCAAAGATGATACTTTCTATGTGGTAAACAAAAGTCTCTAGCCAGCCGAATTTCCACAGCAATGTTTGAATGAAAAAAATCAATCATGTTGCCAGAGACAAAATTAAGTCAAAGTCATGAACAGAAAGATTTAATCTCTCTCTCATAAACTTTTTGTTTCCTTCTGCATGGCCTGTAGGAAGAAGCTTGCGCTAAAGGGTGTCTTGGGTTCCTTTAAACAAATCATTATGATTAGTGGTTACACTCAAGCGTGGCCTATTGTTGATGACAAACACCGGTTATATTCAATTCAATTTCCACTCAATTTCCCCCGCTAAAATCTCCGGGGCCATTCCGAAAGGTTTCCACTTAAAATATATTAATGTAATTATTTCAAAATGAACTTCATGATGGCACCAGACTGGAGAGTCAATAGCAACATCCCATGAGGAGTTGAGGAGCGTCTCCAGGTCACCCTCTCCTTTTCCATGGTATCTGTTTATCATCCCCGCTACTGCGGACACTCCTCTTTGTCAGTTTCTGCCTCAAGCTCTGTCAGCGCTGACACATACGGCAGCCTCCACAGATTTATAGTTACAGTACACAGAGGTGGACAGAACTGGGCCACACGGGGTGTTTGGAGGCAGGACATGGAATGAGGGCAACCTTTACAAGGTGCTTAGATACCACAGATTTTAAACTTGACAGGTGCGCCCGAGGCATACTGGTGGATGACGAACCAGATCCTCTGGTTAAGACAGTAGTGATTCTCAACCATTTTTGGGCCAGCGCCCCCTATCCATTATCCAGGTGCCTTACCTTTAATGTATGCTGATTATCATTCTGTTTTAATAATAATAATAATAATAATAATAATAATGTGTATTATTCACGTCCTTATTTAAATTATTATTAAATTCATAACTTTTTGTATTATTTAAAATGTACAACATTTATGTAATGAGCGAGTACATCATGAATCCATTTTCCGAACTGTGTTTTTGTCCTATCCCGAATCACTAAGGTACACCTATAATAAGTTTTTATATTGGGATTTTAAGAGCCGCTCTGCTTTCTCCTTTGGTGCGTCCGCATACTTTCCGTCCTAAATAGTATTAAAAATAGATTTAGCACATAGTATGTTGAAATGAGTGTTCCAAAGATACCCGGATGGTCTACTATTTCCGGTCAGAATCCGAAGTGCAGATCGATGCGCAATCTAACGGCTAATTGCCCACAACCCATCACGCGTTGGACAAGGATTCAGTTAGAACTACAAACATGAGTGAAAAGTGTTAAAAAAAACTACAGACATGGAGGACGCACGAGTCCAGCGGTTATGTAGAGAGGTTTAGATAAAGGGGTTTGAGTGATTAATTATCAGTATCTAACCTGACGAAAATGTATTTATTCAATGTTGTCTACATTATATTGCATCTGCAGTACTTTTGTAAAGAGATGTTTAGCCATTAACTTTTAAATGCATCATTATACTCAAACTGCAAGAACATGAGGAGAGTCTCCGCAAGAAAGACCCACGACTGGCAGATGAACGTGCAATTACATTTCTCTCCGAAACGGCAGGAAATTAAATTAGATTGAATGGAGGATTTTAACTGTGACAAGATGATTGAAAGGGCACCCCAGTTTGCAGGATGCACGCGACAGATCTGTCCATTAAGATGACGAAGTAGTATGTCCAAAAGCTTGCCTACTCTTTTGCTACACACTCAAAAGTATGTACTTTTTCTTCACAAAAAGAGTACATACTTTTAGGGCATAGTAGGCGAATTGGGACGCAGCACTTGTTTCCACAACTGCTTGCGCTCCTGTGGCGTCTGTCGTTGCTATGCAACCATGAACTGCGGTCTCCATGACATGATGACGAGGAAGTTTCAGCAAATGATTAATTGATTTCTAACCCTTGCATTAGCTTTACTACTAGATATATTTATGGAGATGAGAAATAAAAACCCGCCATGTACAGCTATGATCAGCTGTTCGGCATCCTCTTAATATTTTTATCTGCCAAACATGCTTAAAAAATGACAAAATTTTGTTAAAATATGCTATTATAAACTCGTAGGGGCAACAAATGAACTTCTCTCTCCCATGCCACTCAAAGTATAAGATGGGCTGTCATTGAACAGTAAAAACGACCGTATACGGTCATTGAAGCGGTAATGTTTGCACTTAGGTTTTATTATGCATTTAGGACAGTATTGCAAGAAGCTGCTAACATTAACCTTACTTTCAAAAAAAAAAAAAAAAAAAAAATACAATCATGATTTTAAATACCTTGGTATTATTATAATGGTGTCATGATTAATTTGTGTTCATAATCAGTCAAAAAAAAAATCTTCTAACAAGAATAAACACATATGAACAATGAAATTATTATTGTATTATTAATTGTTTTTAACTATCTTGAAACTATCCAAGAAACGTTTCGCGCTCAGATGTGATGGCGGAATTAATACATTACCAAAATGTGATTACAGAATATATTTAAATTATCCATCAAATTGTCATTTTCTCCTTACAGTCTTGCGAGTTAACAATAATGCCTGACCAGTAAATTACTTGGTGAACAAAGAAAACATTTTGGCATTAGGCATTGACATTAGTTAATGCATAAAAATATAAATAGAATTTAGTTTAATAAATTTTAAAATTCGTCGCCGGAGTGAATGGGAACATGATTTATTGAAAATATTTGAAAATATATAAGCATCCTCCGCTGCGTGATTCTATTCAGCGCTGGATTCTAGACACCACCGGATTGTTGTCAGCGTGAAACACATTTTTGAGCATGTGAATGCTAATTCTTGTCAGTGCTTGAGCGTTCGTCTATGACTGGAAAAATATTAGAGTCGTTGCAAAAGTAACGATAAATAGCTTACATTTCGCATAAAACTGTCAGAGTTTAGAATGTTGTAGGCAATTATTTTGCAAGTAATTACATGTTTAATCTTGTCTTGCCTGGATCTTTGGTGTAAACTCGTGAACGCCCTCCATGAACACCTGAACACCCCCCTTTCAAAAATCTTGCTTCCAACGCCCCCCGTTATTCTCTGAAAGCAACCGCTGAGAACCACTAGGTTAAGAGATGCTTGATCATTTGTACTTTCAGTACGGCCATGTTTTTGCCTAGGCTTCTCCTCGTCTGCCCTTCAAACATCAATAAATCCTCGGGCTGCTTCGGCTGCTTTTGTGGACTAACTCGCATTCACAACAATCCAGCATTATGCAAATCTGGGAACAACACATTCGACACAAGGGACTCGCGATGTTCCATTCTGTGAGAAGCAGGGGAAGTGAAGTTTGTCAGAGCTAATCCAGGATAAGATGTCCCTTTCAGGGAACCGTACAAAGCCACGGGTGAGATGGGTGTATTCCTCAGATGCCGCTTCCCTCATTTCCCTCGAGCTTAGGGATCAGTGTTAATTCTTCCCCGTCAGTCGCCAGGAAACCGACAGAGCCAGACAGCATCCGTTCGCTTCGGTCGGAGCGCAGGCGCAAACTCGGCTCAACAGGCCAGGGTCATCCACAGAGTAGAGATCTGCCTCCCGCCCTCTCACTGACTTTATCAAAGCCGCCGAATAAATGTCTTTGAATTCCACAATGAGCCTTGCGACGGTAGAGAGAAAGCAGTGAATAAAATGCCATATGATGTCTTGTAAGGGAGACGTATCTGGCAGAGCCCCCTGGAACCTCATTTTGTCTGGCTTCTAGCGAATTTCTGTAGCTTTGAGGGCTAATGGAGCAATGCTGTATCTCCAACGCAGCAGGTAAACCACTTTCTGATGGTGTAAATGAAAACCTTTGGCTGGTTGACAGGAGGAAGCCTGCACAGGTGTCCATCTAATACAGTTCTCACATGAAAAGGGAAGTTTGCTCTAGCTTCAATGCATGGGCTGGAGAGAGAAAAGTTTCCCTGCTATCAGCGTGAGATTTCTGGCCGGCTATAGTTATATAGACAGTGGGGAAGAGATTATAGATGTTCACACATTTATATTTTCCTCAGCCAGCTGGACTACTAGAGTAATATTTTGTGTGAGATTAATTGATGCTCAAGGACACTTAATTGGTAGATAAAAGAGGCAGGATAGACAACAGTTTCACTTAATAATAGTGATTTAGACATTTAGTATTTACATTACTGTTAATAGTGGTGGAATGTAACGAAGTACAAATACTTCGTTACTTTACTTAAGTACATTTTTCACGTAGGCTATCTGTACTTTACTTAAGTAGAATCAAGTGCATAGGCTACTTTTGACTTTTACTTCGTTACATTTTGCAGCAATTATTATACTTTACTCCACTATATTTCTACAACGTTTCGTTACATTTTCGTTACATTTTCTCAGTTAAAGTTTTAAAGCAGTCTTTAGTGCCGCTTTCAGAGCGCTCACGTCCGTAACATTGTTTTTTCCTCATAAATGCGAACATGAAAAATAAAATAAAATTAATATGTTATGTTCTGTGGAGAGCCAACCCTTCTTGATCCGGTGGGTAGTTTTACTTTTGGTTTGCGTAGTGTCATTCACAGAATTACAAAAAATGTTGTCACCTAAAAGTTAAAGATTTTTTGTGTCACGTCCACGGCATGTGTAGCCTATTTCCCTCATAATAAATATAAAACGCATGTATAGACTTATATTTTTCTAATGTCTGGACTCCTTTATTAAGGGAGTATGGATATATAAACAGTTTCAATATATTGGTAGGCCTATTAAATGCATTTTCTGAGAATTTATATTTCAAGTTTTTACTGCAAATGTCACGTCCATAACGCGGGAATTGACATCACTTGATTACACATTGTATTACATTGTTATGATAATAGTGACCCATACAATGTGCCAAACATATTTTCCTTACCTTGTCATTCAAAGCCAGGGCACTTTTTGTACAACCAACGTTGTGCTGAACTGCTGCAGTGGCGGCCAGCAGCTCGCGAGTTTTTTTGTTTTTTTTTTCAAGGCAGTAGAAGGTTCTGGAACTTTTGCGCGCTTCCACATCCCGCGAAACTACGGATCTCCCATGAACATTCATTATATATTACTGCGTACATTTATCCTTGTCGGAGTTCTGAGTAGTAGCCTACCTAGATGCGCATGGCATGCGCGAGCGGTGCGCGATCATGGTCGACTGACAACGAGATTAAGCAGATGAACAAGAATAAGGCCGTGTTCCGATTGTTCTCATCTCAGCTCCACCGAGACAAAATAGATATGCCATTTCAAAAATCTTTCATTTATTGTCAGAAATGTGTTTTCAAAAGCATCACTTTCATCAAATTTTATGTGACATAATTTCCAGTAGGCAACTGACTACAAACAGGCACATCAGGACACAAACGAGCAGGCTTATGTGCCGGGGCTGAGCCCCGGAGAGCCCCGGCCCAATTTAACCACTGGTTAGGGCCATAGCTTAGTGCAGTGGTTCCCAACCTTTTATTGTCTGAGACCCCCTTTTTCCCAAGAAAATATTTTAGGGCCCCCCCCCTTCACATTTAATGATATTATCGCTCTTGTTGGCTAGCAGCAAGGATGACAAAATATGTTGTTTTCAAGCAAACGGTAGGCTATGTTTATTATAACCAGATATGTTTATGCACAAATAATAGCCTATAGCCTAATATTGAAAATACAATAACAAAAACATCAGTGGGCCATTTGTAATTTAAAAACGTAAGCCTAAGAGTAGCCTATAAATTGGCCCTATTTGAATCGCAATAAAAAAATATCAGTATTCACACTGGTGTGTAGGTAAAAAAAAAAAAGAATGAATAGCCTATATAGGCTATAACAAAATTACTGCTGTCTGGGACCCCAATACTTGCATGTTATTTGTGAGGCTTTATCAATAAGTGTGAGGATCTGCTGGTCGTGAGTAATTTGGTCAATGGTGGAGAGATCTTTAACAGGGTAAGACATCTTTATCATCCTCAAGGGTCAGTCTGGCCCATTTGTATTTGTTTTTTAAGGCTGTCATGGTTAAAATCCCATTTTTGGTCAGCCAGGCCAGGGAATGGATCAAATTAGCTAATGTAATATGATCGTTCTCCTTAAAGCATGCATTCCTTTTTTTTTTTTGCGCTATAGCGATCGTTAATAAACATGCGTTTGTTAACAGAATAATGCGTCTTTTGGAGCCGGAATTACTTTGTGTTTGGCTATGACGAGTCACGCAGGTCAAGTACCACTACTCCGCAGCGGCGGCGATCCGAACCAGTGTTAAATAGTCCCAATATAAACACTTATTATAGGTGTACCATAGTGATTCAGAATAAGACAAAAACACGGTTTGGAAGATGGATTCATAATGAACTCGCTCATTATATACATTTTGTAAATTTTTAACATAGCAGAAGTTACGGACGACTAGAATGCTCATTACTCAAAACTTTTCAAAATATGACGCGACCCCCCAGAGAGCTCGCCGAGACCCCCTTGTGGGCCGCGACCCCCCTGTTGGGAACCACTGGCTTAGTGGTTAGGGCACACGCTATATTCCAGTCTCCTCTCTTGCTTTCTCTATTCTCTGGTGTGTAGGTTCAGCACATGTTGCATGTCTAAGTTGGCACAAAGTTTACTGTATATGTTTACATTTAGTATTTTAAAATGATTACAAAAATATTACTTACTATTATACATTATGTAAAATGTATTTTTTTTAAATAAGTATTAAAACTATAGAAAATTTTAAATGTATAATTATGATATAAATAGATAAATGCAAATATAATGTAATGATTTCTGAAGGATCCTGTTACACTGAAGACTGGAGTAATGGCTGATGATAATCAGCTTTGCATTACATAAATTATATTTTAAAGAATATTAAAGTACAGTATATTAGTAGAAAATCATTATTTTAAATTATAATAATATTTCTAATTTTTTTTGATCAAATGAATTCAGGCTTGATGAGCATAAGAGACTTGAAAAACATGACAAATAGCAATGTTTCCAAACTTTTGACTGGCACTGTATGTATGCATGTATATATATGTATATATAATTTTGTGCGTTTTGCCAAAATGTTGGCAGGTCAAGTAGAAAAAAGCATTATTGTTAAGCCCTGCTGCATAAATGGAGAATGTTATTTCCAATTAGGCTGGAGAGTCTGTGTCTGCTGGGAAATCGAAGCCACCTCAGACCCACGTTATTTCTTCCATCCAGATCGGCCCATGTGAGCTGTCCCTATGTTCCTACTTACTAGTCAGTGGAGGAAAGTGCCGAGTGGAGAAAGGTGTGCATTTGCTATCCCAAATCCTCCACTTCTGTTAATGCTGCGCAACTCTCTGTCTAATTACTGCAGCATATGCACGTCACCTGCGAGGCCCCTGCAGGCAGTCCTGAAGGCACCTCCGAGCCCTGCCTCAGCCATTCACATGCCAGCATTACTCCAAACCCTGCTCATCAGAAACACTACACACCGCTGCAAAGTCCCACTGACAGCCATACATCACTCGCTCAAACCAAGCAAGTGTGTCTGCGAGAGGAAAGATATGAGAGAAAAAGGGAGTAAAGGCAGGCTCAGAGAAAGTCTGCAAAGGAGGCGACCCTTGAAGCTGCAGAAGATCTCGTTCCTGTTGATTGATGAAAGCCCTGGCCGTGATGGCATCCAAATGTGACAATTCTGGGACATTAAAGGCGTCAACTCTTCTGCTTCACCTGCTTCAGTCCAGCTGGGAACAAAGTGGTCATTATCCCACTGTATTCTGCTACGGCGCTCCCTGCGGTTCAGAATCTGCTCAATTATCTTCTCCTCCTGGGCTAAGGCTGACAGGCATGTTGGCAGGTGTGTCCTTTCCATCCCGTTCACCCCTTGACTACTGAAGGATTAGAGAGTGAGGAGGGCATCGACTAAAGCTACGGCTCCAGAGCTGTTAACGGCCCTGCCCTTTCTTGCCCTGCAAACAGATGAGCGAAGAAAGAGCAAATGCTTGTCTTTGGAGATGGAGCAAGGAGACCAGGCCTTAGATGATCACTACATATAACAATCTGTCAATGAGTATAATCAGGGCAAACATGCACAGGGGGATGAAAATAGACTGGTCTGAATACAATATTTTGTATAAATATCAACAATACTGTAGTTAAGAACTGAACTGAGCATGACATCAACATGACTATGATTCATAAGTTAAAGATGTTAAAATGAAAGTTCACCCGAAAATGAAAATTCTGTCATCTTTTTCTCACCCTCAAGTCGTTCCAAACTTACTTTGTTCTGTAGAACATAAAAAGATCTTAAGAAGAATGTTTCAACTTTTTTGTCCCCACAGTGAAAGCTAATTGGGTCAAAAACAACATTGGACCCCATTGACTTCCATTGTGTGGACAAAAATATTATTTCAAACTATCTTCTTTTACGTTTCACAAGAGAAAGGAAGTCATATGATTGGAAGACATGAGGATGAGTAAATTATGACAGAATTTTAATTTTTAGGTGAACTATCCCTTTAATATTGAGTACATAGCATTTTAGAAATATGTGACCCTGGACCACAAAACCAGTCTTATGTGTATTTTTTCTAAAATTGAGATTTATACATCATCTGAAAGCTGAATACACAATCTCTCCATTGATGTATGGTTTATTAGGATAGGACAATATTTGTCCGAGAAACAACTATTTGAAAATCTGGAATCTGAGGGTGCAAAAAAATCGGAATATTGAGAAAATCGCCTTTAAAGTTGTCAATTTCTATTGGCGATAGTGCTGCATCCATTCACAAAAATAAATGTTTTATATATTTAAGGTGGGAAATTTACAAAATATCTTCATGGAACATGATCTTTACTTAATATCCTAATGATTTTTGACATAAAAGAAAAATCTATAATTTTGACCCATACAATGTTTTGTTGGCTATTGCCACAAATATACCCGTGCAACATAAGACTGGTTTTGTGATCCAGGGTCACATATGAGTATTTAATCTATTAGTCCATTTTTGATCCACTAATGAAAATAGTCAAAGCCGAAGTGGGATTGACAACTACTTGTTGCTCAACATCACAGACAGGAAAGAGCAGAGTGATTCAAAGTGAAACGTTCTAGTGCATTCATCAGAAAACCTCTCGCCCAATCAATTTAGAGGACAAGAACTGAAGAGAATTATTTGCAAAGGCAATCGGTAGATGCATATTCTCATTTCCATGTACATCCTCTCAGATTCAGACATTTTCTTGTGTGCTGTCTTTTCTTATGCATGAAGGGAATTTAGATCAGAGTGTTTGAAAACAAGACATTAAGTAACACAGGCTTTACTATGCCACAACGGGCAGGGGAATCGTCATGGCGACTGCTTTGAGAGGATGAGGGAGAGGCAGTTAACATTGGCATATAAAACAGCTTCACATCAGAGGTGGCTAAGTTCATGTCAAACAGCGGCTTAGATTTACCGGTGAGGGAGCGAGGGAGAGATAGGCTTAAATAAGCCCTTGCTTAATTTTGGCACCATGTGTGACACTCACAGATTTTCATTCATCCTTTTCTAAAGCCTGCTATTTATTTTAGAGGCTTTGTTTCACAAAAGACATTCTCTTTAGCATTCATAGGACAAAAAAAAAAAGTAGATTTAATTCATTTCTGCCATTATGAAAGTGTGACAGAGGTGTGGCCAAAGCAACGGAAAAATGAAAGCCATTATTACATCCCTACTGAAAAGACCCACTGCTTTATGAAAAGGCAGACTCAGTCATATTGAGAACGAGGATTGAAAAGTTTTACTTTTATAATTGCGAGCAAATAGTCCTCTAAAACTGGTTTGCCAAAATGGAGTGATTTTCCATTTGTCGCAATCACGGGCAAACAAAGCGGTTATTTTACACCTGGTTTCTTACAGGCTCTTTGTCGCATTGTTACTTAGAGCACATCATCAAAAGATGCCATCGTCATGTTTACAGAGCCCAGCCTCATACATGTTGTGTGGTGCCACACTGAACAAAGGATGATGAAATGACAAGAAGAAGTGAAGTGTGTTCAATCATCCTCTTTGGAAATGAACAGGAATGAGGAGTACGCCTGGATGGAGCGATACAGAGAGGGAGAAGAGAAAGAGAGAGCCAGATGGAGGATCCACTGAATGAGCTTCTCACTATCTGAATTCACTGCAGATCCTGAATGCAAGGGGGATCTACATATATTGCTTTGAAAACAGAGACATGATGGCAATAAATCAGCTTGAGGAGAGGCAGGCGGAAGTGAGCATGACCGTACATGCAATGGGTCAGGTGAAGTGAGGTGTGATTAATACCAAGGGTGCCAGTGTGTGATGATACAGTAAGAGTTTGACAGGGTTGCTGACACGCTGATAAGAATTTGATCTATCTGACCCTGCCAACCATGTTTCTTCTAGTCTGCAGTGTAATTCATATTCAACCACACCACGTCCCGTTAAAGACCACATGAAATACTGGTCACGATACATGTAACTACAATATTGTTTTTTTTTTTGTTATCAATTGTATTGATTTGGATTGTGAAAATCCAGCTATGATTTTATTGGTTAATATTATTGAGGGGTAACGATTTGACTTGTTAGCATTGGGATTTTGCCCCTGCAGATGGACAGATGGATAGATAGATGACCAAGTAAACAGAATACATTTTGGATTCATGTTGTCTTTAAAGCTACACTGTGTAATTTTTTAAGTTGATTCTTAGCAAAAAACACTTTTTTTCAAAATGATATGTGCTCATTAATGTGTAATTACTTCTACCAACTAAACAAGTATTCTCGTAAGTGTATAATCTGCCATTTAGAATACATAAGAGCGAGTCACTCAAATGGCAGCAGCCATGTTACGCCTCCATCTTGAAAATACATTAGCCAAAGAGGGACATACCTGGAAATTCAAGCTTCGCCTTTCGCGTTTTGACGGCCACAAATAATACGGCCACCGTAGGAGTTAAAACGCCCTCGGATTGGGAGGGGCTAGAAAGTAATATTCAGTTGGTAGTCATAAACAATTTCACCGCTAGATGGGAGAAAATCCTACACAGTGTAGCTTTAATATAAGCCACAATCAAATATATTCAAACATATTGTGCAAAATTATTAGCTTATGTCAAATTCCACTGATCATTTTTCACAATAGCGTACAGACAAAAAGACTGAGAGATAATAAAGGGGTAATATAAATGCATTAGAAATACACAAATAAGATTTGAAGTTTAAAGTTTTCTGTGGTATTGCTGTAGATTTCTGCTCTATATCGAATCTTGCCCACTATGTTAGCCTCCTACCTCAACCTCTGCTGAAAACCCCACTTATCGCTTGAACAGCTTGTTGCTAGGCTACACCAGAGAGGGTAAAAAAGACTGTTATCAGAGAGAAGAGAAATCTCCTGAACAGTGAGTGTAGCACACCCAGGAAAATAAGATGGTAAACAGAGTATGTGCATCAGCTACAAAAGTGAACCAAATAAAACACACAAGGTGTGACAAGATGCAAATGAGAGGATCTTCTGAGGGGAAAACGAAAAAGATGCCTCACTCTGCTATCATGAGCTGCTCTCTGCGTCAGACTAGACTAGATGTCTTTATCCTGGAAACAATGCGACTTAATTCTTCTGCAATTCTTGTTTTATACGACAGGGTGCGAAATGCTGTTTGCAACACAAACAAGCATTTTAACATTAGCAGAAACACATATTTGCAACAGGTCAGGACATCAATTCCACAGTCAGATTAAAGAATGAAGGAGCATGCTTGGCATTTTACAAACAAGGCATTTCCTGTCCATTTCGAAAATGAGTGAGCGGACAGGAAGCATTAAGATGACTAACCCTTTTCACTGTACCGCAACAACATAAAAGCTAGACTAAAAAATCTCTATGTCATACCTAGACAAAACAAAGATAAGAAGCACTACATTTAAAACCAATTTGTTAGATGAGACAAAGCCCCCTGGGTTCACCTTGTGTTCTCTTACCTTTTGTAGGATCAAAAACCACTTTGGATTATTGGAAAGCGTACAGTGATTCAGTTATACATCACTGCCAGGCTGATATAACTGTACAAGGTTAACACTGGCCTTGTGACATGGTATTTAGAAATGCAGTGAACTGTACAAAAGCTCTATTATAGCTCTGCTACACAGTCAAGCCTGTCCACGTTCTGTAGGCACGTCCAAATTATGCACATGCAAAAGAATAGCCCTAACCTTTAGATGTTCTGCCGCTTGTATTTGCTTTAACCTTTTCTATATGGAAAGTTGCAGATAGATGTAAACAAACGGCAACACCCCCACTCGATCCATTCGCGAGTTGGCCGGGGGTGCAGAAATGTGTCGATTTTGAGGTGTGATCCGGTGCGACACACAACATGACGGCTAATTAAATCATTAGAGGGTGTTTCACGAGGCACAGGTGACATAATTACACAGTATCACGAAAAGCCTTTATACTAAATCTAACACATTTACACAAGCATCTGCCATTGCAAACTGAGAGTGGGGATAAAGGGCTTAATGAATTGAGAAAGCGCTTTCGTGGTATATTGTAAAACAGAATAAAGCCCGTGAGCTATGCAAATGGTCCCCGTTCTGTGATTTGTGCGCGGAGCTGGCGCACCAAGGTGGAGTACAATGCCATCTGCGTCATGTAGAGAAAGGGCCCTCCCGTTCATTTCTCAGAAATCAAAAACAGCCATTTGGACGTCATTTAAATTCATGAAAAATTATTGCGGGTGGATTACGAGTGCCTGTTGGGAGCTGTGTGAGGACTTGAAAAGGTGAGAAGTCAAAAATGGCAACAAGGACTCGAGAAGGGCTCATGCAGGAGGGATGGATGTGTGACGTGGCCAGAAATCACACAGTGAAGGCTCTGATTAAAACTCCCAGAGGAGCGCTGTGGCGGACAGGTGGGTCTTCATGGGTGAATGGCAATAAGGATAAAGGATGTGACATACGGACGAACAGACAGACAGACAGACACATACAGCAAATCCACATTAGATTCATTCCCAAATCCTATGCATGTCTCCGTTACGTGCTTTACTGTACTCAGCTGGCATGCAGAGAATGCCATGCTGTGCTGGCAGAAGAAGGAGGGAGAGGTACCAACCGTGAGCTGCGGCTTCAGTGCTGGGCGCAGCGTCTGAGCACACGAGGAGAGGAGGTGCAGTGGAGGAAGGAGGAGGGAAACAGGAGGAACAGCATGCATAAAAAGGAGAAATGGGAAAAAAAAACAAATGGAACTGATAAGCAAGCATTTACACACAATTACAACAATGACCAACACTTTGAAATAAGCTCACAAGAAAATGACAAGAGGACAACATCAAAACAAATAGTGCATTTTCACTTAGCTAAAAAAAAAAAAAAAAAAGGGGTGTCAAAAGTAGTGGCACTTTGGTACAAAGCATCTGACAGAATCCAATCCACCTTCCTCAACATAACCATTTCATTAGCAGATTTCTATTGCTACTCTGTTCGGTGTCTGATTAGAAATGGTAAATATTTTTAATCCAAAAAATATGGTAATTAAATGGATAACAAAGCAACATTAGACCCCGATGAGCACCATTGTATGGACAAAAAAACAAAACCAAGACATTTCACAGAAGTCAAGTCAAGTCACTTTCATTTATATAGTGCTTTTAACAATATAGATTGTTTCAAAGCAGCTTTACAGTGATAATAGGAAATTAAAGTAACAGAGATTGTTTTGGCTTTACAGCAGCTCTAGAATAAAGTTATTGTCCAGCTAAAATTAGGCTCACTTTAGAAGATAGCTAGCTTCCATATTTTATCATATTTTTCCCTTTAATACCATATTTTCATGATAAAAATAAAACTAATACATTTTTGGGTTAACTATCCCTTTAATGCCTTTTAAAGTCCCCCAGTGGTGAAGTCAAGTTTTCAAGAAAATCAAGTTTTTAAATGTTGTTTAAAATGTCTATGGGGTGTTTTTAATATGCTTTAAGACGAACCATGAGCAAACTCATAAGTCAGCATTTTCAACAAAGCATTTTCTCTTTAAAACAGAGAAGACAGTCTCAAAAACGTGGTTTGAAATCACTGGTTTTTATTTATAAAATTATATATATATATATATATATATATATATATATATATATATATATATATATATATATATATATATATATATATATATATATATATATATATATATATATATATATATATATATATATATATATATATTGTAGCGTCTGGACCAGCAGGCCTGTGAAACTTCCCCCAAAAACTAACATCCCAAATGAAGCTAACACACTGGCAGAATGCGGTGTCTTGTTACAGGACACACAGAGACTGATAAGAGGATTTTACGATCCAAAAGAATGTCCAGAAAGCTGTGACTCTTACTTAATTCTCACTGAGAAGGAGAAATAAACCCTGTTAATTCTATATATTCTATATATAACCATTTGAGAAATGTGTAAACATGTATCTTAAGCCCCTTTCACACAGCGCATTGAACCCGGGAAATTGCCGGCAAATTGCCGGAACGCCTTCTGTGTGAACGCAAACACGACCCGGGATTGATGCCGGCATCGATGCCGGGTTGGGGACCTAGTAACATTGCCGTGTTCAGTCCCGGAACGCGCGCTGTGTGAACAAAAGCCGTAATAATGCCGTGTCGCAGTGATGACGCTGAAGGGCGGGATAGTTCGCCAGCTGTGAAGCGGTATGTAATGCGCAAGTTTATGATCGAAGCAGAGAAATAAATGCACAAGCGTGGTTTCTCGAGAGAGAAATCGCAGCTCATAAGCAAACTGAAGACGCTGCTGAGACATTACAAGTCACATCGATGTCACGTGTCTTTCCGGGACATACACGGGTTGTGTGTGAACGCGCTCTCTGATTCCGGAAAATCACTGGCAGTGTGAATGAACCAAAATCAAACGAACCCGGGTCAAATCCCGGGTCACTTTATCCGTGTATTTTCCGGAATCTCTAGCCCCTTTCACACAGAGATTCCGGAAAATACACGGATAAAGTGACCCGGGATTTGACCCGGGTTCGTTTGATTTAGGTTCATTCACACTGCCAGTGATTTTCCGGAATCAGAGAGTGCGTTCACACACAACCCGTAAAAATGCCGTAAAGACACGTGACATCGATGTGACTTGTAATCTCAGCAGCGTCTAAAGTTTGCTTATGAGCTGCGATCTCTCTCGAGAGAAACCACGCTTGTGCATGTTTTTCTCTTATTCCATCATAAACTTGCGCATTACGTACCGTTTCACAGCTGGCGAACGAGCCCGCGCTTCAGCGTCATCACTACGACACGGCATTATTACGGCTTTTGTTCACACAGCGCGCGTTCCGGGACTGAACACGGCAATGTTACTAGGTCCCGACCCGGCATCGATCCCGGGTTAAATCCCGGGTCGAGTTTGCGTTCACACAGAAGGCGCTCTGGCAATTTGCCGGCAATTTGCCGGGTTCAAAGCGCTGTGTGAAAGGGGCTTCTGTGTGAAAGGGGCTTAATTTTCCGATCTCATGATTTTCCTTTAATGTGGTTGTCTTTTGTATTCTTTATTGGGTTAATATTTCAGACTTTGGATAATATGGTTAACCAAATCAAATTGTGTTGCATTTTTGGTATCTATAAACTCCAATCTTCATCCCCGTTTTGTTAATTTACATTACATTCTGCTTACTTTGTGACACATTAGTATTATAAGCATCTTAAAGATTCTTGTGTTAAACATCCAATCAAATTGCATGTTCAAAGGGACAATGGGTCGTAAAATTTCCCTCCAAAGGGAAATCTTCTCATTGGCTCACACAGCTCGGTTGTGCCATCTTCATGCTTTAAAGTCACAGATCAGCTTTTAGCTCTCTCTCTTACTCCTGTACTGGAATGCTGACGTGAAGATGATGCTGAACTAGAAGTTGCTAAGGACCCACCAAGCTTGCGCCAGGCTGCGGCCTTGTCTTTCCATTCACCAAAGATACTCTGGAAATCACTGGTTCTCTCTCATCAAGACCACATCAGCAAAGATCAACTGGAGCCTCAACAGATTGCATCAGGACAGTTTAATTCAAATGGACGAGACATGCAAGTATCAAACTTAGTCTCATTATTTGATACATTGAGTATCCTTACCCCTTTAAAGAAGGGCGTGTTAGAACTAAACTTATGGTTTGCTCAAGGCTGTTAATCTGCTGAATTTCAAACAATGCTATAATTTCTTGCTTTCCTGTATTCTGCTTCAGCTCTCTTTCCCTTGGTAAACTGTATGCATGTATGTATGTGTGTTAGAGTAGTTTAAGTGTTTAGACTAGTTAATAAAATCTTGTTCATGTCACACGTAAAGTTGTCCGTGTCTCAAGCTCATAACTGGAGTCACTAATCATATAGATTTTTGCTACTGCTCTTAGTAGTACTGCAAATTAAGAAAGACATTTCCCATGCCCCGGAAATGTACATTTCTTAGAGTTAATAAACAATTAATCCTGAGTGTTCACGGTACAGACATGCTAATTGGTTGTAATATTAATTTACGACAGTAAGTTAATTATATTAACTGATCCAAATATTCATAATCAATTATAACCAGTTATTATTGATTATTAGTATTTCATAGAGCTAATTTGCAACAATAATTTAGCTATATATATATATATATATATATATATATATATATATATATATATATATATACACACTGCTCAAAAAAATAAAGGGAACACTTAAACAACACAATGCAACTCCAAGTCAATCACACTTATGTGAAATCAAACTGTCCACTTAGGAAGCAACACTGATTGACAATCAATTTCAAATGCTGTCCAGAGCATGGAGGCGCTACCAGGAGACAGGCCAGTACATCAGGAGACGTGGAGGAGGCCGTAGGAGGGCAACAACCCAGCAGCAGGACCGCTACCTCCGCCTTTGTGCAAGGAGGAGCAGGAGGAGCACTGCCAGAGCCCTGCAAAATGAACTCCAGCAGGCCACAAATGTGCATGTGTCTGCTCAAACGGTCAGAAACAGACTCCATGAGGGTGGTATGAGGGCCCGACGTCCACAGGTGGGGGTTGTGCTTACAGCCCAACACCGTGCAGGACGTTTGGCATTTGCCAGAGAACACCAAGATTGGCAAATTCGCCACTGGCGCCCTGTGCTCTTCACAGATGAAAGCAGGTTCACACTGATCACATGTGACAGACGTGACAGAGTCTGGAGATGCCATGGAGAACGTTCTGCTGCCTGCAACATCTGTGAAGAGGCTAAAAGCAGGTTTAAAACTTGCCCCATTGAAGTCAACAGGGTGCAAATTTTAAAAAGAGGATAACATGGTGTAGGCAACACCGATTTTTGTCATTGTTCTCTGTATTGACAGCACTCCAAATTTACAAAAAAATGAGCTCAATGTTAAAATTGACCGGAGTTCTCCTTTAACAGCTTAGCCTATCAGGGATTAAGAAGCGCTTTTGTTTTGATTAGCTATAACAGCATAGTTTTTGGCATTGAAGAAAGGAAATATGATTATGCTGGGAGATCTGATGTGTCGAAAAATCAGCTCTTAAAAGTCATCAAATGTCTAAACTGGACACACTTGAATCAGTGGTGTGTGCTGCAAACGTACTGTAGATCATTTTCAAAAGGTGCAGACAATCACTGCAGCACCCTAAATCAATATAGCGGGACCACAGAACTCTCAATAAATAATAACTACATAAAATGACCTTTTCAAATGCTTGCCTTTTCTGCAGACCCAGCTGTTGTCAAAAGAAGAGTGTGGGAAATTCAAAATCACATGGATGGCCACAATATTATACTATTATATACTAGTATACTGTATATGACATATGAATAAGATGCTGAATAATATATGAATGCCAATCGAACGCCTTTCCAACTATCGTACGTAATTGGTCATTAAATCGCACCAGAAGACTGCAGACTTTTTGAAATGTTGATAACTCTGTGAAAACCTGCATTACTGCTCCAGGTAATTCCTCTGATATAACAGAGGAATTCAGGCTGCCTTTCTGCTTTGAGCTGATGAAATGCCTCGACTGAAAATATGGAAGCGAGCACATAACATGTGGAATGTGAGCCCTTATCCTGGTGCATTACCTTAGGGCAGAGAGCACTTCAAACACACCAGGAGAGCCGTGATGCAGAGCTGCTCGTTACGGGAAGAAACATTGGAGATGTCAATCACTGTTATGGCAACACAAACTTTGCCCTTAAAGCATAACTTGATGTTTCTCGGCTCGATTAGATAGGATCTAGTCCTAATCCAGTTGTTTGCTTTGAGGATTCAGGTTAATTTGAGTATTCCTCAATATGATGGATAGAAATGGTGTAAAGGGAGCCCAGAACAGCAAGCAATTCCTCTGCAAAGGTAGATGAGTGAGGCGTGGTCATTGGATCAGAAGGTGGAGATCAAGAGCACTACAATGAGAGGTACAAAGAGAGGTGCTTTTAGATGAGAGGTTCTTAGATTAAAATATGAATTACTGTATAAATGCTGAATTAACATTTTAGATTTTACTTGTCTACTATTTAGAAAACTATTTTTATCCAATGCGACTTGCAGAGCACTTTTGACAGGGGAAGTTGCCTTGAACTTTTTGAAGTTGTCCTGTCCAGTGTTTGAACCGGTGACCTCTGGTTTTGAAGATGAGATCTTTAACCAATGTAGGTCAGGGTTGTGAACCAGAATTAACCCGTCACTAAGCTCCGCCCCTTTTGGTTACTGTTGCTAATTGAGAGAAGTACAGATTATTATTCTTACATAAACTGGAATGAACGGTGTCATTGTAAAGCATTTTCACCTGCCATATTTATTGACTAAAAACTGAGACAACTGCATATCAGAACCAAGGCAAATGCTTCTTAGTTAACTGAAAATCTGTAAGTGATAATGAGAGATACAATTATACAGTATATTAGTAGGATATTATCATTTTGCATTTCTAATATCCATAAAAAAACATAATGGCTGAAATTAACACCAACTAAGCTAAAATGTAAAATTACAGTTGAAAACTGTATTAAAAAAATGAAAATGCAAAATGATTAGCACTTGCAACACACTATTTACAGAATCACCACTTAAGCACTTGCAACACACTATTTACAGAATCACCACTTAAAATACCACCTATAATTTTTTGGTATCAATTTGTATTGTTTCAGTCAACTAAAAAGAGAAAGCCTCATTTGAAAGATTATCAGTAATAAAATTACAGATATAAACCAATGCTGAAACTAGCAACAAATAAACCAAATGTAAAATTAAACTTGTTACAATGATGATGATTATTAACATTTTCATCATCATTATTCTTATTATTTAGAGCTGTCGTGCCCGATACTGAGTTCATGTACTCGTACTCGTAAAAATGCTCCGATACCGATACCAGGCAGCATGTGTACAGTGTTTGTGTCCAGACAAAGAAACACTGGCAACAAAGATTATAATGGGGATCAAAAAGAAGGCTGTCTATGAAGTAAATGTATCTAATAAGTGGAATATTAAATGAAATATACTAACAACTAAATATGTGATGCGCAAGCTGATAAGAGAAAAACGCACAGTGCATTGAGCATGCAGCAGCACAGACGCATCCCTTTTTCATAGACGTCAGTGGAAAGTTTGTAGTTCAGATCAAATAGGCCTATGTAAGTAAAACATGAACTGTTACCTGATTTATGTATAACGAGTGGTTCCCTACATTATTACAGGACATTTGCAGGTCAAGAAGTTGCATGAACGCAAACATCCAAAGCGCGCGCCCCGAGAACCAGTGTCTCAGAATAGTGCGTGTGAATACTGAATTGAATTGTCTTTCACATCTTGCGCTGGTATGGACGAATTCACACAAAATTATGTAAAAACGCCTGTCTTGGCGAGTATCCTAGTAAACAAAGTTGGTTATATCTCAAGTCAAGTGAACATAGACATATTCAAATGGGGTCCGTGCGTTCGGTCTTAAAGGGGCAGCAGTCTAATAAACATCTGCTGTGTTTTAATGCTAATCAAACAAAGAACAAAGAAATCACACACTGCTCTTGACTAAATAGGCTACCTTTTGTAACTTTACAAAAATATCCATCTATATTTAATTTATACAGTTATAAATATGCAGTTTTTTCACATGCGATTACTTTATTCAAATTTCTTTACCTGTTAGATCTACCTGAAACACTCTAAAACACTGTTTATTTCATTTGTAGTCTTTCTTTGTTCTATTGTATTTATTTGTGCTATTTGTAATTTGATTATTTGTTCTTATTTTACTACTGACTGCTTACTTGACTTTTATAATGTTTTAAATTCACATTAATTATGCTGGTAGTTTTTGTAAATTGAAATAAAGAATTGATATTTCACTGGTGTCTAAACATTTGTACCACTGAACCAATCCTCAGCACTGAGCCCTGCTGGAGCAGCTCTAAATGTGCGCTGTACTATTAAATGAAAGACACAATATGATAGAGCAATAGAATGAACAGTGAAAGTAACAGAAGCTCATACAATGCTTTTTAGCAGGCTTAATTAAGCATGAAAATAACTATTTTCAATATATAACAAAAATATATAACAATAACAAAAATAATTATTTTGGTTTCTCTAACAATAGATTATAAATTACAAATGCAGTGATAATACAGGTATCGTACTATATATACAGTACATGTATATATGTATATATATATATATATATGCACAGCACAATTATTGTTTTTTATTTAATTAGTATTTTAGTTTCTTCTATCAGTCAACTGAAAAGAGAAAAGAGACATTTTAAACTGTTAACATTAGTGTACATGAACACACCTGGCCAATTCTATTCAAACTCCAGCTCATGATTTAAAAATTCTTAAAAATTCTTTATTCTTAAATTTGTTCCATTTATTTTGAGGAGGTTCAGAGAAAAGCTATCATGTAGCCAAGAACTAGAGAGAGAAGGTTTTTCTTGCAATCCCTGCTGTTAGGCCTTTATGTAAAGAACCTTCAGGTGGTCAGGTACCCAATATCAGCACACTGTGTTAGTGTTAGACTGCTCTTTAGGTCTCAAAATAAATAAAAAAACTCTCCATCATTAAAAGCGTTCATCTGGCACAAAAGCACAGCAAGGCCTTTAACAATCACTGAAGGAACCTCTCACCATACCGCTGCCGTTAGGCCCTTCAAAAGGGTTTCCACCATCAGAAAAATGAAAGACTTGAATAACACTGCACTTATTGCTGCACAGCAAGCCTTTGTAAAAGTCTCCAGCCACTGCGCCGTTTGCCGGACATGTTTGAAACATTATCAAACATTAACTGTCAGCTCCTCTGAAAGTGGGCACTGAGTTCTTGAGGCGAACAGTTCAAGGAGAAAGTCCTGAGATGAAGCAAGGGCCTACAAATAAAACAATCAAAATGAGCAATAATATCTTCAGGTTATTATTTGACATTAAGAGGGAAGTGGAGGGTTTCCATCACTCCTTGCATGCTGCGATTCCCATCAGGCAGATGGTTTGGAGTGTGTGCTCGCTGAAAAGGGAGGAGACACAGAGAACGCAGGAGGGACGTAAGGGAGCTGTACTCGTTATTTACTACTATCTAGAGACAGAAAAAAAGGGGGATCTGGTTCAAAATGAGTATTAGAATCTTCAAGCTGTCCTCCAACTCTCAATCATCAGAGGGCATCTGGAAGCCTGCTAAGCCCATTACTGGTTCAGGCAGAAGTCCGTCAATAAGTGGTGCTGATGAGCAATGGCCTTCCTCCCTGTGCCTGGCCCTTTGTTTCAGTGTGGGTCACCTGAGGCAGTGTCCTTGCTTACTTCAGCAGCTGATATCAGCAGAGATGACAATAGGCACACAGCTCGTGGCTAATTGCGACAGCTTTGTGTGGCACAGGAGACGACAGCGAAACATGCGCCCGGTGCCCAGGGGAAGGGCACAACTGCTGAATCTCAGCAGCACACTGCTCTTCATGGAAAATGTGAAAAAATATACTAGAGTAACATATTGTGATGAATCTATCGTGCATAGAAGGCTTAATTAAAGCTGTTTATGTTAACCCTTTACGGGCACAGAAAAAGTGTTTTCCTGAAAGTTGTCAGCTATTTATGGAAGTAAAATAATGCCAAATGTTTTTGAAACAAAAAAAAGCCTGTTGAATTGCAGTACTTGAAAAAAAAAAAAAAAAAAAATATGCATTGTATTAACCATGCTTACATTTTAATGCATTGTATTTTTAGGGCTTGCTTTTTTATGGGCTGAAATTCAACATGGTTGAATATTTAAGCTGTGAATATTTCAATTCAAAACATTTCAAACACATTTTCATTATTAAAAAATCAATAATCCATATTCACCTTTCATATTTCACTTCCAAAATAGTCAAACTGTTTAAAAATACTACCTAAAATATTCAACAGGCAATTTTTGGTCTATTTTATTTCGCTTTGCAAATTCGCTTCCACAAATTCAGTGGTTCAAATTCGACAGTAAATTCAACATTGACATCCAGGAACTGCAGGAAAAGCAGTAGATTACCGAGCATACTCTCCATCTGCTGTTAGTCGACCTCACCAGCAGGGGGTGCAAACGCGTGTTGTCCGGAGCAACAGTTAGAGCAAACCATTCATTCATAAAATGAAAATGATTATCTGGGTCAGTATATATGTGGAAAAGATGATAAAGACACAAAAGCTGTGTTTATGTTTCATTTAATAACTTCATTGTTACTTTCCCTGTGTAGCCTTCATGTTATCAGCTTTCTCTACCATGAACGGGATTAAATCGGTTTCCCCTAATACCTCATAATACTCAAGGATTCCCCTTCTGTTGGGACAAAATGCTATATATATAAGTATGCCTACGTGTACTGCATTAGATTAAAGGTGCATTAAGCAACTTTTCATGTTAAAAATACCTGTTTTTCTAACCCATACATGCTTAAACAATTGCCTGATGGGCTGAATGAGCCCTTCTCTGATCACTGCGATTGCCTCTATAATCCTGTACAGTAAAATAAATAAGAGGGATTCGGGCCGAATCTGAGGCTGGGCGTGACGTCATGCGCGTTCAGTTGCAGTGTTGCAGTTTCATTTGTCGCCAGAGGGGGGCATAGTTCTGCAAAAACTTAGAGACTTGCTCTTTGCACCTTTAAACTGGGAAGAGTCATAGCACTTGTACATTGTTGTCCTCCGTTAGTTTAACTGTAAGTAGCTTTGGATAAAAGCATCTGCTAAATGACAAAATGTAGCCTAAATGTAAATTGGCTTGACATTGGACATTCGCACATTTAGAGACCGTTTCTAAAGTTGCATACAACATTGGCATACACGTTTCTAATCTAACTTCAATAGCAAACTTCAATTTATTTGAATAAATATCAAAAATCTAAAGGGTGCGCATTATGCCTGACACCTACATGAACACTTTACAGTTGGTTTTGTGACTGTAAGTAGTTCTATTCAAATGCTATTGAAGTTAGAAAACGTATGTAACTTTAGAGACGTCCCTAAATGTGCGACTGTCCAAGTCAAGCCAACTTTATGCCAATATATCACTGGGAAACGCTCAGCATTAAACTTTGCGTGTTAAGTTCATACACTGAGTCCATCTGCTTGCCTGCGAGTTTGGTTTTTAATATCACTGTATTAGTACATTAAGCTACGTTAAGCGTTTTATGTCCAGTAGGGGAATCCTGAAGTATTGAGGGAAACCCTAGTAGCCTACTGCATGCAGCACATCGCCGTAATATAAAGTTAAGGCAACTAAACAACCAAGAGAAATATATTTCAACCTCAAATGTAACATTGGATCTGTATATCCGCATCGGGGGAATAACATTATAATCTCGTTCACGGTAGAGAAAGATGCATGTAGGCTACACAGGAAAAGTAACCGTGAAGACACTGAATTTAACATAAAACATAATAATCACAAATACACGTACATTGCTGTAAATTAGTTTTATGAATGAATGGCTTGCTCTAACTGTTGCTCTGTCTTCGTCAACAACACGCGCTTGCGCCCCCCTGCTGGTGAGGTAGACTAACAGCAGATGGAGAGTATGTTCGGTAATCTACTGCTTTTCCTGCAGTTCCTGGATGTCAACGTAGAATTTTCTGTTGAATTTGAACCACTAAATTTGTGAAAACGAATTTGCAAAGCGAAATAAAATGGACCAAAAATTGCCTGTTGAATATTGTAGGTTGTTTTTTAAACAGTTTGACTATTTTGGAAGTGAAATATGAAAGGGGAAAATGGATTATTGAATTTTTAATAATGAAAATGTTTTTGAAATGTTTTGAATTGAAATATTCACAGCTTAAATATTCAACCATGCTAAATTTCAGCCCATAAAAATGCAAGCCCTAAAAATACAATGCATTCAAATGCAAGCATGGTTAATACAATGCATATTTTTTTCAAGTAGTGCAATTCAACAGGCTTTTTTGTTTCAAAAACATTTGCCATTATTTTACTTCCATAGCTATTACATTAATAATATTAAACTGCACCAAAATGCAAAATAAATCTGAAAATACCACTAAAATTGAACAATACATAATCAAATGCAGAATATAATTAAAATTAATCATTATAAATAAATTTAAATATGTATGTATACCTATCTATCTATCGATAATGGGAAGGTTTGGGACGACATGTTAAGTAAATGATGACAATTTTCATTTTGGTGGGAACTACCGCTTTGCATATCATAAGCAATTTTTCAAAACTTACAAGTAAGAGACAGAAGGTGAGGTTTGCATGCTCAGATCATCTAATGTCCTCATATCCATGAATATATATATATTCAGTTGACTTTGTCATCTGCTTTCCATAGCCAATTGTCAATTGTTTCCATTGGCAATTGCTGGCAATTGTGTCCAATGACACCCATCATGATTTCTCAGCACACCCTGTATATTTACATTATATATCCCATTTAACCAATGGAGAATAAATGTGTTCTTGGTATAATCTGCTGCTAAATACATTAAGCACCTGTTTGAGTATGTGACTGACTGGGACAATAATGAGCAAATGCATAAGGTTTATTATTTTTTTCATTGAGTGTGTAGTATTAGTATGTGTGTTTAGGCAGCCTGTGATTTCAGGCAGGTTCAGGCTTTGCTCGCTGAATATTCTCTGCCGTTCTACCAGCCTATCTCCAGTTAACCATCATAGAATGTAATCATAGTTCCCATAACAATATACCTCTACATAAAAAAGACTTATTGGGAGCATTGCTGTGTTTGCATGATGCTAAGTGCAATAAATTCTAGGGGATGGTCTCTCTGGGTTGTGTATCAAAGCACTGCAGTGGTTGTTTTCCCTGTGGTAATGCAATTGACCTTTAGTGAATTAGCCTTTTCTCTGCCAGCGAGCCATCTCTCTTTGTCTGGCTTGTATTCTGCTGCAGGAATCAGACAGGGAGAAAAATGGACTTCTATCTTATGTGCAAGTGCTTTTGCTGGGCAATTCATTTGTTCAATTCCAAAATCAGTTTACCAGATGGTGTTTATGCAATTTAAGCCCTGACAAAAGCACTATTTTCTCCTCCCTCTCCCCTCCCTTAGTTTTTTTTTTTTTTTGTTACTTGCTAAAATGAATCAGACGCTGACTTCATTTATGCTCTTTCATCAATTACCAAAAAATCAAAAATCTATTCACCAGTGTTTTATTAGCAAGGCCAAGGAGGTCATTAATGAGGCAACAATTGTTTTGGCTGTGCCTTTTGTAGTGCCCATTTATCTAGAATATGGCATTTGATTTATATTGGTACGCATAGGAATATACATTATTTTACATTAAAAGTGTAACTTGTTTTAAAAAGCTACTTTTAATTGCATATTGCTATTAGCTGTGCTTGCTTGGGCAATGATCACAAATTCATTAATTAGGAGTTTATTGAGGCAAAAGGTGTAGTTAACAGTAAAAATGTGTTCCCCAAACTATGATGTGACCGACTGAAGATATTGAAAATAAGACTGAGCCACATCTATGAATCAGAATATCATATATTTTAACTTGGGCCAGCAAGTAATCACCTAGCAACCACACATAGCACCCTAGCAACCAGCCTAGGTATACATTTTTACACAGGCAGGATGACTGATTTTCTTCTAAAAATGTAAATCTAGTTGCTAATTCTATAATAATTAACTGAAGAATGACTAACTGTAACACATTAGTTCAGAGATCAATTGCATAACCACTCTTTACATTTAAATTAAATTGCTGATGTAAAATTCTGTGCTCAGTCTAAAATAGAAAAAGAGTAAGAGATAGATTATAAAAGAAAATAGTGAGGGAGAGTGTGGTCTGAAATGGAGGGTCTCATTCTTACTGAGCCTCTCACTCTTATTGAGCTCTGAATTACAGATTGTGGGGTTTGGCTACAAAAATAAACACAATAGTCTGGGGAAAATGGGGACATGTGAGGACTAAACAACACCTTCAGAGTCTTCATTCAGTCTTCCCTTTTCACTGCGGCTCAAAGTCACAGAGAGATAAATGGACAGAAAGAGATGGAGCAAATGACGAGAAGAGAGAAACGAGAGAGACAGAGGACAGATTGTGTTGTCAGCCAGAGAGAAAGCTGCAGAGGAAGAAGTGCCTCATCTTTGATCAAATTTGCAAAAGCTTTGTGGGAAATAAAAGAGCTCTCAGAAATATCGATAAACATCCATTTCTGAGCTGTGTTTAGCAGAGGAAAAAAAGGCAATACAAATAGAAATTAATGACATCTGTCCCCATTGCGTATGGTGGCAAGCAAGGCCCCTTCATTTAGCCATTTATTTTTCAGTGTAAATGGCAATTTAGTCATCTCTAAATGTCACCTCCTGAAGCTGTGGAGCACTTTAGCCTTGCGTTAGGGCTTTAATAGATTTTTTAAAAGTGCAGTATAGCTCATTCCATTTCTCTTATAGCTTTAGCTGTATATAGTTTATCAAAAATGTATTAAATTTCTAAGTGGCCTCCACCTCTGCGGACTGATAAATTCATGTGGTGTTCCTGAACTATACACATCCAGCCAAAGGATAAATGAAATCAGCAGAAGGAGGGAGCAGAGTGGCTGCTTAGGACCCACTCTTCCTATTGAAGTACATGGGCATAATAGGATATGCTTTAAGGGAAAAGCGATAAAAATGCAGCCTGATATATCACAGCTATAGGTCTGCGCGGCTCGGCATTTGGAAAGCGCATCCGGAGCCGAGGCTGTGCTGGAATCGTTTCACACAAACAACGCAATATAACTGTAATTGAATAATATTTTCCCTATCAGGGCCGTTTATCCACAGCGATGCCTGCGGGTTGGACCTCTGGAGGATTTCAATGTGTGCAGCAGGCAGCGATGTTAACGAGATTCATTCACCTCGTTAATGAGGAAAGAGGGTGTGTCTCATTAGTATGCGTCATCGCTTCTTTCATTAAACACAATCATGTAGCCTAATCACAGCCGATTCATTTCTCAGCCCTTTATAGATTCTCTCAAATCATCCGCACAAGTCAGTCCAAGATTTTGATTGCTCGCGTAACCGGCGGCCGCTCCCACTCGGTTTCGCGAGTACACAACAAAGCACGGAGCCCCATCTCTAGCAATATGCACGGTTTTCACTGTAATATAAAGAATTGCCTTGAGGAAGGAGAAAAACAGAGAGTAAAACGATCTCAATCGGTTGCTTCAATATCACAATCATTACAGGCAGCAAATTACATCAGGTTCTCTTTTAGAGATTGAAACCAGCAGCAACATTGATTTAGCTTTCCATCACCTGGGGCCGTATTAGCTTTTGTGTGCTTTTTATGTTGAGTAGAGTGGATTAGAGTAGCTAATGAGCTTGCGGTGGTCAGTATCGCAGGGGCATTGGTATCGTTCGGCAACAGAGCTGGCCTTACAATCGGAGTTTACTCAATTATAAAACAAGCAGGTTCAGACGAACCCGGTGCAAAAAAAAAAAAGAAAAAAAAAAAGTTAATTGTAGCTACAACGTCGTGGCCGTACGCCCGGTTTTCTAAGTGTGGTCCGTGGCCTGGCCATATGCATAGATTTGTCCCCCCAGTCATGCATCTGTCTTTTTTTAATCAACGCATAAACTATTTAGATGCTGTTAAATGAAGCACAAGTCCTGCAGGTTATGTCCATTTTATGTCCATCACGGTTTCTACAAAAATATTATAATATTATATATAATTTATTTACAGTAGTCAACATTTGAAGTGGATCAAAACCTTTCAAAGTTATACATGAATTATGAACAATACCCATTCTTGTCTTAGGACAACTTTGATGAACTTTTTTGATCCACTTCAAATGTTGACTACTATAATAAATTGATATACCTGTATATCAATTTAGCAAATAAACGCAGCGAATAAGAAACTTCTTTCAAAAAAATGTTGCAAGTAATATAAATATTAAAGAAGTTAACGTTTCAAGAATAACATTAACATGTTCTAGCAATAGAGCAAAGTAAAACTGACTTGCAAATGCGTTCATTTTACGCACATACAGTAGACGGAAGTGTCGTTGCGTCACTGTTCTGTGCATAATGGCACAAAATAATAAAAAAAACACATTATATTGACCCAAGTTTTGTTTTATCCCATGCAGCGTGAGCGTGCATGTTTGTGATGATGTAAGACGAATGCAAAGGCACCAGGATTCGATAGAATCAAGTGAGTGTGAAACCAGGTCAACGCTGCAGGGAGGTGCTAGGAACAATCGCACTTCGATTCGGACCGCAGTGTGAAAGCACCTTTAGATCAGCCGGTTGCATAAACTGCTTAGACTAGTCTTGCAAGTCATCTAATTTTTTCTTCATAACTTTTTAAAGTCAGTTACATAAAGGTATATGGGTCTAATTTGAATCTGAAAAGTAAGACTGCTAGCTGGACAGAATAGTTCTTAAAACACAGTCTTAACATAGTAGTTAGTGTTATAGTACTCAAGACCAGTCTTGGTCTCTTAAAGTCTTTCAAAGGTCTTGATCTTGTTTCGACCACATTTGTACTCTGTCTTGTCTCGATCTCAGACTAAGAGTACTCAGATTTGATCTCAAGACCACAAATGTGGGATTTCACTAAAATGCTGGTGCTTTTTCTGATTTATTTGTGAACATCATTAATGTGATTGGAAGTAAAACCTCTTGCTTCAAAAGCAATCATGCAAATATTATTTCTGTTGTGCTGGGTCAGAAATCAATGAGTGATTGTCAAATTAAATACAAACGCCCACAAAATTCGAGATATGATTGCAAAAAAAATACATGTATAAGATCATTTTTAATATTATGACATGATATAATGAAGCGTTATCACAAGAACAAGAGAGCTGCTCTCACAAATATTAGCACGATTGCAAACGTAATATTTGATTTTGTACAAATGTTCATTAAACAAAATTTTATTTGTAAAACAATGCAGTGTACCAATTCAGATGCTGTTTCTATGCCACCTCTGCAGTGCAAAGATTAATTTTGCTGTTAGTGATTTCATTCGATTGATAACAGCTCTATATAGTGTCTTATTCTTGTAACTGTATTAAATATAAGACATTTCTAGTAAATGTGGATCTTTTAGATTAATTTAAGGAGTGCTGGTCTGGTCTTGGCCTTGACTCAGTCTCGCCCTGCCTTTGTCTTGTCTTGGTCTCAATCCCTCAAAGTCTTGGTCTCAACACACACTGCTCTTTTGTCTTGCCCTCGGTTTAGGTGGTCTTGACTAGAACACTTTTAGTAGCTATGCAACTGGCCCCAGAAGTTTGTGATTATTAGAGAATGAGGGACTACTTGTACCTGTACCATGTTTTACACCAAAAACATTACATTTAGGAGACAATGTTGTGTGGCGCTATAACACCAAGGTTCCCAGGGAACACATACTGATAAAAGACACCCTGAAAGCACCTTCAGTTGCTTTGGATAAAAAAAAAATAAAAATCTGCTAATAATACACTACTGGATACCAGAGTGAATAATAAAAAGAGTAGCATGGACAGCGATTTGATATAATGAAACAAGCACAAAAAAAACATGATTTCTGTATCATTATCCCTGTGCAGTCGGATGTAGTTGGCTCGGTAAATGAGAAATCCAAACATGTACATGCTTGATCCTGGTTCCTCTTGGCCACAAAGACTCTGCCGTCATTGTCAGCCCACAGGAAACATAAAGGGGGTTCTGTAATCCCTGCACCAGACAGGCCTGGATACAGCGCCAGATCCTGATAAGATTAGGCCGCTAAAGGAGCGAACCGGGCTAAAATTTGAGAGAATTGTGAAGAGAGCCAGCTCTGACATGTGGCACCGACAGAGCTGCTAGTCGGCCCAGCCCTGGCCTGGTCTCATATGGGACACGGTCCTCTTATAATCAGCGAGAGAATCTTATCAGGCCTGGCTAGCTGCTGGCGGTCTATCCGTCTCTCTCTTTTTCTCTGTCATCCACATGCACACACAAACACACTCAGGTTGAGCAGGTGGATGGAGGTCATACCATACCTTGTATGATGTCTGGAGGGGAGGTTGTGGCGGAGGTGGTGGTGGTGGTGGTGGTGGTTGTGGGTTTAGGGGTTGTGGTAAGGGCATCTAGATGGAAAAACACAACAAAAAAAAACATGACATACGGGGAAAATCAGGAAAAAACGAAACCAAACATGATCAAATCAACAACAATGAGAGACTGATTTGTGTTTATGTGCATTATGTGTAGCTTTACTCCACAGATGGCAAATTAGTCTATAAACTACTAGTGAATTATCAAGCATAACTACTGTACAAAATGAAATATTACTCTCTGGTGAAGAAGTCATTAGACAATGTAACTGTGGGAATAG